>NC_136925.1:33904371-34495826 GCF_949752795.1 Hyperoodon ampullatus | reverse complement strand
ATGGAAGTAAGTTGCACAGCAAACAGGGAATCTGGAGAGATTTTATTTAACAGCTGGGGCAGGATGCGTGCTATGGGTCATCTAAAGCTTGTTATGGAAATGACTTTTGGTAACTCTAAACACTTTCCTTCTATAGATTGGGCAGTTGGAAGAGATCAGTTTTGTAATCTATCTATTATGTTTTAGCAGGGAAGCAACAAAATAATTGACACTCCACAGACATGTTTGGTTCTCAAAGCTGTTTCATAAGCTTCAATCATAAACTGTACTCATATTAGCTTTATTTTTTTTTTCTTTTTTTTTTCTTTCTTTTTTATTAGTTTCTGCTTTATAACAAAGTGAATCAGTCATACATATACATCTGTTCCCACATCCCTTCCCTCATGCATCTCCCTCCCTCCCACCCTCCCCATCCCACCCCTCCAGGCGGTCACAAAGCACCGAGCTGATCTCCCTGTGCTCTGCGGCTGCTTCCCACTATCTATCTACCTTAAGTTTGGTAGTGTATATATGTCCATGCCTCTCTTTCCCTTTGTCACAGCTTACCCTTCACCCTCCCCATATCCTCAAGTCCATTCTCAAGTCGGTCTGTGTCTTTATTCCCGTTTTACCCCTAGGTTCTTCATGACATTTTTTTTTTTAATTCCATATATATGTGTTAGCATACGGTATTTGTCTTTCTCTTTCTGACTTACTTCACTCTGTATGACAGACTCTAGGTCTATCCACCTCATTACAAATAGCTCAGTTTCATTTCTTTTTATGGCTGAGTAATATTCCATTGTATATATGTGCCACATCTTCTTTATCCATTCATCCGATGATGGACACTTAGGTTGTTTCCAGCTCCGGGCTATTGTGAATAGAGCTGCAATGAACATTTTGGTACATGTCTCTTTTTGAATTATGGTTTTCTCAGGGTATATGCCTAGTAGTGGGATTGCTGGGTCATATGGTAGTTCTATTTTTAGTTTTTTAAGGAACCTCCATACTGTTCTCCATAGTGGCTGTACCAATTCACATTCCCACCAGCAGTGCAAGAGTGTTCCCTTTTCTCCACACCCTCTCCAGCATTTATTGTTTCTAGATTTCTTGATGATGGCCATTCTGACTGGTGTGAGATGATATCTCATTGTAGTTTTGATTTGCATTTCTCTAATGATTAATGATGTTGAGCATTCTTTCATGTGTTTGTTGGCAGTCTGTATATCTTCTTTGGAGAAATGCCTATTTAAGTCTTCTGCCCATTTTTGGATTGGGTTGTTTGTTTTTTTGCTATTGAGCTGCATGAGCTGTTTATAAATTTTGGAGATTAATCCTTTGTCAGTTGCTTCATTTGCAAATATTTTCTCCCATTCTGAGGGTTGTCTTTTGGTCTTGTTTATGGTTTCCTTTGCTGTGCAAAAGCTTTGAAGTTTCATTAGGTCCCATTTGTTTATCTTTGTTTTTATTTCCATTTCTCTAGGAGGTGGGTCCAAAAGGATCTTGCTGTGATTTATGTCATAGAGTGTTCTACCTATGTTTTCCTCTAAGAGTTTGATAGTTTCTGGCCTTACATTTAGGTCTTTAATCCATTTTGAGCTTATTTTTGTGTATGGTGTTAGGGAATGATCTAATCTCATACTTTTACATGTCCCTGTCCAGTTTTCCCAGCACCACTTATTGAAGAGGCTGTCCTTTCTCCACTGTACATTCCTGCCTCCTTTATCAAAGATAAGTTGGCCATATGTGCGTGGGTTTATCTCTGGGCTTTCTATCCTGATCCACTGATCTATCTTTCTGTTTTTATGCCAGTACCACACTGTCTTAATTACTGTAGCTTTGTAGTATAGTCTGAAGTCAGGGAGCCTGATTCCTCCAGCTCCGTTTTTCGTTCTCAAGATTGCTTTGGCTATTCGGGGTCTTTTGTTTTTCCAAACAAATTTTGAAATTTTTTGTTCTAGTTCTGTGAAAAATGCCAGTGGTAGTTTGATAGGGATTGCATTGAATCTGTAGATTGCTTTGGGTAGTAGAGTCATTTTCACAATATTGATTCTTCCAATCCAGGAGCATGGTATATCTCTCCATCTATTTGTATCCTCTTTAATTTCTTTCATCAGTGTCTTATAATTTTCTGCATACAGGTCTTTTGTCTCCTTAGGTAGGTTTATTCCTAGATATTTTATTCTTTTTGTTGCAATGGTAAATGGGAGTGTTTTCTTGATTTCATTTTCAGATTTTTCATCATTAGTGTACAGGAATGCCAGAGATTTCTGTGCATTAATTTTGTATCCTGCTACTTTACCAAATTCATTGATTAGCTCTAGTAGTTTTTCGGTAGCATCTTTAGGATTCTCTATGTATAGTATCATGTCATCTGCAAACAGTGACAGCTTTACTTCTTCTTTTCCAATTTGGATTCCTTTTATTTCCTTTTCTTCTCTGATTGCTGTGGCTAAAACTTCCAAAACTAGGTTGAATAAGAGTGGTGAGAGTGGGCAGCCTTGTCTTGTTCCTGATCTTAGTGGAAATGGTTTCAGTTTTTCACCATTGAGGACAATGTTGGCTGTGGGTTTGTCATATATGGCCTTTATTATGTTGAGGAAAGTTCCCTCTATGCCTACTTTCTGCAGGGTTTTTATCATAAATGGGTGTTGAATTTTGTCGAAAGCTTTCTCTGCATCTATTGAGATGATCATATGGTTTTTCTCCTTCAACTTGTTAATATGGTGTATCACATTGATTGATTTGCGTATATTGAAGAATCCTTGCATTCCTGGAATAAACCCCACTTGATCATGGTGTATGATCCTTTTAATGTGCTGTTGCATTCTGTTTGCTAGTATTTTGTTGAGTATTTTTGCATCTATGTTCATCAGTGATATTGGCCTGTAGTTTTCTTTCTTTGTGACATCCTTGCCTGGTTTTGGTATCAAGGTGATGGTGGCCTCGTAGAATGAGTTTGGGAGTGTTCCTTCCTCTGATATTGTTTGGAAGAGTTTGAGAAAGATGGGTGTTAGCTCTTCTCTAAATGTTTGATAGAATTAGCCTGTGAAGCCATCTGGTCCTGGGCTTTTGTTTGATGGAAGATTTTTAATCACAGTTTCAATTTCAGTGCTTGTGATTGGTCTATTCATATTTTCTGTTTCTTCCTGAGTCAGTCTTGGTAGGTTGTGCATTTCTAAGAATTTGTCCATTTCTTCCAGGTTGTCCATTTTATTGGCATAGAGTTGCTTATAGTAATCTCTCATGATCTTTTGTATTTCTGCAGTGTCAGTTGTTACTTCTCCTTTTTCATTTCTAATTCTACTGATTTGAGTCTTCTCCCTTCTTTTCCTGATGAGTCTGGCTAATGGTTTGTCAATTTTGTTTATCTTCTCAAAGAACCAGCTTTTAGTTTGGTTGATCTTTGCTATCGTTTCCTTCATTTCTTTTTCATTTATTTCTGATCTGATCTTTATGATTTCTTTCCTTCTGCTAACTTTGGGGGTTTTTTGTTCTTCTTTCTCTAATTGCTTTAGGTGCAGGGTCAGGTTGTTTACTCGAAATGTTTCCTGTTTCTTAAGGTGGGATTGTATTGCTATAAACTTCCCCCTTAGAACTGCTTTTGCTGCGTCCCATAGGTTTTGGGTCGTCGTGTCTCCATTGTCATTTGTTTCTAGGTATTTTTTAATTTCCTCTTTGATTTCTTCAGTGATCACTTCGTTATTGAGTAGTGTATTGTTTAGCCTCCATGTGTTTGTATTTTTTACAGATCTTTTCCTGTAATTGATGTCTAGTCTCATAGCATTGTGGTCGGAAAAGATACTTGATACAATTTCAATTTTCTTAAATTTACCAAGGCTTGATTTGTGACCCAAGATATGATCTATCCTGGAGAATGTTCCATGAGCACTTGAGAAAAATGTGTATTCTGTTGTTTTTGGATGGAATGTCCTATAAATATCAATTAAGTCCATCTTGTTTAATGTATCATTTAAAACTTGTGTTTCCTTATTTATTTTCATTTTGGATGATCTGTCCATTGGTGAAAGTGGGGTGTTAAAGTCCCCTACTATGAATGTGTTACTGTCGATTTCCCCTTTTATGGCTGTTAGTATTTGCCTTATGTATTGAGGTGCTCCTATGTTGGGTGCATAAATATTTACAATTGTTATATCTTCTTCTTGGATCGATCCCTTTATCGTTATGTAGTGTCCTTCTTTGTCTCTTCTAATAGTCTTTATTTTAAAGTCTATTTTGTCTGATATAAGAATTGCTACTCCAGCTTTCTTTTGATTTCCATTTGCATGGAATATCTTTTTCCATCCCCTTACTTTCAATCTGTATGTGTCTCTAGGTCTGAAGTGGGTCTCTTGTAGACAGCATATATATGGGTCTTGTTTTTGTATCCATTCAGCCACTCTGTGTCTTTTGGTGGGAGCATTTAGTCCATTTACATTTAAGGTAATTATTGATATGTATGTTCCTATTCCCATTTCCTTAATTGCTTTGGGTTTGTTATTGTAGGTATAGTCCTTCTGTTGTGTTTCTTGCCTAGAGAAGTTCCTTTAGCATTTGTTGTAAAGCTGGTTTGGTGGTGCTGAACTCTCTCAGCTTTTGCTTGTCTGTAAAGGTTTTAATTTCTCCATCAAATCTGAATGAGATCCTTGCTGGGTAGAGTAATCTTGGTTGCAGGTTTCTCTCCTTCATCACTTTAATTATGTCCTGCCACTCCCTTCTGGCTTGTAGAGTTTCTGCTGAGAGATCAGCTGTTAACCTGATGGGGATTCCCTTGTGTGTTATTTGTTGTTTTTCCCTTGCTGCTTTTAATATGATTTCTTTGTGTTTAATTTTTGACAGTTTGATTAATATGTGTCTTGGCGTATTTCTTCTTGGATTTATTCTGTATGGGACTCTCTGTGCCTCCTGGACTTGATTAACTATTTCCTTTCCCATATTAGGGAAGTTTTCAACTATAATCTCTTCAAATATTTTCTCAGTCCCTTTCTTTTTCTCTTCTTCTTCTGGAACCCCTATAATTCGAATGTTGGTGCGTTTAATGTTGTCCCAGAGGTCTCTGAGACTGTCCTCTGTTCTTTTCATTCTTTTTTCTTTATTTTGCTCTGCATCAGTTATTTCCACTATTTTATCTTCCACCTCACTTATCCGTTCTTCTGCCTCAGTTATTCTGCTATTGATCCCATCTAGAGTATTTTTCATTTCATTTATTGTGTTTTTAATCGATGCTTGATTCATCTTTAGTTCTTCTAGGTCCTTGTTAACTGTTTCTTGCATATTGTCTATTCTATTTCCAAGATTTTGGATCTTGGAAATAGAATCTTGGATCAGCTTTACTATCATTATTCTGAATTCTTTTTCAGGTAGACTGCCTATTACCTCTTCATTTGTTAGGTCTGGTAGGTTTTTATCTTGCTCCTTCACCTGCTGTGTGTTTTTCTGCTTTCTCATTTTGCTTATGTTACTGTGTTTGGGGTCTCCTTTTTGCAGGCTGCAGATTCGTAGTTCCCGTTGTTTTTGGTGTCTGTCCCCCGTGGCTAAGGCTGTTTCAGTAGGTTGTGTAGGCTTCCTGGTGGGGGGGACTAATGCCTGTGTTCTGGTGGTTGAGGCTCGATCTTGTCTTTCTGGTGGACAGGTCCACGTCTGGTGGTGTGTTTTGGGGTGCCTGTGGCCTTATTATGTTTTTAGGTAGCCTCTCTGCTAATGGGTGGGGTTGTGTTCCTGCCTTCCTAGTTGCTTGGCATAGGGTGACCAGCACTGTAGCTTGCTGGTCGTTGACTGAAGCTGGGTGCTGGTGTTGAGATGGAGATCCCTGGGAGATTTTCGCTGCTTGATATTATGTGGAGCTGGGAGGTCTCTTGTGGACCCGTGTCCTGAAGTTGGCTCTCCCACTTCAGAGGCACAGCACTAACTCCTGGCTGCAGCACCAAGAGCCTTTCATCCACCCGGCTCAGAATAACAGTGAGAAAAAGTAGAAAGAAATAATTAGTAGAAGAAAGAAAGAGAGATTGAAAGAAAGGAAGAAGGGAAGAAAGGAAGGAAGGAAGAAAGAAAGAAAGGAGGGAGGGAGGGAGGAAGGATGGAAAGAAAGAAGGAAAGAAAGGAGGGAGGGAGGGAGGAATGAAAGCAAAAGGAAGAGTGAATGGAAGAAGGGAGGGAGGGAGGGAGGAAGGAAAGAAAGAAAGAAAGACAGGCGGGAGGGAGGGAGGGAGGAAGGAAAGAAAAAGAAAGTGGAAAGAAGAAGGGTGGGAGGGAGGGAGGGATGGAGGAAAGAAAAAGAAAGAAGGAAAGGAGGAGCGGAGGGAGGGAGGGAGGAAGGGAAGGGAGGAAAAAAAGAAAGAGCAGGTAAAGTAAAATAGAATAAAGTATGAAATATGGTAGC
This sequence comes from Hyperoodon ampullatus, assembly GCF_949752795.1. Lineage (NCBI taxonomy): Eukaryota > Metazoa > Chordata > Mammalia > Artiodactyla > Ziphiidae > Hyperoodon > Hyperoodon ampullatus. Next base: position 34,489,465 of record NC_136925.1, on the reverse strand, counting down.
ATTATTAAAATTAAAAAGTAATTATTGAAAAAAAACACGGACCGATAGAACCCTGGGACATATGGTGGAAGCAAAGCTATACAGAGAGAATCTTACACAGAAGATTACACATACACATTCACAAAAAGAGAGCAGGGGGAAAAATCAAAAATCTTGCTCTCCAAGTCCACCTCCTCGATTTGGGATACTTCGTTGTAAAAAGAGGAAAAGGGCGAAAAGTCTGAAATCTTGCTAAGTCCACCTCCTTAATTTGAGATAATTCGTTGTAAAAAGAGGAAAAAAGGGGGGAAAGTCTTAAATCTTGTCCTCAAAGTCCACTTCCTGAATTTGGGATGATTCGCTGTCCATTCATGCACTCCACAGACGCAGGGCACATCAAATGGACCGTGGAGCTTTAATCCACTGCCTCCGAGGCTGCACAGAGAGATTTCCCTGTCTCTGCTCTCACAACTCCCGGGTCTCAGCCTTGGACCTGGCCCCGCCTCTGCGCGTAGGTCGCCGGAGGGCGTCCGTTCTTCGCTCCGACAGGACGGGTTTAAAGGAGCCGCTGATTCGGGGGCTCTGGCTCACTCAGGCAGAGGGGAGGGAGGGGAATGCCCTCTCCTCGCGCACCAGGCAACAAAAGGGAAAAAAGTCTCTTGCCTCTCCGGTAGCTCCAGACCCTTTCCCCGGACTCCCTCCCGGCTAGCACTAACCCCTTCAGGCTCTCTTCCTGCCGCCAGCCCCAGTCCTCTCCCTGCGCTCCGACTGAAAGCCGATACCCGAGCCTCAGCTCCCAGCCCCGCCCACCCCGGCGGCCGAGCAGACAAGCCTCTCGGGCTGGTGTGTGCCTGAGGGCACCGATCCTCTGTGCCAAAATCTCTCCGCTTTGCCCTCCGCACCCCTGTTGCTGTGCTCTCCTCCGCTACTCCGAAGCTTTCCCCCTCCGCCACCTGCAGTCTCCGCCCTCGAAGGGGCTTGTAGTGTGTAGAAACCTTCCCTCCTTCACGGCTCCCTCCCACTGGTGCAGGTCCCGTCCATATCCTATTGTCTCTGTTTATTCTTTTTTTCTTTTGACCTACCCAGGTATGTGGGGAGTTTCTTGCCTTTTGGGGGGTCTGAGGTCTTCTGTCAGCGTTCAGTAGGTGTTCTGTTGGAGTTGTTCCACGTGTAGATGAATTTCTGATGTATCTGTGGGGAGGAAGGTGATCTCCGCGTCTTACTCTTCCGCCATCTTCCTCCGGGTCCTCATATTAGCTTTAAATGACACAACGTGCTTATCCAAAAGGCAGACCTGGAAAGCAGCCTGTGATAAGTGATTCCTGTCACAACACAGCTCTGCTTCAGTAGATATGTGTAGGGTAGATGACAGCAAGATGCCCAACAGCTGCTGGTTGCTGAACTAACATGAGATGACAGAGGCAGGGGTGGCAGACAGAATAAATTCTTTTAAGGATATTCTGAAATGAACCATGGCTTCAAATAGGTGGAAAAGCTAGGGAATAAAAAGATCAATTTAAAACTGAAATAGTTCTTAAAAATCATAGAAAGCGTGACTAGAGTAAATGTCAGTAAAGTCTGTAAAATTCAGATAGCATTTGTTTGCAGAGAAAGGTTTTCAGTCATTCATTTGTTTTTTCAAGCATGTCCACATACATACATGACTTTTGTTTTGAATGAAGAAAATTGTCAATTTTAAGAGATTTTTGGTTTCATTATTTTAGGTATGTTTACTCTCTGTTGAAGCAAAGTAAATAACACTGAGTTAAATTTATTTTAGACAAAAGTATCCAGTATTCCTGCAAACCATCCTAGAACACTAATCATCTTGTACCTCTTCTGATTAACCTTGTCAGTGATAAGACTCTTTTCTTTACCTGACAGTTACAGTTTATCTTTTCAGTAAATGCATTTTCTCTTTTGGAAAGTTGACAGGGAGCACATCCACATCCCTTGTAGCTAATGGCTATTATCACTTTAGGTTTACAGATGATAGATTTTCTTCTAAATAACCTCCAGGGTGATCTTCATTGTCAGTGTTGTCATCCCCTGAATTTGGATATAGTTGATGGAGTTATGCCAGTGCAGCAATGAAACTTCCCCATGACCAAGATTTTGCCATATTTTATACTGATAATATTATCAAATAATTATATTATGCTCTTTTCTACCAAGTTAATCATGAAAGCTATAGAAATATAAAAACACACGAATAAAAATAAATCTAAAATTAATTTCATTCATGATATTGAACGAAATAGGTGCTTTCAGCATCAAAAAATAAAAATCTGACCAATCACTTAAATGTTACATTTACAGTAATATCTCTTAGCTGAATTATTTTTTCATTGAGGTGAAAATGAATGTAGAGGAGAGTGCATTCTAATTTAATGTTTCAATTTTAATAAAAACTACTTGAGAAACCATAGTGATATGTCTATTTTCTATTACTTTGTCAAAATATTTCCTTAGCCCAGCTTCTTGAATATATCCATTATACATGACAAAACATCACATCTTTTTAATAATAATCTCTAAAAGTTCAGGTTGACGAATATTTATTCATGGAAATCTTATAGTATAGTGTCTGTGAATTCCCAGATAAGAGTATAAATCTGTAGTATAACAAATACAGTAGTTCACATAAGATATACAAAAAGTAAAGCTACTGAATGTTACTGATAGCGTTCAAGTCTTCATGGTAACATTATTAAGAAATAACCTCAACTTTGTGAGAGAGATTTAATCTGAAATACTCTAGATTAAATATATTTTTCAAAAAGCATCGTGAATACTCTATTTGAAATGGTCACACTCTTTTCTGTGGCAGGCAGTCCAGGATAGTGGTAATATTGCCTTATTCACTGATCATCTTGACTACGTAACTTTGAAATGTCTTCCACGTTGGAATGTATCAACCATTACATATAATATGATCAGAGTCAAATCTTTGTAGTAGTGGTATTACTGACCTCAGTCTGTTTTAACACAATGAAAAATGTTTATATTATTGTGTGCATCTGGATTTTAGTCAAGTTTCAGTTCGTTGAAAAGTAGAAAGTAGAAATTGATATGCAGTTTCAACAAACATCCCAAGTTGTACATTGTAAAGAAAATTTAAAATTTTAAGTGAAAGTATGTTTGTTTCATATCACATTTAATAATTCTGTATTTCAGGTATATATTTCATATATCCTCATCACTTTAGATGTATTATTACTTTTAATTTGTAAATCTGCATGTGAAAGCACAGGTTTAGAAATAAATCTTAAACCAGAATGGAAGACATCAGTATGGATGTACCTAGATTTACAATATCTACAGGTCATTCCCATAACACAAAAGAAAATGCTCAGTATGGAGACTATATCAATTAACTATCAACTTATTTAATATTCCAGTTTAAGGAACTGTAGGTCTTTGAACATATGTAAAAACCTAAAATTTTAAGTCTTTGTATAACTTTGAAATCAGGTCACGATTTGTAAGCGTTCATAAATGCAAAAGGCGTTCAACCCTTCATAGTGGAAAACTTTTATTTTATATGGATGAAAAATGTATAACACAAACAGTACTTTACAGTGGAAGAATATGAACTTATGGATAAGTTTATGTGAGACAATTATTCAAAATGTAAACTATTTTTTCACAAATATCCAAAAATATAATTATGAAGTGTAAAGGTGCCATTGCTCAGAATAATTATAATTCCAATGAGTCTCTCTTTATGAATAATATAACTACCTATTTTCGCTAATCTAATTAGGAATGTGTAGCACACTGTCCTTTGACAGGTCCATTTGTGGGTTTAATTCTTGAGTCTAACTTTCATGTAATCTAGTTGTTGTTTTTTTTTTTTTTTGTGGTATGCGGGCCTCTCACTGTTGTGGCCTCTCCCGTTGTGGAGCACAGGCTCCGGACGTGCAGGCTCGGCGGCCATGGCTCACGGGCCCAGCCGCTCCGCGGCATGTGGGCTCCTCCCAGACTGGGGCACGAACCCGTGCCCCCTGCATCGGCAGGCGGACTCTCAACCACTGCGCCACCAGGGAAGACCCTAGTCTAGTATATTTTTATGACCTATCTTAAGGAAACACAAGCTACAACATGCACAATTCTAAAGGACAATTGGGAACTTATACAGCAAGCTTCTGAGATGTTCAAACACTGGCAGGCACCATTTAACTCTCTATGAAACTATTGTCCTTCAATGTGTAGAGTACAGATGACTGCAGATATGACTCAACTTTTCAGGCAGATGAAGAAGAATCATACAATAAAAAGAGCCTGTAGTATTTGTTCCATGCTGACCATATCCAAGGTGGAGTCCGTGCACCCTGATTTGTTCCAGGCTCCTGTGCCCCTTTCCCCCTGTCCTGGCCCTAGCTGGGATTTTCAGAGACATTTATTTACTCAGAATCATCCTTTTGCAGCAGCTAAGGGAAGCCTGAACTGATGCCAGGCTTGTAGTTACGACCAATAGTGACTTTCTGTAGTTTCCATTATAAGAGGGAAATGGGAAAGGGAAGGTGGAGAAAAGTAATAATATTTATTGTAAAAAGCATATTCATATTAGAAATGAAAGTCACATTTATTAAGTTAAAATATTCCAATTAGTATTATTTGGGGGAGGCTGTTGATAGATTCATCATGGGTTCCAAAATGAGAAGTTACATTCCACTTATGTTTTCCTATATTCAGACTTCTGTTTATGTATTTTGAGAAAATATTAGATTCCCAAAACATGAAATTTAGTAAGTACTCATGCAAATAGAAGAAAAAGTATCTAAATGAAGAATACAGAGAGAGTCTTTGTGTCTATTCCTGCATTTGTGTTGGCCAACTTTAGAACAAAACTTCAGAAGGCATGGCTGCTCACAAGTGTTTTGTGTCTGTGTATTTGTGTGTTTACGTGTGTGTGTGTGTTGCTTTTTAGTTCTTAAGCTGTGAAATAATAGGGTTGGATTCTAGAAATTCTAAAGTCCCCCTGCCTTCTAAACTTTCATATATCTGATAGAACTTTGAAAACAAAACTATTGCTAAATGCTTAGAAAATATTTTGATGTTTTACTTCTAACGGCTGTTTTGGTTAACTGCTTAATGGAGCTTTGAATGTACTTCTGTGTGTGTGCATATATGTTTATTTTGTAATCATTACAGATAAACTCTTTTTTTTAACTTCATGGTTTCAGAATTCCTTATGAAGCTAACAATAATCAAAACTATGATTTGGCAGTTACTTAAAAAGTTAGTTTTTTGATTCCTACTTGCATGAAATATCCAGGAAAGGCAAATCTACAGAGACATAAAGCATGGGGCTTGTGGTGGGGATGCAGAGTGCCTTTTTTTTTTTTTTTAGTTCTATTTTATTTATTTATTTATTTAACATCTTTATTGGAGTATAATTGCTTTACAATGTTGTGTTAGTTTCTGCTGTATAACAAAGTGAATCAGTTATATGTGTACATATATCCCCTCCCACCCTCACAAAGCACCGAGCTCATCTCCCTGTGCTATATGGCGGCTTCCCACTAGTTATCTGTTTTACATTTGGTAGTGTATATATGTCCATGCCACTCTCTCACTTCGTCCCAGCTTACCCTTCCCCCTCCCTGTGTCCTCTAGTCCATTCTCTACGTCTGCATCTTTATTCCTGTCTTGCCTCTAGGTCCTTCAGAACCTTTTTTTTTCTTTAGATTCCATGTATATGTGTTAACATACGGTATTTGTTTTTCTCTTTCTGACTTACTTCACTCTGTATGACGGACTCTCGGTCCATCCACCTCACTACAAATATCTCAATTTCATTTCTTTTTATGGCTGAGTAATATTCCATTGTATATATGTGCCACATCTTCTTTATCCATTCATCTGTCGAGGGACACTTAGGTTGCTTCCATGTCCTGGCTATTGTAAATAGAGCCGCAATGAACATTGTGGTATATGACTCTTTTTGAATTATGGTTTTCTCAGGGTATATGCCTAGTAGTGGGATTGCTGGGTCATACGGTAGTTCTGTTTTTAGTTTTTTAAGGAACCTTCTCCATAGTGGCTGTATCAATTTCCACTCCCACCAACAGTGCAAGAGGGTTCCCTTTTCTTCACACCCTCTCCAGCATTTATTGTTTGTAGATTTTTTGATGATGGCCATTCTGACCAGTGTGAGGTGATACCTCATTGTAGTTTTGAACAAATAAAATTTTAATTTCACAAAATGAATTCAGATATTTAGAAAAGTTTTGACATCCAATACAATATTTTAGCATCCAGTTTAGCCCCTTTCTTCAACTGAAAACTGGGAGACACAACAATGGTATATTATTCTAAGAAGGAATTCACTGTCTTTCTCTATAAACAGATAAAGACTTAGTATGACCAATATGGCATGCAAATACAACATAGGCTTAGGAGAGTTGGACTTTTGTAAAAGTTTTAATTCAGAGATTCTTTGCTACTATTTAGCTGCCATCAAATTGAGGGGGCTTAATAGAGGTTAACAAAATCATATAGTCATACTGAGAAGGAGTGATTTTAATATGTTTTATTTACCTTATAAAGACACACTGCAACCCTCCTCCATTGACCTAAGATTTCTTTGAATGATTTGATGATGTGGCTCCAGGGTCAATTGCTTGCCTGTTATCTTCCCAGAGTTATTGCCTTGGTCATCTGGCATTGTGATTGTGATTGTTGGCTTTTTGAATGTTGAAGTGCTGCCATTTATTTCCTCCTGGAAAGTAATTGCATTTATATTTGATTTTTTTGACATGTGAACAAAAATGGAACAAAACAGCAGGATAATGAGCATCCAATTCTAAGTTAATCGTGGCACTGTTCATAATTTGTATACATGAATTCTGTTTCAGAATGTAATTTGATCTGAGCTGAGCTTCTCTAAATCTAAACGAGGTGTCTCACACACAAAAAATCACCTTATTTTTATCCATTGTAAAAACGCCAATTTTTGAAGGCCTTTGGGAAAGTATACAGAAATAACAATATAAATTGAAATAAATTCAGGAGATGAATTTTTAAATTATCTCATAAAATAAAATATGTAGAATCATTTCTTAGTAAGGTTTGGAACATGGACAAAGGTTAAGCTTATCCTAAAATTAATAAGCAAACTGTTGCACCAAAGCAAATGGGCTGGATATAAGCACTAGAATGCATACTAGATTCTACCAGCTCTATGTTCCTCACCACATTACCTGCACCACTAAAAAGATAGATCTTCATTTATTATTTGTGCATCTCTAATACCCACAACACTTTTCTGGTCCATTATTGTCAATTACATGTTTTTGTATATTTAAATAAATTAATAAATCTGGTCAAATGATATCAGATTAGCTATAAGAAAAATTCTCATTTTGTATCAGTTCATCTCATAAACTGCTTGGTTATAAGAAGTCTCACACATACATATTAATAAGCCCCTTCCTGTTTTACCAGTAATTTGTGAGGCAGTGTGATATCATGGAGGAAGCATATGATACCAAAATACCTGGGCTGAAACCTCGATGCTGCTCATACTAGCTGCTTCATCTTGGATAGATTACTTAATTTTTCAGAACCTCAACTTCCTTGTATGTAAACTGGGGTTGAAATTGTTAGGTGAATTTGGAATGTGTAAAGTATCTGGACTAAGTAAAATGCTTAGTACACTCTAAATTGCTTAAAATGCTACTTACTGTTGTTGTTACACACAAAGTAAACTAAATAGAATGAAAAGAGTAGAAGGATGTTCAAATAAAATCACATTTCATATAATTTAAATTTTGAAAAAATATTGAACTATTGATACATTGCATTAACCTGTACATTTAATAAATAGATGACTGATAACAGGATGAGGAAATAAGATATCCTTAACTCTTATAGTCCATTTTAGAAAATCTTGTAAATTATAAAAATTATAATGATACTATAACAATATAATCACCATTTATAAATTGATATATATATAAATGTATATAAATTTGACTACTGTTAACATTTTAGGGAACATTTTAGAAGCTCTTTTTCTGTTTAAATATCTGTCACTTATCCAGATATCTGACAGAATTAAATGATATTGTACATGCATGTTTATTTCAGATAATATTATGATAGAAATGTTTTGCAAACATGAACTTCAATAACTGCTTCATTGCATGGATAAATGCATAAAAATGGAGTAATTCCACTATGTGTCACATTTAGTATTTTGAAGTTATTTGCTAAAGCAGACAATGCTGCAATAGATAAGTTAGTATAAAATTATTTGTATTTATCTTAGACTATTTCTTTAAGATAAATTACTAAGGATACTATTTGTGTTTTAAAGTGCACAAACAATAGAAAGCTTTTCATATACAGATTCCCTTTAGAAAGGTGGAACCATTTTATACCAACATCAATTATCTTGCTGATATAGCAGATCTTTATAAATGCCATTGTTATTGTCATTTTTTTCAAAAGCCTTTCATGTTTTTTTTTTTCGGTACGCGGGCCTCTCACTGTTGTGGCCTCTCCCGTTGCGGAGCACAGGCTCCGGACGTGCAGGCTCAGCGGCCATGGCTCACGGGCCCAGCCGCTCCATGGCATATGGGATCTTCCCGGACCGGGGCACGAACCCGTGTCCCCTGCATCGGCAGGCGGACTCTCAACCACTGCGCCACCAGGGAAGCCCAGCCTTTCATATTTTAATGATGTGAATTTTATTGATACTTCTTTGTTAGATAGTGAAGTTGTGTCTATTGGTCATTTACATTTATTATTTTGTGAATTTCATTTTCTTTTCTCTTGCCCAGTTTTGTATTTAACTATAAGAGCTCCTTATAGATAAAGAAACAAACCTTATAAAGATATAAGCCTTGTCACACATGCATCCATAAGTACCTTTAGCAAAATTGAATGCAGAAAAATATATGAAAGACTGTTAATTCAAATTCACCATGACTCTAACGAAGCTTAAGATTTAGTGGTCCTCTCTTACTTGGAGCCTACTAAGCTCTTAAGATAGACACTAGTAATATGTTCATATGGTTATGTGATTTTGGAAAATTTGCAAATACAAGACTTTTATGTGTTGATTCACCTCTGCTTCTCTAGGGCACATTTCCTCACCTGTTGGGGGGACACTGTAGAAGGTATGGCATTTTTTGGATCTGGCTAAGGAAAAGTTATACAGTGGAATACATTTAGTTTGGCTTTATTAGAATACGTTTATGTTGTTCACTATCTATTTTGTTTATCCTTGTTATTTTATTTGTTTTCATAATTGTATGTTCTTTTTAAAAAATTGCATGCCCAGATATATAAAACTTGACACCCATAAAACCTGTATCCATCACGGATTATATTACTATAGGTGATTGATAGATTACCTGAAAGGTAATTTTCAACAGGAAACAAACTAAGCCAAAGGCAACATGCCAAGATGTGAAGGGCACTCATTTTTAAATGTTTGAACTGCAGGTCTCCACTGAGGTCTATATAACGATCTCAGTAATTCCAGCTCCCACCCTTATCCGAGATCAACTAGGCCAGTTTGGAGTAAAAGTGAAACAGCATTATATATTCCTCCCCTACTCAGGAGCAGGACAGAGTAGGTTTATCCTTGTCCTAGTACTGTTTATGTGTCTTTGATATCAGAGAAGACTCCAATATGCTATAACACCAGTAATACCCCCACTCCCAACATTCTACTACTGTCCCGAAGACCTTGTCCTTACTTAGCCAAGCATAGTTTCTCTCCAGAAAAGCTAAAGAGAGCAGCTCTTTTTGTAGTAGGCATACACAACAGTGGTAGTAGGGTGGAGTTAAAGTAGGAGGAAAGCTTACATTGGACGTTGTGTTCAAGTTCATCTTTTCTGGCATGTGACTCATTCCCTGTGCCATATATAGACTATGCTTGGAGCATAGTCTCATTCTCTTGCAATCATGGAAATAATGAAGACAACATCAAAGAGAAATATGAACATTTCATAGAAATGTAAGAATAGGGAAGAAAGGCTAACACCTGGAGTTAGGATAAAATTTGGGGGAAAAGAAAGAGAAAAGGTAATAGAAGTAAAAGTCTATTTAGCTATAGGTAGCAATGTGTGGACGGAGGACAAATTGATGTATTATCCAATTCTTACATTATTTTACATTCCAATTTTATATTATATAATATTTAAACAGCATACTTTTCAACTAAAAAATTTGCCTTAGTTAATTATTTCTAGCTGATAAATATGAGCAGAGGCAAAATTCTTTACTGATCTGTTTAGAATATTTTATTATTACATTATTCTTTGAAAAAAATCTGATTGCTATGAATGTGTTTACAGGGCAGATAAGATCTAGAACTCAAATTTTATTTTCAACAAAAATGCTATATATTCATTGAATAGATCCAATAATTATAATTTTATATATATATAGGTAGAGATAGAAATTTTTATGTCTCAAAATTGTTCCAGAGACTCTGAAAGATGAGTCATTTTAAAAACAGGGAGAACTATGTATATTATGTTGTGCTAACATATGTAAAAAAAATTACCTATGGAACACATTAATTTTCACAAAACACTTTAATATTGATCTTTTTATGACTCACAGCAGATCATTATGGTATATTTAAAGTAGTAAGGAATTAACTGAGTTGTTTTCCATATAATTACTCATAGGAACACTAGTATACATATATGCATATTGAGACTTGTACCATTTATCTCTACTACTTCAGTGTACAATTATGTTAGTTGAAATTTTGACTTTTTTGTGTAGAAAAATTAAATACTACCAAAGTTAAAATATATCCAAAAGAACCCTCTTTTATAAATATATAATCTATGTTAGAAAACCCAATGTATTATTAAATAAGCCTTATTTTATTTTTTAAATTGTTTCATTAAAATTTTACATTGATATTTATTCATTGTGAAATAGCTACAATTATATGGCAAAATATGAAATTAAAACACTAAAGTCCATCTACAAGAAAGCAAAAAATCTCCAATTCATTCCCATCCCCAGAAGTAATGCTACACATATTATTCTGACAATTATATTGTACCTTGAGTTCTCGTAGAGATTTTTACTGTCCATAAAATTCATCCTTTCTAATGCCTACTTCCATTTCCATAGATTGGATTATTATATTTGTTTATATTATAAATAATGCAATACAGAATATGATGATTTTTGTAAATAATTATATAGTAATTCTTTTTTAAAATTTGTTTGCTCATATAAGCAATGTTCCAATGAACCATTTTATAGAAACTTATATTTTGATGATCATTTTTGTAAGGTAAAATCCTAGAATTAGAAATGCTGGCTCAATGATTATGCACATTATATTTTTTGATTGATATATCTAGGTTGCTCTCTTAAGCACAATATTAATGTTCATTCTCAACAACAAGATATGGGTGTACTTATTTCACCACACCCTTGCTTTTGAAAAATTAGATAGGTGAATGACATCTCATTTTTGTTTTAATTTACTTGTTTCTGAATAATAGCATGCTTGAATATCAGAACATATTTCCATTTTTAAAAGTTAAATATGTTTTATTTGACTGCCTTTCTTAATCATTAATAATGACTCTGAAACAAATGGCATTCATACTGTCAAGCAAGAAAAAAATCTTTTTCTTGAGAAGAAGAGGGCAAAGTGATTCAATTATTTTCAGTAAAAGTAGTGTGAATCAATGTAGGCTGGTCAGAAGGGCACTACTTCAACCCAGAAACAATCTGTTCTGAATGTAGATAAAGTGTCTTTGTGTTTGGGTAATTAGTTCAATGTAGATAACTTCTATGTGTCCTAGAAGAGGCTTTCAACTAATAAATTTATAAACAGATGAGATAGACTTATTTTTGCCCTGGGCAAGGTCATTTTAAGTCATGGCAGCCATAAGAGAAAAGGAAAAACATCTTAAGTCCACTCAAGTGATGAGTATAGTGTGACTTTATGTTATAACATGAGACTTAGCTTAAGCTCTAAAGTGGGTATCCACATTATAAAGGCGGTAAAATACACATTTAAAAGCCCTGGATTAAGGCATTCTAATGTAATAGATAGATATCAGACCAATATTAATACATGCTTAAATTATAGAGGCACTTGAGAAATTTATCTCTCCACAGTGAAAAGTAAAATCAACTTTGTGCATTACAAAATATTAATGACATTTGAAATTCAGCTTATTTTTCAATTTTATCAGAAGCCAGATAATGGAATATTTTCACATGATAAATAAATTATCAACTTTCCTAGTTAATTTGGAAATCAATACCTATAATAGGAACTACTAGGGCTTCATTAACCCCAGATTCAAGAATGTCATTTGATAACTATTTTCTGACTATAAGAGGTTCATATAAAATGTTAGAAAATTGGGCTTCCCTGGTGGCGCAGTGGTTGAGAGTCCGCCTGCCGATGCAGGGAACACGGGTTTATGCCCCGGTCTGGGAAGATCCCCCATGCCACGGAGCGGCTGGGCCCGTGAGCCATGGCCACTGAGCCTGCATGTCCGGAGCCTGTGCTCTGCAACGGGCGAGGCCACAACAGTGAGAGGCCCGTGTACCGCAAACAAACAAAAGTTAGAAAATTATTCTAGTAGTTGAGACATCTGAGATACTAAATTCATTTTAAAACTATAAATTCCAAGTAATCTTGTTTGATCTTATCAAAAAACAGAGGCAGGAAAGGTTACCTTAATTTACCCTAAAGGATAATATGTATTCCTGAACCCACATCTTATTTGTGTATATGAAAACATCCTTGTATTTTCCTCACATTACATTACAAATGACATTTATTTAAAGAGTATACTGCAACCATCATTTATATATTTAAGAATGTGAATTCAGATACTAGTAAGTGCCTCTCTTGTGCATCCAGAATAAACACAAAATCTTTGTTTTTTTGTTTTTCTGGATGGAATGGCCAGTTTGGTGAACCCTTCATGGTCAGGGTCTTCTCTGATATAGTTTTTGTTGAAAGCATTTAACAGCACAGTATTGCTACAACTATTACTCTTTTAATAAATGACAAATAGAGGGGATTGGTGAGGATGGTGGAGTAGGGGGATGTGGAACTCACCTTCCCTCACAAACACATCAAAAATACATCTACATGTGGAACAATTCTCACTGAAAACAAACTGGAAACTGGCAGAAAGATTCCATTACAGCCAAGGCTGTAAGAAAGATCCACATGGAATCAGGTAGGAAGAAAAGAGAAGGGATCAGGTTGGACCTGTGCCATGGGGAGGGGACTCAGAGGAAGAGGGAAAATATAGGGGTGGAGATCGCCCTCAGGAGTGAGCAGTTAGAGCCACATATTGGATGCCCGGGTCCTGGGGTCCAACAAAGGTAAAATCAGCCCCCTTGGCTGATTGGAGTGTCGCTGGGGCTAATAGGAGGGCTGGACTCTGCTTGTGAGGAGCGTGTGGGTGCTGGCTGGCTCCCGAGGCAGGGTGGAAAGGATGGATTGGGAACTCAAGAGGAGCTGCCCACTTCCCCATGGCCAGCCCAGCATGTGACCCAGCCTGAGCCAAGTGAACACTCTAGCCCCACTTGCTTCACATCATCGCCCACCGCCAGAGCAAGGGCTACCTTGAACAGGGAGAGAGCTTGGTCCAGGGATGGAGAGGTGACTCTGACTGACCTGGGGCAGCATCTAAGTGTGGCAGGGGTGGCCATTGCTGGTGCTTTCACAGGGAGCACATCAAGGGGTGATCCCCAATCTCAGAGAGTGGCCAGACAGCACCAGCCCATGCCCCAGTACACACTAAGATCACAGGAGGGCCCCACCTGCACTGTGGCACAGCTCCACAACGGGGGTGGGGGTGGGAGTGGGCTAGGCCTGGGGGAGTGATCACCTGTGAGGGACAAAGGAGACTCAGATGCAGTGGGGGCAGCCCTTGCTGGCACTTGCACAGGCTACACATTGGAGGCAGCCCACACCTCTGTCTTCAACTGACCTGCCATAGCCTGTTACCCTGTTGTGAGTCAAGAACTCCAATCTTTGGAGCAAGGGTACCAGTGTTGGGAGGGGGAGAGCACACACTTAAAGGGAACAGAGCCAGCTCAGACCAGACCCTCAGGTCTTCAGCTCCATCACCTTGGGATCCAACACCATCCCTAATAGGAAGGTAATGGCCACTGAACAAAGGGGAAGCCCCACCTCCTGCCTGGCTCTGGCCCTGGTCACTCCATCTCCAACCCCACTTCCTACCAAGGTGATAACTGCCAGCACACCCTGAGGAAAGACATGGCTTCTATTCATATCAGATCCAGCAATCCCACCAAAGAGAACAGGCACATGCAGACTGTATAAGGATGCTCTCACATAAGGAACCCCTTCAAGATTCAGCAGGTAACTTGTTTGACCTAAATTCATAGAGACAGAAAAAGTTAAGCAAAATGAAAAAACAGAACTGTTGTCAATTGAAAGAGTAAGAGAAAACTCCAGAAAAAATAATGAAAGAGAAATAACATATAAAGAATTTAAAGCATTACTAATAAGACTGCTAAATGAATTAGGGAAGAGAACAGATGAACACAGTGTCAATTTTACCAAGGAACTATGAAATATAAAAATCAGTCTAAACTGAAGAATATATTGACAATAACTTATGAAAAACATGCTAGAAGGAATGAATAGCAGACTTCAAAAAGTCTACAAATAACAAATGTTGGCAAGGATGTGGAGAAATGGGAACCCTTGTGTACTGTTGGTGGGAATGTAAATTGATGTAGCCACTATGGAAGTTCTTCAAAAAACTAAAAGTAGAACTACCATATGATCCAGCAACTCTACTCCTGGGTATATAGCAGAAGGAAACAAAAACATTAATTTGAAAAGATACATGCACCCCAATGTTCACAGCAGCATTATTTATAATTGCCAAGATATGGAAGCAACCCAACTACCCATCAACAGATGAATGGAGATATATACACACACACACACACACACACACACACACATACATATATATATTCAGCCATAAAAAGCAATAAAATTCTGCCATTTGCAGCAAAATGGGTAGACCTAGAAATTTTATGCTTAGTAAAATAAGTCAGACAGGGAAAGACAAATACTGTATAATATCACTCATGTGGAATCTAAAAATAAATGTATATAACAAAACAAAAACAAACTCTCAGATACAGAAAACAAACTAGCAGATAGCAGTGTGGAGAGGGAAAGGGAGGGGCCAGATAAGGTTATGGCATTAAGATATACAAACTACTATGTATAAAATAGATAAGCAAAAAGGAAGATATATTGTACAGCACAGGGAAATATAGCCATTATTTTGTAGTAACTTTACATGAAGTATAATCTATAAAAATATTGAATCACTATGCTGTAATCTGAAACTAATATAACAATATAAAACTATACTTCAATAAAATAGGAAATGTATAAAAATAATAAATTACAGATACTGTTGATAAATTTAGAAAAGTAAATTTTCATATTTAAACCAATATGCATTTAAATCACTGCAGTATAGACAACTCTACAGAGTGCAAGAGCACCTATTCTGAGAGACTGATGAGTAATGAATATGTTTATCTGTTTTAATTTAAACAATAGCTTTAAGTGAACAAGACATTTAAAGTTTTGAAAATATCACACCACCTATATTTTACCATTATTTATTTTTTAAAAGTTACTGCAAAAAAAATAAAACAAAGACATTTCCCTGTGGTTTTTACAATCAAGATTCTTTTTACATCTATTATTTGTCAAGTTCTGTGCTCACATACTATGGAAGAAAAGCACCATAGTCAAAATACAAGATATGTATTTGGAGGTACTTCAAAAAATAGTTTTCAGTAGATTATTTTTTAATCTGTCAAAACTATACTAATAGTTTAAACCAATTCAAAAGTATTCAGTAAATTGTCTCTTTCCAGCTTCTTAGCTACAGATCCCAAAAACCTTTTCCAGTAATAGTGTCAAAAGATTTTTGTGTATCCTTCTACCAGCAAATGTGCTTGTCTATATATCCTAGCTTTTTTTACTCAGGGTATCATACTATTCACATTGCTCTGTGTTCCCAGTGATAAAACTTATAGTTTTACTATGTAGTGTTTCTTCTTCGTGTGTGTGTGTGCATGCACGCACGTGCTGCGTGCACATGTGTGCACATGTACTCATGTGTACACACCTGTGTGCATTCTTTCTGATATTCGGAAGACTGTTTCAAGTTATACTAGTTATCTTCAAAACTCTAATATTTTACTATTCACCTTACATTAAACAATCTAATATAGAGCCTCATCTTTTCTCCACTTGCATATTCTGATTTATGTTACTTTATTTTTATTTCTATATCATCCTTATATGCTATAATTCTGTAACCATTATTCTGATTATTTTAACCTTAGGTCTATTTTGTATGACTTCAAAACTTAACGTCAATTTTTTACTACAACTGCACTGATTTTCTGTCACTTGGCTAAAACGTCAATGTCTACATCCTGCTTATTAGTAATATTTTCCTAGAAATCTTGTATATTTGAAAATATTTGTTGCTTACTTTATAATTGAGGAACAGTTTAGCAAAATATATACTAATGGATCATGCCAAAGATTCCCAAAGACTTGGTAGATAATATTTCATTATTTTCTCACATTAAATCCAGCTTTAAAGAGGTCAGGGACCATTTCAATATTTTTCCATTATCAATGACTCTTCTTTCTTATTGCCTTTTATTTTTCTTTGTAAATACATATCCCAGTAACTCTACTAAACATATGTCTCAATATAACCAATTAATATGCTTTTTTTTAATCTGGGAGGTGATGTGCTCTTTTAATCTCTAAATTCAAGTCTTGTTTACTGAGAAAAAGTTTATTTTAAACAATGTTTTAAATATTTTTCTATTCCAGGTATTGTTGTTTTTCACAACACCATTACCTGTATAGTTCATTTCCTTTAAGAGTTTTACATCTTGTCATTTACTAATAATTATTTTAAAGTTTTGCTTAGTTTTTCAAGACTCTCTTCTATTCCTGGATATAATTTCTCAACAGTATCTCTTTTCTATTATTCTCTCTAATATAGGATTTATTTCCATGGGTGGTCGTATTTTTCTTTTACATGTTTTCGAGACTGAGTTTTTCATTATTTTATCTTCCTTAGCTCATGTTTTAAAATCAGGAATGTTTTAAGTAATATTTTACTACTTTTGCTCTTGATTTCAAAATACCAACTTTATTCACCTGGATCCATGGAAATATTCTTTTTTTTTTTTACAATTCTCATGTTCTCTAAAGCAAATTTTCCCATTTTTATAGACTTTATGTTTTGTTCCTTTACATTTTTTTCATTTTGGTCTTTTAGTTTTATGAGTCCTTTTTAAATTAATACTCATATTTTGAAGTAGGTTTTTTTATTTTATTTTATTTTTCTTTAATGTGCTCCATGTAGAAGGAGAACATGGCTGAGGTCACAGAGGAATTCTCTGGGCTTTCAAAGTTTCACTTAATCCATATATAACACTTTATGATACAGAGTTTTCTAAAGAAGAGTAATTGTTGGGGGGATAGGAGTCTCCTTTTACTTTGCTTAATTTGATAGTTAAGGCTGGGTTACTACCACCTGCTAAATTTCTTCTTAAAAAGGTACCGCTTCTGCAAACTTCCTTGTTTGGCCCTTTCTGTCTTTGCATTCTCTGATATAAATGAGATTCTGAGAGGATTCCACAGCTAACCCATGTTCTCAACAAGAGATTCTTGATGCTGTCTCTCAGGATGTGCCCCTTGATTTGTAAAATTCTGTGCTTGCCAATGTTACCTATGATCTATAGCTTCCAGCTTCTTGTTTCACTCTGGTCAGTATTTTCTGCTTTTATCAGATAATCTTCATTTATTTATAGATTTCATTTATAGTTGCATTTAAAAGTGTTTTCTGATTTCATTAAATGTAGTTTCTGTTTCTTGAACCTCTTACTTTTGGTTGGTTTCAGAAAAAAAGAGGGAAACAAAGGTTTGCCTTCCTGGAAGGAGTGCATTTTCACCTGGAATACATAGGAACATAGGGACCTGGTTGAAAACAATGGGATTGTATTTGTTTATCTTAAAATATGGATGCTAAAACAATAAAGCTATTTTGGAGAAAGCCACTCTATCCATTTGATAAAAAAAAAGTTTTAGAGTGATGTCAATCTAAGATTGATGATGTAGTGATGGTGGGTTAAGAATGGGATTTGATATTAAAAAGCAGATAAAGGCCTAAACAAAAAATAGTTTGAAGCTTAGTGCCTTTACTGGCGCCTAAGAATAGTTTAGTAAGGATAGAATGTGAGCTAAAAAAGTGAGTTCCTGAACTATGAATGGAATAAGTATTCAAAGAGAAGGGGGAACGATAAGCAGGCCATTTAGTTTACAGAGGAAGATATGTTTGCTCACATAAGAGACAAGATATCCAGTATGCATTTGATATTTTCCTTCAGTGTTATTAAAACTTTTTCCAATTAAAAATTTTTTTCATTTAAAATAAAATATGACAAACTGGCTAATCTAATAAGCTGTATTTATAATTCCAAGTGATCTGCCTAGTTTGACCTTTTAGTCTTAAAAAATCCAAAACCCAGACTGATTCTAATTGTTGTACTTAAGCCCACTTAATAAGACACTTGGTGACAGAGTCCAAATAAAAGAAAAAATGAGACAAATTAAAAATTTTCTCTCATTCTTGCACTGAATTCCTTAACTTCATCTAAGTGAATGATATGACACCAGATTCTTGAAAACGATATAACTAGATATTTTGAAACTCCTGAAATATTTATCTCTTTATTATGTTTTATTAATTGCAAAATGAACAGCTTTTTAGTTACATGAAATTTAACTGAATTTTTATAGCTCCTGAGGTACTTGTGGATTTCATCTATGTAGTATAAGTCACCTTGGGGAGGGAGGGAACTCTCAATAAAAAAGGGTCTTTTAAAAATCTTCATCTACTACAGAGAAATGAGAAGCATAGGCATCTGACCTTGTTTACCCTAAGGAGCCTATTCAGTGTTCATGGAAATATCATGTGCAATGTTGATGGAAATATAATCATCCATGGAGTCAACACTATTGGGGTTAAAGTTCTGCTGTTAACTATTTGGGTGACACTGAGATAGTCGGTCTACCTGTTTGAACCTTGTTAAGCAACATGACTAAAATAGGATTATAATATATACATCATCAACTAAAGTTTTCCAATTTCTTTACTCTTTGGTATAACACATTTTTGAGAATTTGTTCTATTTTGGGCAAAGTTTTAAGTTCTGTGGGTACAGCTGTGAGCACAAACGCCATAGCTAAAACTGCTTTCAAGACTTACATACTGGTGAGAGAACAGCAATAAAGTAATCAAATAAATAATTATCAGAGAGTGGTATGTGATAAAAAGACAGTAAAACTAGGTAATAGGAGATATTGACTGAGGGTAGAGGGTTGATCTTAGATGTCCTAGTCAAGGAGAACTCTATGATGAATGGCACTTGAGCTGAGACCTAAATGATAACTGGAGTGAACCACGTGAAATCCTGAAGAACTCAGTAATATCCAGAAAAATAAAGTTGTTCAGAGAGGGTAGGAGAAGTGCAAAATGTGTAGTGGCAAGGGGTATAGAATTATAATTTTTGATGGATTTTAATGAGATCAGTGTGGCTGGACAAATTAATGAACGTGAGAGTATAGATTAAGATAAGGCTTGAGGGGAGGGTATGGGTCAGGTCATGCAGAGTGGCCTCGTAAAAGTTTGGGATTTTATTTTTATTATAATAAACACATTTTTTTTGTTTTGATAAGATCACTCTTGTTCTTGTATGGAAAGGAAAGAATGGACACAAAGCAAATATTTTTAACATATTTTCTCTTGTAGTAATTTTGACTTGATATATGATAATTTATAACAACTACCTGGCATTCACAGACCTACCTACCTCTAACTTCTTTATCCTTTAATCCATCCATTTTGGACTGTAATATTGAAAAGTGATAGAGCTTCATGAGGAAGAAACTAAAGACTAAAAATATATATTCGTCAACTATTGCTGCATAACAAAAATAAACAAACTCTCATTTGAATACCCTGATAACATATATTTCTTACAGGTCTGTGGATAGGTTGGAGAGGTTTTACTGACTCAGCTGGTTAAAAATCTCTAAGGGACAGATGGAACTGGGTCAGCTGCTAAGTCTCTAATATCAGTAGGCTAGCAAGGACATGTGCTACTCATGGCAGTGGCACAGGTGCAAGAATGTAGGCTCTAAATGGGCATATTGTCACTTTCACATATATTTAATAGGCAACAGCAAGTCAAATAGCCATGCCTGGAGTCAAGAGACAAAGGAATACACTCTGTCTTTCAAAGGAGAAAATGCAAAGTTACATGGCAAAGAGAGTGGATACAAGGAGAGGGGAGAATTGTGGACAGTACTCCAATCCATCAGGGATAGAAAGGCTCTATTTTCCAGAGTAGCACAAGAACTTAAAAAAAAAAAAGTAAAAAAGAAAAGCCCTGAAGAGTTATTCTTTCCTTACAACCTACCTTTCTCACTCAGGACCCTCAGGTTCAAACTTCACATATGTAATGTTGTTTGCTATCACATATTCAGACATTAGTGAATAAACTTTGTGTTCATCATTTTGTACCTCCCAGAAATCTATACTACACACTCATTATTTAAAGCATTTTAACAACTCTGTTTGTAATTAAACACAAGCATGATTTTCCACATCACAGTTTAAACTTAAAATACTCAACTTTCTCTAGCTTCCTGCACTGGTATTACACCATGCCATTTTATACCTCTACACATTTGTTTATGTCATTTCCTCTACTATAAAATTTCCTCCAAAAAGTAGATATTCGGTACACATTATGGAATTAAAGTACTAAAGAGGTAACATAAGGAATAAAATGTCATTTCATATACTAAACGAAAACAACCTTGAATTATAGCACAAAATCGGTATCACCAACTTTAGCACACTGGGCAATATTTGAAACAGTTTCAGTAAAACAAACCCATGTTACTTGTTTTGTTCCACCAAAAAATAATTCTGACAAGTGAAGAATTGGGAGAGAACTCTAGCAAATGTGATATAAAACATAATTTAAATCTTCTTTCAAAGAGGTAAAAATGTAAATGTAAAAAGTGTAATCCTCTAATTATAAGGGAAAAACATATGACATAAAAGACCCAAATCAGATGAATTACAACTAAGAGCAACTTAAAGAACAAATAGGAGGATGACAGACTTATGAATGCTGCATATTGCTCTACCACGATCACCGTAAAAGGATTATTTGTATCTAATTTTTATTTGGATTTACAATTATCAATAAGACAAAAGAGTAAGTAATTATATAAACTTATTTAAGTAAGTCTAAAGCCTCCATCATTTGGTGACAATGATAGCATAAAGTACTATAGCTCTATCTATGTGTAAAGTATACACAAAATATTTTATAATATCAAGATATCCAAACTAAATGCCTTATTCAATATCTGATTATCAAGGGAGGTAAAAATTAAGAAAAAGATTTCTGTGCTATGGGAAACTAAAATTAGCCTGGGCTGGTTTGTTAAAGTCAGAAATGTACATGCTTTGGACACCTAGACAAGCCATGCAATATATTGATTAATAATGATTTTTTTTTTTTTGTAACCGTGGATCCAAGGAAAATTTCAGGGAAGTTTATACTAGGTTGTCTGCATGGGTTTTTTTTGCATGTTTTATTGATAACATTGACATTTATGATTTGAACCTAGTTTTAATGAAATCCACAGAGCTCTATCATTGGGGCCAGTCATGTAGCAAGAATGTGCCCATCTGACCAGCAGGGTATAAGAAGTTCTGACTGAGAATCCATGTTGAGCCTCCTGGTCCCAAGGTGTTCCATGCATACATCCTTGGTTCCCGATTCAAGAGAGAAATTGTGTCCTTTATTGCCCAGTAGAGAGGGGACGAATGGAACCTGTGCCAGTTCTTTTGGATTATTTGTTGTGAGGCAACTTTTGGCAATGAGGAGTATCCTTACTATAATGCTTTGCATTAAACTGTAAAACTGCATAAACTGCAGCTTCAGAGGCATTTCCATTTAAAGTCCTGTTAATTTTCTTTAGGAGTGAAATTTGTTTGACTGCTACCCTAGCTCAATTACAAGTGTTATTACAGTAAAGAAAATAAACTTGATTAGTGAAGTCAAAATGTGTCTCTCCAGCAGGCAAATTTCTTTAGTGATGGGAATCTGGGCACTTACATTTTAAGCAAGTATTTCTTTTGTCCCACATTGATTGTGCAAATTATCTTGCATGTCATGAACTAGATTTCTGAATGTACTTGGAGGGACTCTGGATGTATTTCTTGGCCAATAAAAGTGTAGTAAAACTGAAATTATTGCAAAGGTGTGACTACTTTGTTAAATAATGCAAGTGTAATAAACAAAGTCAGTTCACCCCTACAAATGAATTTTGCTACTCTCCCAGTATGAGATTAAATACACCCTTTTCAAAAATTATGTCATTTTTCCATAAGTTTAAAATTTATTATTTCATAATTTGAAATGAACTTTAAAAAGATTTTCCCAAACATATGGATGGATTATTGGACAAACCCCACCATTCCTCCTCTACTTTTTATCTAAGACAGGTCTTCATATTTTCTGAATAGTTCTAATTTTAAAATTATATGTATGTACTTAAGACCTGCATGCTTTTTGTACCATTTTGTAACACATTTAGTTGTTGCTTCATTTTCCTATATTCTCGAGATTTTTCAAATGTAACATTAAAACTATTGAATATATCTTTGTAGTCTAAGTCAGCTAGCTTAGACATCTGATTATGGGAATTAGGACCCAGTTACGTTGATAATCCAAACACTAAACCAAAATTTAAAAATCATAGGGACTTCCCTGGCGGTCCAGGAAAGACTTTGCCTTCCAATGCAGGGGGTGCAGGTTCGATCCCTGGTCAGGGAGCTAAGATCCCACATGCCTCATGGCCAAAAAGCCAAAACATAAAACAGAAGCAATATTGTAACAAATTCAGTGAAGACTTTAAATTGGTCCACATAAAAGAAATTTAAAAAAAATCATACATGGTTTATTGCACTGTTAAAGAGGGATCATTTGATAACCTACTCTTTTGGAAATTTTATATTAAAACAATTAGCATCTATCTATTTATTTATTACTTAATCTAAAATAGCCCTTTAAAGGATGCCTTCTAACAGGAGCATAATGTTTGTCTGCTTTCTCATTTTACCAGCAGCATATCCCCCATCAAAAATAAAAAGTAAAAACTCCATCACTTTATAAACAAATTGTTTCCTTTCATGTACATGATCATCTTGAGTAATTGTGAATGTTAAGAGAAAGTGCATTTTTCAGAGAAAAACTGTATAAAGAAATCTCAGGAGATTTAAGTTCTGTTTCCTGCTTGAGCTGTCTGCTAGGTGGTTAAAGGCAATGAGTTTTCAAAATGTGGTACTATGGAGGTGATCGAATTACATTTTAAGTATATATATATATATATATTTTCCTCAAATCTTACATTTGAATTGTGAACTCGTATATATATATATATATATATATATATATATATATATTTTTTTTTTTTTTTTTTTTGCGGTACGTGGGCCTCTCACTGTTGTGGCCTCTCCCGTTGCGGAGCACAGGCTCCGGACGCGTAGGCTCAGCGGCCATGGCTCGCGGGCCTAGCCGCTCTGCAGCATGTGGGATCTTCCCAGACCGGGGCACGAACCCGTGCCCCCTGAATCGGTAGGCAGACTCTCAACCACTGCGCCACCAGGGAAAAACCCCATTTAGGTTTTTACATAATATTGAGCAGAGTTCCCTGTGCCTACAGGTCCCTGTATGGTCCTTGTTGGTTATCTATTCTAAATAAAGCAGTGTGTATATGTCAATCTCAAATTCCCTAACTATCCCTTCCTCCCACCCTTCCCCCCTGGTAAGAAAGCTTACAGTTTTTTCCCAAGCACACAGAGATCATAGGTCATAGAGCTAGGAGTAGAACTCTGCTCTTTGTGTGTTATTTTTTTCTTATCTGCTTTAACAATCCTTTACATAAAAATGTGGAGTAGCAAAAGGCAAATTAACCTAAAAGCCAGATACTTTAACAGTGTGAGGTGGATGTGTCCCTGACAAAAACTACATCTAATACAGTGTAAAAGTTGGCAGTTCTGCTATAGAAATGGAGCTATCTCAAAGAGCATGAAGCAGATGATCTCAGTAAAACAGCAATTTCTATCCTGTAGTTAGTTTGCTCGATGTACCCTAAGAATAGAGTATAAAATATATTTTCTAAAACACTTCTCTCATTTTAGTGGACAGCAGGTTCTTAGTGTTATGCTGTATTTTGCTTTCTGTTGTACGCTGACAGATCTAGTCCTCACCAGAGCAGCATTTCCCATCAAAGATATTTAGAAAGTGTTTTTACTATGAGGAAACTTGAGTCTTAAGTTACTGACCTTTGTCCTGAAGCAGAATCAAAAGTGTTTCCATACTACTGTCTCCTTGACTCATCTCAATTATAACAAAACAAAATAAATCTTTAAGACAGAACTGCACTTAGGATAGCTGATTTACTATTGTTCTGAGCTAACAAAAGTCTTCTTCTTCCTAGTGCATTTCAGATGTGATAATAACAAAATAAATCTCTTAGAAGGAAACAAATCTCTTTGGAAGCTAGAGAAAGCTCTTAAAAGAGTCATTTTGAGATACCCAATTTCTTCTCTTCCACATTTGGATGCTCAGATATGTTTTGGAGAGAAAGACACTTAAAAGACTGCATGTCAGACACCTTGTCTCCTTTTTGGGACACATTGTGAAAAACAAACCACTTAAATGTGCTGCCTAGTAGCTCATTTTATTTCTATCTATTGCTCTCATTTCCTCCAAGGTGTCAAATGTGTTCTAATGGACTCATACTTAGGCTAACATTTATATATAATGAAAGGAAATGATTTTGAAAAAAACATAATAGTGTTTATCCCATACAGCTCGAGAGAAACAGACAAACGTGTTTCTTTCCACACTGCTTTCTCGTTTTTTTCTGAATTTGTACTTTATCAATCATCGCCTCCACTCTGTGATATTACCGCTGTCCTGTAGAAAACTTAATCATATTAGGGTGGAAACCAAACACCGCATTCTCCACCGCACTCCTAAGGCTCTTTTCAAATGCTGCCTTGTCCTAGCTAACAAATGGCAGTGAGTTCCCTGAGTCTCTTTGCTACTCCCCGTACATCCCCACAGAACACTCAAGAAACTCGCTGTTCGGAACCGCCCACAGGCACAGACCAAAGCTCCAGTAAAAGCTCCCGTTGGCCCTAGCCAAAGAGCCAGAAAAAGGGTGGCTTAACAACAGAAAACTTTATCGGCCGTACTTACCCTGCTCCAGCCCAACGCCTACGGAAAAACTGTATCCGCCCCCCCGCTTCCTGTGACTTTAGCAGGGCCCGTGAGAGGCTGATTTTCAAACTCCGCCCCGCCCCCCCTCATCAACCCGGAAGCAGGAGGCAGGGTGGTGTCAATTGGACCTAGTAGGGAGCTGGTTTTCCACCCCTGAGACAGAGAGGCCGGTGGCGGGTAGCACTCTGATTTCACCCCAGGGCAGTGTTAGTAGGGTTCACAAATTGAGCTTTCTCCGCTGCTGGGCAGCACGGAGACTGAATGACTTAGGGCAAAGAGGGGCCAGTCACCACTCTGCTCCACCCACAGCATCCACAGTCATCACCAGCGTTAAGGAACTGTGCCTCCATATCCACCTGGCATCCACAAGGCAGAACAAAGTCAAAGTCGGGAGCAGAGTTGGTTGACACTCTCAGCTTCTCCCTTACTCACCCCTAGTGTCCACAGGACCTTGCTGGGAATTGAGGCAGAAGGAAGTGGTACAACATTTCAAGTACTGAAAGTAACGAAGGCAAATTGTATATCCAGTGAAAGGAATCAGGAACGAAGGAGAAATACAGACAAGTTTAGATGAAGGAAAACAGAATTTGTTGCTAGCAAAACTATTCTTGAAGGCTGGCTAAAGGAATTCTCCAAATAGGCCTGGAACTTCAGAAAAGGAAAGAACAACAAAATAGGGTAAGAAATGAAAGAACAATAAAACAACTGTTTTTCATCTTATGGGTTTATTATATCATATTTGATGATTGAGGCTAAAATTATAATACCGTCTGACATTATGCTCAATGTATGTTGAGGAAATACTTAAGACAATTATATTGAAAAAATAGGGAGAGTCAAGGTGGCTCTATGGAAGTAAATGCAGATCTAATCATGTGACCCCCTCCATAAATGCTTTCTGTGGTTAAAACTGCACTTCTGATAGCACTGAAATTCTTAATAAACCTGAGGGGACTCATATACTCTGGTGACACTACATCTTTTGTCTTCACCTTAAACCACTTTCATCCTCCGTTAGTGGGCTCCTCCTGCTCTGACTTTCTCACATGTGTTTCAGTTTCTGAGATGCCTTTCATTTAACTTACTACTACTCACCCTTTAAGTTGCAAGTCAGAAGTCACCTCCATAGGGAGGACTTCTCTGACTCCATCCCAACCTAAATCAGATACTTGTTTGTATTCTTTCACTACGCCATTCCAATTCCTTTCGTAGCATGCAATAATGGTTGCCATTATGAGTCTGGAAAAGTATTTTTTATATCTCTCCTCACTCAACTCTTTGCTCCACAGGGGCAGAGGCCGTACTCTTTTATTATTATTATTATTATTGAAGCATAGTTGATTTACAATGTGTTAGTCTCAGTGTATAGCAAAGTGACTCATATATATATACATATATGTATGTATATACATATATATGTGTGTATATATATATTCTTTTTCAGATTCTTTTCCATTATACATTATTACAAGGTATTGAATATAGTTCCCTGTGCTATACAGTAGTTTCTTGTTGTTTATCTATTTTATATATAGTAGTGTGTGTCTTTTAATCCCAAACTTCTAATTTATCCCCCTCACAGCCCCCCAGCCTTTCCCGTTTGGTAACCATAAGCTTGTTTTCTATCTTGTGAGTCTGTTTCTTAGCATATAAGTTATATCATATGATATTTATGTTTCTTGAGGCTGTACTTTTTTCATCACTGTCTTCTCACTGCCAGCACAGGGCAGAGCCTGGCCCAGAGGAGAAACAATAAGGATTTGTTCATCTGATGAATGAAGTAAAGGTGACTGTTCTCAGGAATTTGTTTTAAATACATTTAATGTTATAGGCACAATATCTGATATTTAGGCATTTTTAAGGGCTTATAAAATGTTTTAAACCTGGATGAAACATTATTAATTCAAAAATATGTAATAAAATATATATTTCAACATTTTAAAAAAATGACTGGCTTGACCTATTCAAAAATACCAAGATCATGAATGTCAAACAAAGGCCGGTGTATTACTTCAGAATAAAGGAAACTTTACTTTCATGGTGACTAATTGAAATGTATGATTCTGAATTGAATCATGGACCAGACATTTAAAAAGCTATTAAGAATATTGTTGAGACAAGCAACAACATTTGACCATAAACCAAGGATTAGTCAATAAGAGAATTTTCAATAGAAGTGGATATGATATCAAATTCATCTCAAGTTATTTAGAAGAAACAAGGAAATAAATTATTTGTGTATGATTGGGGAGAAGAAGAGTGTGAATAAGAAAGTGAGAAAGCTACAGAAAACCAATGTCTGGTACTCTGGAATTTTACATTCACATACAGTCCTTCAAAGTTTTTCTCAAAGTTATAGTCTCGCTAGCAAAGATCAATTAATACTAGAAACTCAAAAATAATCAGAAAATAAATAACACATAAAAGATAAGCATTTGAATCGACTTTAATTTATGATCAGTGAACCCATGAATAGAATATGAATCAAGTTAAGTTTCATTACATGTTTACAAATATGGAGTATTTTTTTTTCATCTGTGGCACTAGATATGACAACAATGTAAAAAACGTAGAAAATATTTAAATATTGTGGCTGGGAAGACCTTACCCTCAAGACACAGCGTCAAAATGCCTGAGAGTTAGGCTTAATCAAAACAATTTATAAAAGGAGAAAAATGAAGCTAACAAAACAGAGTATCCAAGAACTGCAAGATAATATAAAAGGGTTTAACATCTGTATAATTTGGAATGCCAAGAGGAGAAGATAGAACACGACAAAGAAATATTTGATGAAATATCAGCCATCTTTTTTCTCCCAAAATTAATGACTCTTATAGATTTAAGAAACTTGAAAAATATCAAGTAGGATAAATATCAAAAACACACCAACACACCCACACAGTCATAGCATATTGAAACTGCTTTATTTTTTATTTTTTTTAACATCTTTATTGGAGTATAATTGCTTTACAATGGTGTGTTAGTTTCTGCTTTATAACAAAGTAAATCAGTTATACATATACATATGTTCCCATACCTCTTCCCTCTTGCGTCTCCCTCCCACTCACCCTCCCTATCCCACCCCTCTAGGTGGTCACAAAGCACTGAGCTGATCTCCCTGTGCTATGTGGCTGCTTCCCACTAGCTATCTATTTTACATTTGGTAGTGTATATATGTCCATGCCACTCTCTCACTTTGTCACAGCTTACCCTTCCCCCTCCCCCTATCCTCAAGTCCATTCTCTAGTAGGTCTGTGTCTTTATTCCTGTCTTACCCCTAGGTTCTTCATGACTTTTTTTTTTCCTTAGGTTCCATATATATGTGTTAGCATACAGTATTTGTCTTTCTCTTTCTGACTTAATTCACTCTGTATGACAGATTCTAGGTCCATCCACCTCACTACAAATAACTCAATTTCGTTTCTTTTTATGGCTGAGTAATAAAGCAGTAAATAAAGCAGTAAACTGCTTTAAAGGAAAGAAAAAGTCTTCATTGCAGCCACACACACACACACACAATTTTTTTTTTGTAAAGGGAACAAAAGGAAGAATCAAAACAGACTTCTTATCAGAAACTATGCAAGCCAGAACAGAATGGAATGATGTGTTTTACATGCTGAGAGAAAAAACAAAACTGTGAAACTAGTATTCTGTAACCAATGCAAATATATTTCAAAATTGAGGGGAGAATAAAGACCCTTTTAAAGTAATCAAACATTAAAGAGAATTCCTTGGCAACAGACCTGTAGTTCAATAAATATTAGAGAAACTCTTCAGGCAGAAGGAATATGTTACTAGATAAAAACATGAATCCCTTCTTTCTACACACAAAAATTAAAGTGCTGAAAATAAAATCAAGGTAAATGTCAAAATCATTTTTTTATTATCTTTAATGAAACTAAATGTTAACTGTCTAAAAAAAAGGTAGTAGCAATATATTGTGTTTATAACATATATAAAAATTAAATGCATAACAAAGAAGTGAAGAGGGGAAATGGAGGTAGACCTCTGTAAGCTCCTTAGCCAACAGAAAAGCACAGGAAATAATAATTGAGTTTGGTAAGGTTGTAGGAAAAAATCAATATGTAAAACTTAATTTTATATCTATGCACTAGCAAGGAAAATATGGATATTGAACTTTTAAAAAATAACATTTACAGGAGCACCAAAAAAAGGAGTTGTAGGTATAAAGGTTTGGTATTGATTTTGTTACCTTACAATTCCCCAAAGTCAGGTAAAACCATGCTTAAGTCTCTCCTGGGAATATAAATATAGATATAGATATGTGTGTATATATCTGTATGAATCTATATATATGCCATATATAAGCCATATATATACATATAATATATATATACACATATATGTATCTATATTTGCTTTTAACATAAGGTAAAGAATGACTTTTTTCTGAGTTTTTGCTTAAGGGTATAGAAAATTAAACTTTAATTGCTGAAAATAAATAATAACATATTAGGTAATGAAGGATTTAAATGTATCAGGTGTTTCAGAAAAGCCTTAATAATCTGAAGTTTCACATTTTCATTTATATAACTTGTATGTTCTAAGAGTTTTGGGGTTCCCTTATTCCACATCCTGAACTCTAAAAGCAGCATGTGCATCTTTTTGAGCTATCAAATGTATAAACTTGGAATGGTATTTGAAGTACAAAATGCATTTAATGAACAGAAATGATTCAAGGAGAGCATATTGTACTTACAACACGTAAACTCTATACTACAGGCATCTAAAGAAAGGTGGGTGTGATGTTGTGAAGAAAAGCAATTCCAGTCTCAGTAGGTTATCACAGTGTTTTTTCAGAAGTTTCTAATTGAAGGCATGCTTCCTTTGCCTTGGCTATAAAAAAAGTACATTCGCTCATGATTATGTCTGTAAATGCCCTCATAAAATGTTCTCTAGCAAACATGCCTGCACACTTGCATATATGCACACACATGCACATAGACACAAACATCTTATGGTTTACTAAGAGATTTTCTCATGAATATTACTTCTTATTTCTTGTATGGTTTTTCAGAGATCTTTAGGAAAATAGAAAATTTAAATATTAATATAAATTAATTTAAAAGTATTGAAACATACTCATATTCAGATTTATTAAATTTAATTTAATAATGGGAGAATGTCAGAATTTTCTGAACTATGTATCCCATACCTTTTTATTTCAAGCAATTCAATGTTTTTTAAAAAGTATTTTGCTTTGTTTAGATTTTCTTGAAAACATTGATATACACACAAAGGAACGGATAATGTGTATCCAGTATGTTCAGTGTTTCATTTATCTTGTCACTTTTTAGTTCCTTGTTCAATTCTTATTGAGGAATAAGGGGTGCTTCATAATATGCTCATATATTTCCAAGATAGTTGTACAGGATTAGAATTATTATTATAGAAAAGTAAAGGATTGAGTTGGGAATTGAATATTACTAGTGCTTTCAGAACAAAGTTCATCCAGTCAGTTGCTGGTGTAGTCATGTTCTCTGCTTCTCTCTAGACAGGGGAGAATAGAGCTCACTGGACACTGAAGTAATCTCCACCCTGAAACTCATTCTCCTTTACATGACAGGTTATTTGCAATTTCTGAGACTCTCTCCATAACAAATTCTACTTTTAGGAATCATACCCACATTAAGATGTGACCGCTTATTTCAATAACTAGAAATTATCATAGGTTTTATTGCCAAAGAGACATACGCCCAGACCTTAGATCTGTCACTTACTAAGCTTGTAATCTCGGACAAATTACCTAATTCTGTGAGCCTTAAGGTGTAAATTACACCTTAAGGTGTAAATTAAGCTGTGATTCTTAAGGTGTAAAAATACAAAGCCAGTGAATATGGAGTAACAAATAACTAAGTGTAGTGTTCTTGGTCCATAGTAATACCTAGTCAGTGATAAATCTTGTGATGATTGTTACAGAGGAAACTGTATTTGGGAGAGAAAGAGAGAGAGAGGCCCTTGTTAGAACATATGATATGTTTCATTTGTGTGCTGCAAAAAGTTATAGTTTACAGATTGTTATTAATGCATTCAAAATGTAGAGGTGTCCAAAAAATTCCTAAATCCTTAATAACTATAGGCAAGGAGTATTAATCACAGCTATGCATTACAAGTTTTCATAATATGTCTGGAAAGAGAGAGATGGAGAATTCAAAGCTACAACACATTCAATTAATAATAGTTAGAGCTTTAGTTCCAAATACTCATGTTTGTCTTATTTGAGCTAACCCTGAAAACAGAGCTAGATAGGGGGAAGTTTTGTTCTCCTCAAGATCTTTCAAAATTACCAAGGCAAGAGGGAGAGAATGATACACATCACACAGGACGAAATGTCAAAAGTGAGTTTTTCAAATTGAAATCTAAGACCAGGATGGTCTACATCAACTTAATTATTTATTCATTTGATAACTCTTGAGTATCTGCTGTGGTACTGGCACCATGCTTGCCAGACTTTGTAGAGACAGTGCTGACCAAAACAGAAGAAGTCTCTGCCCTCATGGAATGCACATGGATCTGCAGAGATACAATATTTTGTTGTAATTCTTTCATTTATGTATTTCTTTAGTGACTGCTGCTCTAAGCAATAAAGGAATAAATGTAAGTTCATAAAATCACAACGATTATGAACAAAATGAAGCAGGGAGATGCGTTGGGTGATCAGGATCAGCTTTAGTTTGGACAGTCAGGGAAGCCCTGTCAAAAAAGGAGACATTGGGTCTAAGAACTGCATGAGGTGGAGTTGTTTTTACACTGACCTAAAGGATAGAACACTGAGGATAGAACACTTACCATTATTCTGAAATCTAGGCTCATTCTATTGGAAATTCTAAAAACCACAGTCGGTGGAGGAGAGGCCCTTTCACATGGGTAATACCTTAGATCAAATCCTAACCTACCAAGGATATCTGAACACAATATAGGAAGCTAAAATTAGTGGCTCAAGCAAAAAGAAATGAGATCTAGAAAGATGATGAAATGAACTAAAGGAAAAAGAGATGATAAACACCAGAGACTTGATCATATTCTGAATGTAAAAATCAAAGGGAAAGTAGAATAGAACCCTCAATATCTGAGGCCTTTGGTTTATGTGTTAATACATGTATTAATTCACATATGAATGTTTTCATTGATTCATTCAATTAACATGTGTGGCATTCATGGCAATAGTAAATCGAGTGAAAGAAGACAAAATTCTGAATATGTCTTCAGAGTTACACAATCCAATAAAGTAGCTACTAGCAACATGTGGCTACTAACATTAAAAAAAAAACTAAATTGGGCTTCCCTGGTGGTGCAGTGGTTGAGAGTCCGCCTGCCAATGCAGGGGACACAGGTTCGTGCCCCGGTCCGGGAGGATCCCACATGCCGTGGAGTGGCTGGGCCCGTGAGCCATGGCCGCTGAGGCTGCGTGTCTGGAGCCTGTGCTCTGCAATGGGAGAGGCCACAACAGTGAGAGGCCCGCGTACTGCAGAAAATAAATAAATAAAATAAAATAAAATAAAACTAAATTAAAAATTCAGCTTCTCAGTCTTTTTAGCCACAATTCAACAGCTCAATATCCACATGTGGCTAGTGGACACCATACATGCTGAACAATACAAGTACAGAATATTTTCATCTCCAGGGCAAGTACTATAGGACAGTGCTGCTATAGTTTAAGGGTCAACAAGATTTGCCAGTGATAATATTTTAAAGTTTTTTGAAATTCAGAAGGAAGGTAGTGGCTATTGATAAATAATATAAAATAACAATTACAATAAGATATCTAAAATGAGAGTATTGGATTTATGGCAGGACAGTTAAGGACAAAACTACAGATTACTCAAAGCAAAAAAAATGTCAGAAATCACGATGGAGATAGGAAAAAGGAGACAGAAAATATGAGATCATCTTTTGTCATAGAAAACAAAAGAAAAAAATTAGTTTCCTAAAGGATTAGGCAACCTAAAAAATAAACAACTAAAAAAACCCTAATAGTTGTTGAAGACTAAAGATTAAGAAAAGATAACTAAATTTGTGGATTAATAACTGTAATATATTTGTGTGTGCATTCACAGTACTTTTCTTAAGCTAGAAGAGTTGGAGATGAGAAGAACTTGGAGGTGACTCTAAAGTATGGATTTTAATAATATATTTTTAATTATTTTGGGCCACAGTTTGTGATAGGAAATGAAATGATTTGGCATACATAATGGAGCATGGTTCACATAATATATTCAATGGGAGATTAAAATGTTATGCCTAAGCAGAGGTTGTCACCTTCATACATCTGTATCTACTAGACACACGTATTACACACACACGCATGCACACACACACACACATTTGACACGAAGATAAGAAAATAGGATGTCTTGGAGCCCCTAATGCACCTGTAGGATATGATGAGAAATAATAAAATGTCACTACCCATAGTCTTAAAGTATCTTTGTGAACGACACAACTCTCAAAAGGAAATTCTGCATCAGTCCAAGGAATATATAATATAAAATAGTGGAAATGCCAGTTTAGGTATTGCTTAGAAATGATGCTGCTGCACCAACTAACAAGCAGGACCTTCTCGGGATTATCGACGTTTATCGTGGAAAAGAGTGTCTATACCCAGGCTATGCATTCTTAGAAAGTTGCCTTACAGGAACGAGTCGTTATCAGCAAGTGAGGCTGACTTTGAAACTGTAAAATTAGTTGTATGCAACCTGTCTGGGCAGGGCTATTTTTTCCTACCCTTTAGGGGGATTCTCACTGAAGTGCAGTTGCATTGAAGAAGTTTACCTTACCTTCTCCTCTTGCTGCTGATAGTGTCGGTGGTGGTCTTCTATTGACCCCTGAGAAAGAGATGGAGGGACATAATAGCTTCAGACCCGTTATTCTAGCATTCATAAGGACAGTCTGTTCCCAGGAGATACTGTCTTACTAGCCTCTGTCAGACCATACCAACATAACTATGATGGGGATGCTTGGTGTTTCTTACTGGAGGATTGTGTAGATCTCAAGCATGTGTACTGTGTGAGAGGAAGAAAAGTCATAACTCTCTTTAGTTTAGGGGCTGCCTTATACCATGTAAAGCAGAGGTTACCAAATTATAACCATCTAGTTGAAAACAGAAGGTGCTCTGTGGAATCCAACTACCTCTCAAGATCTCTCTGCCTCATCCAGACCTTCAAGTCCTCTTTCCTTCTGCCCATAATCTTCTCTTAATATTTTTCAGTCAGTTGCATCTACCCCTACCCTCTGGATATTATAATTCTCTCCAATGAAGGTATATAATTTGTCTCTTGGTTCTTTGAGTATCATGGCCTAGAGCAGAACTTCATCATTTAGTTAATGAGGTTTGCCTCTGTTTCAACTGGCAGACTTCGTCAGGGGAAGATGAGCTACAGTCCAGTGAAGGTGCACTTGGGACTTTCAACTTTAGTTCAGTCTTCCCTCCAGAGAGAGCCATGCCTGCTTTCTTTCTAGATCACGTAAGAAGCAAACAAAACACAGCTCTCCAAGACAAGCCTGTTTTTTCTTTGTCATAACAGTAGGCCTTTTACACTAAATGTTAAGAAGTATTGACCCATTTTTTATTTTCTTTCTTATAATACAAAAGGAACTATTTTTTTTTTTTTTTTTTTTTTACTGTACATGGGCCTCTCACTGTTGTGGCCTCTCCCCTTGCAGAGCACAGGCTCCGGATGAGCAGGCTCAGCGGCCATGGCTCATGGGCCTAGCCGCTCCGCGGCATGCGGGATCTTCCCAGATCGGGGCACGAACCCATGTCCCCTGCATCGGCAGGCGGACTCTCAACCACTGCGCCACCAGGGAAGCCCAAAAGGAACTATTTTAACTACAAATGGCTTTCGTTTTGGTATCCAAGGTGATGACAGTGCCATAGATTATTTAAAACATCCTCTTTCTCTGATGCAAGTGGGGGTAGCAACATTGGAGATATGGTTTAGGCAAAATCTGATATTAAAGCAAATACTCATGGCACACTGCATAGACAGCCAATAGAAAGAGCAAGTGTATTAAATATTCATATGGCAAATTTATATTTTTATTCAATTTAATCTTTATATCTAAACTTTACAGTTACTTGTAATGGTACAGAAACTGAGTTTCAGAACTTTTCTATACATCATTTCCTTGGCTACCCTGTGGCAAATTGAATTATGAATATATCAAATGAAATTGGAAATCACATTTTTTGAATGGAAAACACTCCGTTAGCTGAAGTATGCCTTTGAAAAAGACTATTCGTTGACTTTAATATCCATTGTATCCTTCTTCTTTACTGATAGAACACGAGAATTTTAGCTAAACACATGGCTGCCCCAAATAAAGACTACCATTCCTCAGCTTTTCTTGCAACTACCTGTAGTCAAGTGCATAAGCTGTAGGAGTTGTGAGTGGAAGTTTCACACACCATTTGTGAGAAATGCCCTTGTATAGGGGTGCATACTCTTCTGTGGTCCAACCTTAGTCCTCCTGGACAGAATGTGTGTGTGTGTTGGGTTGAACTAGAATTACCATCTCCTATTACGAGGAGCACTCTGTGGACTGCAAGGCAGCTAGAAGTAAGATACGTCCATCTGGACTGTGTGGCTGCACTACCAATGATGGATTTTCCAGAATGTGATAGAAATTATAAAATTTTGTCCCTGGAGAAATGTAATCCATTTTATGATACTTTTTTAAAGATAAAATGTGAATTGTGAGCACCATGTAACATATTTGCCTTCCTGCCTTTATTTGTAAGTTAAATGGTTAAACAGATAGTTTTTGGATAAGTGTGTTATTTCTCTAACAACCAGTCACTCAGTAAGTACATGGTTTTATTGTTTATGGTATATATAACTTGCTAAGCAATTTAAGAGCAAGACGTACAAATTATTTTGGCATTTCAGGAAGATTGTTCGGTCTTGGAAGAGCAGCTTCACTAGCTGTGTAACCTGAAGCTGATTAAGAGACCTCTCTGAGCCTCAGTTTCCTCAGTAGTAGAATGAAGATAATAATATTACTTACTTCACAAAGCTACTGTGAAAGTTAAATAGGATATAAATTAAAAAGCTATTAATATTATGCCAGACATCAAGATATTTTTAAAACTGTCAGTTATTATCATTATAATGATGAAATGATAATGGAAATGATCAATAAATAGGATGTGACTACATGTGAAATGTATCACACATGTTTTAAGTCATAATTCACACATTGCAAAACAGAATAAAAAATGAATACTTCTGTTCGGTGTGTCAAAATGACTCTAAAGGTAAATCCTGTATTAAGGAAGATTCTAGGAGCACTATGGGGTTATACAACAAAATACAACATAGCGCCAGTGAGATGAGTGCTCCTGAAAAATTATTTTCACTCCAAATTCTTGCAGACCCATCTTAAAATCTAATGGGTCAGGACTAATTTAGTGATTTTAGTATAATTTAGTAAGACTAGGTTTTCTCATATTTTTCCCCTAGAATTATGCTGTACACACAGTAAAATATTTGCCATAGGTAACCTATTACCTGGAATTTATATAACAATTGTTATATGTTACATGTTAACATGATCTAAACTTCATAATATATAATTAATTGGATGATTCGAAAACAAACTTAGTTTACTACATTAGTAATATCTGAAAGTTTACTTCACATTCGATTCTTAAGAAAAATTAAGCTTGTCAAGTCATGGAGTTTGTGTGCATGTTGACTAATCCCAGGCAATCATGGCTACCAACAGTACAACATATGCAACTTAATGATGCAATTTTCCAAAAATGACAAAAAAATGGAACTCCTGCTGAACACTTTTAAGTGGGGTACCTATCTTCAGATGTTCTTAGTTTGCATAATGGCTTTCTAGTTGAAATAACATAGCAAGAAACAGCAAAGACTCACTAGCAATGCTTGACTTATTCCAATTGCTTGTGAATTAAAAGCAGCTGTGGACCACAGGAGGTCGGTCTATTCTTAAACACCATGTTAGTAACATGGATAAAGATATTATCTCTTCTTTGGTGCAGAATGTTAATAATCAGGAAAAAAGAAGCAAAGGGCTTATAAATGTTATGGAACATTTCCAGTGAGGCAGTTATATTTTAGGGATTTAAAAAAAATTTTTAATCATTTGATTTCATCTTATTAGTAACCTTTTTCAAACCACTTTTTAAGTCACACAAATTTGAGCTTTTTTTCCAATTACAGAAGATTCAAACTATTTATATAATTATATAACAGTAGGGGATATTTATGTACTACTTTGTCTTATATGGTCAATATTTTCAGAAGTCAGGTCTTAAAATATATGTGTGTGTGTATATATATATATATATATATATATATATTTTTTTTTTTGCGGTACGCAGGCCTCTCACTGTTGTGGCCTCTCCCGCTGCGGAGCACAGGCTCCGGATGCGCAGGCTCAGCGGCCATGGCTCATGGGCCCAGCCGCTCTGTGGCATGTGGGATCTTCCTGGACCGGATCACGGACCCACATCCCCTGCATTGGCAGGTGGACTCTCAACCACTGCACCACCAGGGAAGCCCCTACAAATATTTTTTATCATTTCAAAAAGTAATAACACAATTGTCTGTGTTATAATTGTATTCTTGTTGACATTTTTGAAGATGTTTTTCTATTTTTGGCAGGTGTGTGCATACAGATATTATTAATAAAATTCACTGTTCGGTGAAACTGTAGCATTGCTTAAAAATCAGATGTTGTTCTGTTTCTAGAATGTAACACAGAAATAGAGGACTGGCATTTTGCAAATTGAAACAAGAGAACATTTTTCAAGGCATTAATAGTGGTAGCTAGTTTTATGATTCAATAATTCCTGTTCCTAGACAAAACGTACAATTTCCCATCCGTTAACTTTTTTTCCTCTTCAGTTAAACATGTATCCATGAAAAATGTGACTTACCTTCTGGAACTTTTTTTTTTTCTTATTTGGAATATGAAAAATTTAGTATTCCTGGAAGGGGAAGTGGCCATTGTAATAAAAAAAAGAGTCTGGTGGCTGTTCAGTGGCTTTATGTTCAGTTTAAAAAAAAAATTTAATTAAAAAAAAATTACCCATCAGGAAGCTATATCAACAACTGAAACAAAGAATCTTCCCATTTGGGTGAGGTGGTGGACTATGTGAATCCATCTTAGCAGTTCTGAAGTTGTTCAAGGTTTAATAGATAATATACATATGTATTGGGTGGGCCAAAATGTTTGTTTGTTTTTTTCCGTAAGATGGCTCTAGTAGCACTTAGTTGTCTTTAACTTATTTCAAGACAATTTTGTTAGATTTTATGTGACAGCTGTCATATCAGCATGCATTAAAAAAAACTTATCAAAATTGGTGAATTTTGTGTAGCCATTTTAATATTGAAGATGGAAGGAAAAACCGACATTTTCGGCATATTATGCTTTATTATTTCAAGAAAGATTAAAAACGCAAAAAAAGTTTTGTGCAGTGTATGGAAAAGGTGTTGTGATTGATTGAACATGTCAAAAGTGGTTTGTGAAGTTTTGTGCTGGAGATTTTTTGCTGGATGATGCTCCACTGTCGGGTAGACCAGTTGAAGTTGATAGCAATCACATCGAGACATTAGTTGAGAACAATCAACATTATACCACGAGGGAGATAGCCGACATACTCAAAATATCCTAATCAAGCATTGAAAATCATTTGTACCAGCTTAGTTATGTGAATAGCTTTGATGTTTAGGTTCCTCGTAAGTTAAGCAAAAAAACCCTTCTTGACTGTATTTCCACATGCAATTCTCTACTTAAATGTAATGAAAATGCTCTGTTTTTAAAACAAATTGTGACAGGCAATGAAAAGTGGATACTGCACAATAATGTGGAATGGAAGAGATCGTGGGGCCAGCGAAATGAACCACCACCAACCACACCAAAGGCCGGTCTTCATCCAAAGAAGGTGATGTTGTGTGTATGGTGAGATTGGAAGGGAGTCCTCTATTATGAACTCCTTCCAGAAAACCAAACGACTAATTCCAACAAGAACTGCTCCCAGTTAGACCAACTGAAAGCAGCACTTGACGAAAAACGTCCAGAATTAGTCAACAGAAAACGCATAATCTTCCATCAGGATAACGCATGACCACATGTTTCTTTGATGACCAGCCAAAACCTGTTAACAGTGTGTCTGGGAAGTTCTGATTTATCGCCATATTCACCAGACATTGCACCTTTGGATTTCCAATTATTTCGGTCTTTATAAAATTCTCTTAATGGAAAAATTTTCAATTCCCTGGAAGACTGTAAAAGGCTCCTGGAACAGTTCTTTGCTTAAAAAGATAAAAAGTTTCGGGAAGATGGAATTATGAAGTTGCCTGAAAAATGGCAGTAGGTAGTGGAACAAAAGGGTGAATACGTTGTTCAATAAAGTTCTTGGTGAAAATGAAAAATGTCTTCTACTTTTACTTAAAAACTGAAGTTACTTTTTGGCCAATCCAATACATAAAGACATATGTATGTGTAGGTGTATGCATGCATATATATATATATATTATATATATATAATATATATATAGTGTATATTTGTGTATGCATATGGCTGATTAATACTAAGCAAGAAAAGTACATTATTTTTGTGCATCATAATTTTGTTTCCTGGAATGCATGGGTCAGAACATGGAAGGCAGAATTTTTTTAGCTAAAAATTGGAACCATTTGAAAGAATGGTCACTATATTGTTTACATATTTTACTTCTAAAATCTCTTCCTTGTCACCCACTCTCTGATTTCAATATCTCCTCAATGCTAACATGCCCTAAATACATATCTCTCTTCTTTAGTTCTGTCTCATATTTCAAACTGTATATTGAATATTTAAAATCTGTAAACTTATTATCACCTCAAATAAAAATATCTACTCTATTTTTCCCCTAATTTCCCCTCCTTTCCTCTTTCAACGAATGATCACTGTTCTACCAGTTGCCTGGGCTCAAAGTTTGACAATCATGTTTTATGTTTTTGATGGAAGTATAACACATACACACACACTTCTACAACTTGATTAATTAACCCAAAGTGAAAAGAACACATAATTATCACTCAGGTCAATAAACAGAAAGCAGAGAGATTAAAGGAAGTCCCTGACAGCCAAAGAACCCAGGAATCAAATCACTAATACATAACTGCTCTCATGTTGAGAGGTATTTACTCTGCTTGGAAAGCTTGGCTCCTAAATCTGAGAACAGCCAATAAAACCTGGAGAAGACTTCACAGTTTAAACTGAGATTCACAGTTTGAGGGTTACTGAGAGGGACCCCAGTGAGACGTGGCCTGGGTCATTTGACAAACTGAGAGCACCCTTTCCAGGACAAAGGATCACACAGGTGAGAAGCCACTGAGAACAGAATTTAAGTTGGTCAGGACAAAGATGTTAGAGGCAAGGAAATAGAACATTCAGATATAAACTGGGGAGAAGAGCTGAGAAGGTAAATATTGTAAATTATAAGGTCAGATATTTGAAGACTCCCTGGTAAGAACAGAAGAGGGAGTCCTCATTTTCTGCATAAGGTAAATAACATTACTTTAGAAAATTAAACATGCCAGAAAGACAAGCACACACGACAGGTGAATATTTTAGTTCTGCCGTTCAATAGGAAATGAAATGAATTTAGGAAAATGATAGAAAATGAAAGGACAGTGTCAGTTATTGAACTATGGCCTCTTAGCTCCACATCCACCTTCCTATACTTTGTTTTATGACACTAGAGCAGGGAGTCTGCAAACTACCTGTTTCCACTGTCATTTGCCTCCTTGTCATGCTTGGCTAATAGAAGCTACTGTGCTTCCAGAGTTCTGGGAGGCTGAAGGAGAGAGAAGAGATATGTACTTATCTCCCTTTTCTGTTTTTAATTCCAGTCTCTGTCAGTACAACTCTGGTAATGGGTAATGGCTTAACCGTGACAACTAGAGTTTATTGAAGTAGCAGCTGTTGATCCTAGTTTGCAGATTTTTCAGCTGTCACAAAACTAGGTTTATTGCACCCCCCCAGAGATTTTAGCATCAGGCCGTGGTACTTCTTTCTCAGAGGTCTGTGCCCCAGTCCCACGGGGGTCTCTCATATGAACTCAGAAACTGACACCAGCCAAGCAGTCAGCCTCCTCAGAGATCTGAGCTTCAACTTTGCAGGGACCCTTTCTACCTTCAAATCTTTAATAATTCCAATCTCTCCTTTTTGTTCTCTGAGATCTCAGGTGGTAACTACTGCCTCCTCTATTATAATGCAACACTCTCTTTTCATAAAATTTTAGTTCTTGAATACCTAGTTCACACATTTAAATTGTTTATTAAAAAGAACTGGTTTGCTTCTTTTTTCTACTGGAACCAGACAGATGCAAATTGAAGAAATAAGAATTAGGGAAACTCAGAAATAAAGATAATAAAATAAAGGGGACACTTGAATGAAATGCTGAAGAAAGTAGACAAGAATTAGAAGTAACAGAAAATAATTCAAAAATAAAAACAAAACTAGAAGAAAAATAACAGCTAATTAAAACCATGGAGAATGCCTTAATAAAAACGAATGTAGATGGAAGGAAATTTGTAAAAATACACAATAAAGAAAAATAAACTGGACTGGTAAGATGGAAAATTGAACATGAATGAGGCAGGTGTCTCCAAAAAACAACAACAACAACAACAAAAAACCCAAAGCAAAACAAAAAAACAACAGAACAGATGGATATGCAAAATTATTAAAAGGAAACTTCCTAAACATAAAAGAAAACTTGAAACTGCATGTTGAGTGCCACACTAGATTCCTGGATAATTTGAACAGATTGACCAATATTGAGACATAATCTAGTAAAATTATTGGGATTTATGAAAGATAAAAGGAAGCCCCAAAGCCAAGTGGGGAGACAAAAACCAGGACACTGGAGGAAACTGAATCCTCTGGCGCCTACAACTATAACAAACATTGCATAGAGTCCCAATCCCAGCCAGATTAATAGATATCTTCCAGTAAAGGTCTATTTATCTTAGTATCAGTGATCTAATGCAACACGTCCAACTTTCACCGAAAACTACAAGACAAGCCAAAGAGCAGAGGAAAAAGAAAAACGTTCACAAGAGACAAAGCAATTATTAGAACTAGACTCAAATATGACAAATGTTGTAATTATAAGAAAAGAAATTTAAAATAACCGATTACTATGTTAAGAGTTCTAATGGAACAACTAGCAACATGCAAGACCAGATGGGTAATGTCATCAGAGAGATGAAAACTATAAGAAAGAATGAAAATTAAAAGTTAGAAATAAAAGACAAGAAGCAAATTAAAAAAAAAAAAACACCTTTGGCATTCTTGACACAGACTTGGCACATCCTATAAAAGAATCAGTGAATTTAAAGATAGAGTAGAAACCTCTCAAACTGAAGAATAAAGAGAAAAAATAATGAAAAAATACAGAACAGAACATCCAAAAGTTATGGGGAAATATCATAAAGTGCAACAGATGCATGATTTGGTATCCAGAAGAAGAAGAAAAAACAAAGATGAAGTATTGGAAGTAATAATGTTTCCTCATATTATTAGTGGCAGACACTAAACGGCTCGCAGAACATCAAGGAAGGGTAAGAAAAAAAACAGAGGGCTTCCCTGGTGGTGCAGTGGTTGAGAGTCCGCCTGCCGATGCAGGGGACACGGGTTCGTGCCCCGGTCCGGGAAGGTCCCACATGCCGTGGAGTGGCTAGGCCCGTGAGCCATGGCCGCTGAGCCTGCGCATCCGGAGCTTGCGCTCCGCAACGGGAGAGGCCACAACAGTGAGAGGCCCGCGTACCACAAAAAAAAAAAAAAAAAAGAAAGAAACGAAGCTAACAAAACACAACTAGGCATATTATATTCAAACTGTAGAAAACCAAAGATAATGGAAAAGTCTTCTGAAGGAAGGCTGGCTGGAGTTTATCGTGAAAGGAATCTTATCCAGAGAGGAACAAGGATAAAGGTGATAAAGAACTTCTTGTCAGAAACCATACATGCAAGGAGGCATTGGAATACAGTCTTTAAAATTTTGAAAGAAAACCCCCTGCAAACCTAGAAATCTATATGCAGTGAAATTACCCTTAAAAAGTGAAGGAGAAATAAAGATTTTGCTGTTGTTGTTGGGGGGCGGTGGGAGCTGGGGGAATTCATTGCCAGCAGACATGTTCTGCAAGGAATGCTAAAAGAAGTTCTTCCATCAGAAAGAAAGTAATAGAGGTCAGAAATTTGGATTTGCATAAAGAAG
Source organism: Hyperoodon ampullatus (assembly GCF_949752795.1). Lineage (NCBI taxonomy): Eukaryota > Metazoa > Chordata > Mammalia > Artiodactyla > Ziphiidae > Hyperoodon > Hyperoodon ampullatus. Next base: position 34,445,783 of record NC_136925.1, on the reverse strand, counting down.
AGTGTCAGACAAAGAATAAAGCTGATGATCTTAACTGATCTAAAAGATAAATGTTTATTTTAAGGAGTAATAGTAACAATGTATTGGGTGATTATAGATCACGTAAAAATAAAATGATTGACAGTAATGTCACCAGGAACAGCAGAAAGGAAATGAGAATATTATTTGGTACCTGTGCTACACACAGTGATATATTATTATTTAGAAGGAACTGAGATTATTTAGAAATCTATCTTGTAACTCTAGAGCAATTACAACACAGTCTGTAAGAAAGTGTACTAATAATGTGCCAAGAAGGAAGAAAAATGAAATCGTAAAATGTTTAATTAAAACCAGAGAGGGGAAAAAAAATGGGGGGGGGGGGGGTATAGGGATAAAATCAAAGAATAAACGCACAATAGAAGACAGTTACAAAGATGGTATATTTTAATTCAAATATGTCAATGATTACTTTACATGTGAATGATCTAAACAAACCAGTTAAAAGACATATAATGTCAGATTAGATTTAAAGGTAAGACCTCTAATTATATGAAGTCCACACAAAACCAATTTTAACTATAAAAACTAAAATAGGGTAAATGTAAAAGGATTGAGAAAGACATGTCATTAATCAGAAGAAAGCCTAAAGTATACTAATTTCAGGCAAAGCAGACTTCAGATAGGAAAATTACCAGTGATAAAGAGGGACATTACATAATTAAACATAAATCAGTTCTCCAAGAAGCCATACCAATTTTAAATTTGCATCTAACAAGAAAGTGACAAAATATAGGAAGCAGAGACTGACAGAACTAAAAAGAAAAATCTATTATCATAGTTGGAGCCTATAATATTCCTCTGTCAGTAACTGCTAAATCAAGTTCGTAGAAAAGAACTCTAAAGAAATATTTCACACAAAAATCAGAAGAGTGGTTACCAGTGGAGAAGGAAGTGGTTGAATCCACACAGGGCACCTAGGGTGTTGGTCATACGGACAGTGTTCTCTCTCTTAGATTAGAGAGCATAAATACAAGGTTTTGTCTTCTTTCTCTTTAAACTGTATATCTCTGTTATATGCAGCAATTAGACAGTTGTTCTATTTTCCAATAAAAATGATTTACAAAATGGTGTTAGCTAAAATTTCTGTAATCAAACACATCTAAGTTTTTATTAATTTGACAACCTAATGGATAAGCCAGAGTGGGAAATAAGAGTCTGTAACTTAGAATAAATAGAATCACAGTGGGCAAGAATTAAGACTGTGGATTATCCATTTGGGTTTATAAATAACAGTGTCAAAATTACTTTCCCTTTTCTTTTACATTCTTTGATATGATTTAGTTTTAACCTTCCACTTGATTGGGGGATAAAAATGCCTGGCAGACAATTAATTGGAAAGTTCGACTCTTATTCCATTGAGCCCAGAGTCTTTTAGTATTTATGCAGTTTAATGCATTTCCTGAAACTTTATAAATGTCTGAAGCACTTTATAAAGCTCAATTAGTGTCATAGTTATAAATCATTGCTAACTACTAAAACTATTATTTGATGTGTTCTTTGGTAAATTTTCTTCAAAGTTATATCCATTTAAACTTTCAGCTAATCATATGTAAAAGAGGTAAGGTTTAGACTTAACTGGGAATGCTGCGTGGAGTTTGAAAAAACGTCTGATTTTTTACTTTTTAAAATTTATTAATGTCAGTGTTGTGAGAAAAGGTACTCAAAGTGCTGTATAAGTCAGATCAGAAATATTCTTGGTTTATTCAGTTTAAAAAAGAAATCCCTTAATTCGGATTAGCTTTACATGTATAGGAATTGGAAGAGTCTAACATATAAATCAGAAAAATTGTGCAATTTCACTAAAATATTTCCAGAAATTCAGATACTTTACCCTTAGTAAACTTTTTTCTGTAAAGGGCCATATAGTAAGTATTTTATGTGTTACAGGCCCTGTGGTCTTTGTCCCAACTACTCATCTCTGCCCTTATAGCTTGAAAGCAGCCATAGACAACACAAGAACCAGTGGGTGTGGTTGCTTTCCAATAAAACTTTACTCACAGGAGCAGGGGGTCACCTTTTGGACTTTAGTTTGCCAAACTCTGCTCTAGACTTTAATTAATAATAAATAAAAGAGAGTGGAAGGAATGTTTTGGAGGGAGCGGATATGTTTATGGCATAGCTTGTAGTGATGAATACTTACCTCCAACTTATTATGTTGTACACATTAAATATGCATAGCTTTTTATACATCAATTATACCTCAATGAAATGTTTTTTAAAAGGTACATTGTGTTTTGTTTCGATCTAAAGGATTATGACTCTTTATAAACGATGCATCCAAGACGTGTCTATATCAAAAAAAAAGAGAGAAAGAAAATTTGATCTTCACTTGATGAAGATATGTCAGAAGTTGTTTAATTTTAGAAAAAATTGAGTTTGCCCGAGAAAAAAATATATTGCTTTATGTGACAAACTGGAGTTTAACTCTGATGATCCCACAAGTAATTTTGAAGTAATCTTATCACAATATTGCATTAATTTGGAAGTATAATGTATGTTGGATGCTAGGGACTGCTTAGAAAGCAGAGAAATGTGTTGCTAGTCAAGAAGATATGGATTCTATTTTTTTAATTGAAAGAATATTTGATCTGAATGTCATTATTAGAATTTCTACTGAGAAAAGCAATAAAATTCTACTGTAAGCCATTATATCAAGAATATAATTATAAGACACTCCAATTATATTTTCCTCAAAGTATCTTTTATAGTTGGCTTAATTTGGGATGAATACTTTAGAGCCAAATTTAGGGATGTAAAATATATAGAAATGTCCAGTATTGCTTACACATTTCTTGAATTTTTTGAAAAGACTTTATTAATTTTAGCATATATGTCCAGTTCTACACAATCTGTAATATTGAATTAAATAGGGAGAAATAATTATTCAATATTTTATAACCAGTAATTCATATCTGTCCATTTTATATAGATACCAAGGTAATTGATTCATTTTATTTATAAATAATGATTCGTGAATTAGCACAAAATGAACGTGCCTGTTTTACCATCAACAATCTCAATACAGAACCTTTCAAACAATCTTAAAGCCCTTCTCATGTCCCTTCCCATTTACTACCAACTTCTTTCTCCTAAATGTAGCTACTACTTTCCTTCTTTTAACATAGATTTATTTTTTATTTTTAAAGTTGATATAAATGTAATCATACCATATATGTTTTTTCGTGTCTGGGTACTTTTTACATAGTGTTATGTTTGTGATATTCATCATGCTCTTCAGGAGTCTAATCATTTTGATAATTATATATCATGCTATTGTTAAAATAGACCAAAGTTTATTAATCACTGTTACTATTGCTGGACATACAGTTTTCTCTAGTTTGGGGCTATTATGATTAAAGTTGCTATATACATCTTGGTGCATGTTTTTAATCTTCATGTATGGACATATCTATTGGATATATACATACTAGTGACATTTTTGAGCACAGAATATGCATATCTTCAACTTATTATTAAACAGTTTCCCAAAGTAATTATACCAATTCACAATTGCCCCAGAAAAGCATGAGAATCTAGGTGCTGCACATCCTTGCCAGTACCTGGTATTGTCAGCCTTTCCAGCTTTGACCACTGTGAGAAGTGTGTAGTGGTATGTCACTATGGTTTTAACTGGCACTTTCCTGATGAGTAATGATGCTTGAGTCTCTTCCTCAGTATCTATTTGGCATTTCAATATTTGTTGCTGTGATATGCCAGTTCAACTCTTTAGGTCATTTGTCTATGAGTGTGAAAATTTTCAGTGCTCTGTGAGAGTCCGTTACATAATTTGGACACAACACTTTTGCTGTTTGTATGTATGTATTGCACATATCTTTCCCACTCTGTGGCTTGCCTTTTCAGTATCATAATTGTTTTTGATAAAGAAAGCTTTTAATTTTTAATGTAGTCAAATGTATCAGTATTTTTCAGTTGTTTCTATTCCTTAAATTTATGTTAGATCTTTTAACTTGTTATGAGGAAAATCAGAATAATCCATTTCATGTTAAGTATTATATTTTTTTAAGATACAACATTCATATTCCTAAATTTCTTTTTAAGATCTACCAGAATTTCTGAAAGAGGGAAGAAACAAATGTATGACTGTTTAGCCTCTACAGATTTGATACCTTAAATATATGTACACAAATTTCAAAGTTTGGTTTTTGTTTTTAATTTTTTTAATATATATAATTGAAAATGACCATATCCTTATAACAAAAAATTTTTAAAAATCTACCAAACATTGAAGTGAGATTCAATAGTTCAGAGTATTATGAGATAGATGTGTTTTGATGTGAAATTTGTGAAAAATTTCTTGAAATTGCTTTGACGAATTCTAAGTAATAAATCCTTAGTTTTGATCTAGGTTTTGTTATTTTAAATATTTACTGTTTTCAAGCCTAATGGAAGTCTCAGAGTGCCCGTATGTTATACTAAATTTGGAATAACATATAAAAATTATAGAGTACAGAATAATTGGGCTAGTAAATATCTTCCCAGACAAATATATTTAAGTAGGCCTTGCCTCCTTTCATTCCTGAAAATGACTATGACATCGTTCATTGCGTTTAATGGCTTGAGCTGATCAATTTTGAAGAATATCTAAAACCCTGATTATTGTTTGATTATCACTTGCTTTTTGACATTTTAAATTTACATTTGATAGTGAGATTTGAAGTTCTATTTATTTGTTTTCTACTTTTGTGTACTGGGGATTTGTTGCCTATCAGAAAGAGGGAAGCACCTTTATACTGAAAATAAATTGTTCCTTTAATATAACTAGTATTATGAGGACTTGAATAGGCTCTGCAGAGTATTACTCCAGCTTTGTTCCTCAAAGTAGGGATAGCAGTTTTGAGCAGTAAGCACTCACTGAATTCACTGTGGAATGAAATAAATTAAATGTAGCTCTACCCTTTTATTCACATAAGTCTGTATCATATTCTTACACTGTAAAGAATATTATAGTATGAAAGTCTCTTGAGAAATTTATCTAATTCTTGTATCTTCAGAAGAAAGTGATGCTTCATCCAGATAAAATAGGATGAGCAATCACTCCTAGGAAATAATTTAATTTAGCTGTGTCATGGGTTACAGTATGAAAGTAATGTTGTTTTAAATCTCACCAAATGGAAACTTGTTTTATTAGTTGAGTTTCACATCCGAGTTATTCAATACCAGAAAACATTATTGATTCTTTTTGAACAATTACTTTATTGAGTGCTTCTTCCCTGTTAGCCTCTTAGAAAAGCAGTATATTTGAAGTTACTCTACACATATGTATTTATAACCATTTACATTTATAATATTAGTGTTATAACTATAAAAAGATATAATGTATTCTCCCTGCCCTAAGGAAGTAGTCTTTTATTAATTGGTATTTAGAATTTTTTGCATACTTAAAAGTCAATATATTGAGCAACTCTCTCTCTATATATGCTAATCTCCTGATTCACAAAATAGATACAAGAGCTGGAACACTCAGTACATATTGAGAAGAGGATATGACACCTGGGATGAAGCTGTGGTTAAAGACCTCAGGAAAAAAATATCTGTGAAGTATATTCACAGGAGGAAGGATGTCTGGTAGCTGCATAGAGAGATGATGTTTTACTCAAGATACAACACGAAGTGATAGTGTTAGATTCCAGTCAATACTTCAGATACCTTTCTACTTTTGAAAGCCTTTCTCTGTGTTGTTGTTGTTGTTGTTGTGAATGCTTTCTCCCAGAAGAATGGGACTATCTTGACGTAATTTGATTTCGGTAATCATTTCACAGTGTATACAAATATCAAAACATCACAGTTTATATCATAAATATATCTTAAATATATGCAATTTATATTTTCTATACCCTAATAAAGCTGTAAAAAAAATTAATACCTTTTTTTTTAAAAAAAGGAAAATACCACAGACTCTGAAGAGAGAACTCTTCTGATTTAGGCCAATGGATAACAAGCCAAATTTTACAGTGACAGACAAGCCTAAGCTGGATTTCTTAGTCTTTCCTATTGGCAGATAATTGTAATTCAGAGCATATCAATCTCAAAGACAAGGTATATAAAATGAGCATGTGAGGTTACTTCAAATGAGCATTTCTAAAAACAAAACAAAACAAAACAACTTACATGTAAAAACAAACCTAACTTCAGATTAAAAGGATTATTTTTTTTAGGTTCTCATTTAAAATTCACAAGAGTAAACTCCCCTCTGCAATTTCTTTGAATCAAATATTATCTTGAAAGAAGAATGTATAAAGGAAATTGGCCTCTTTTGTGAAGTTAGTATGCTAATGATATTTTCTGTTTGGACATATGCAGTTACTCTTTTCCTTTAAATTTAAGTATTTAAACCTTTTCCTTTAAATTTAAGTATTACGGGAGATTAAACAGAAAAATATGTTATCAAACTCAGATCACTTTTATAATTTACTTCACTTATCACTTAACTTATACACATTTGTCTATATAGTTAGCATACTATATTTCTATTTTCTCTTAGCATCTATGATATTTAATATTTTTATTTATTAGAAGCCCACAATTTTTAATAAGATGTTACAATATTGAAATATAAGTGTACTAATGAGAAAATGATTTCATCAGTAGTAAGGTAGATTTTATATATATTTTAGAAACATTGAAATAAAATATTCTAAATAAAAATGTTCCTAAAAATTTCCTTGGAAGTGTATTTCTTCTGGTAGGCTTTGGAAAGAATAACCTTAAATCATAGGGTTTGTTACATGATATTTTTTAAGAAAGCAAATTATGTGTTTTTGCAATAGAATCCATTAAGCAAATATATGAAATATATACATAGCTGTATTTACATGTTTGTATATCAAAACCATTCTATAAATTAGTAGTATCATTCATTAAGTTTGGAAAGAGAAGAAAGAGATTTAGGAGAAATATTCAAAGTTTGGGTATGAGCATAGCCTATAGCAGCAGCCTAAAGACATCCCAAAAAAGCTGTCCAATATGGAGTTGTATGGGTTGCAAATGCCAGAAAATAAAAATTTAGAATGGAATATTATCTTGAAAATCAATCAGAACATAATATGTTATTAAAGATAAAGTTATGGATGAGATTGACCATGAAACCTGTTTAGATTAATGGAAGATTAAATTCTAGGGCAGATTCTTAGAAAATACACAATTATAAAGAACAGGTATAGAAAGGGAATTCTCAAAAAATACTGGAAAGTGGTATCAAAAAATTGAGAGACAAACCAGATTCAAAAAGAAAAAAGTGTCTAACAGTATCAAATAGACCTGAGAGTTTAAATAGCATAATAGCATAGAAGTACCCATTGGATTTAGTTAAAAGGAAGAGAGCAGTAATCTTGGTGAGAGATATTTCTCTGGAAATTATCCACATTACAGAGGGTTGAGGCAGCCATGAATCATAGACATGGGTTGAAAGCTAAATCATTTAGAGAGTTGTCTATGAGTTTTGGAAAGGGGCAATGCAGTACTGGAGAGGGCCATGCAGTCAAGTGAAATTTTCCTTGTTAATGGGAAAGATTTAAGTTTGTATAAATGAACAATACCGTGAATAAAGTTTAAAAATAAGTAAAATGGGAAAAATCAATTAATCATGGTGTCAGAGAAGGAAAGGGTGTACAAAGTATAGAGGGAAGGAATAGGTGTAGGGACTAGGAAAATTATCTGTTCTATTGTAGTAAGAAGCAATGAGGAAAGGATGAATTCAGATTCAAAATTTTTAGGTTTAGTATCAAGGTGTTGAGTAATTTCCCATCTGATTGTGTCTATGTGCTGTGAGGAGGAGATGAAATCTTTTCAAAGTGACAGGATCTTGGTATGAATAGGATTGAGATGATTGGAAAAGTTTAAAATAGACACTGTGTAAAAGAGGGTGCTTATGGAGGAAAACAGAGAAATGGCTGCTTAGAGACAGAAATGTCAAGATATGAGACGCTTATTTTCTGTAATAATGCTTTGCAACCTTATAGCAACTATAAAGAAGGCAGAGGACATGAGGTAATTCTTGATTAGATTGTAGCAGTTGGTTATGACTAAAACGCGTTTTTAAACACACTTGTTTTGATGATGCATACATTAGAAGGCACTTGCAGTGTTTACTGTTCTCAGCCCAGTTTTATGAGATACGGCCACATTTACACTTATTGAGAGAACAGGCCTAACTGATTCCTTAGGTTTCTCTTGGCTGCAGCACTTACCTAAGAACAGTTAATCTGTAACAGTGGAGTAGATTTTTATATTGTCTGGAGAAAAACATTTTTAAACAGGCTGATGTGATTAGCTGTGCCAATCATATCTTTTTATCCTCTGAAAATCTAAACCAGTGATATGGCATGAAGATGATAGTTGTGTTCACAGTAGTAGCAGAACAATGTCCAGTGAAGGACAGGAGTACGCCAATTTATATACTATTTTCTTTTTAAATAAGGAAATAAATCAACTAAGGAAAAACAAACAAAAAATTACCCGAGACAATATGTGGGTTTACAGGAGAGGTAAAAACAGAGACAGTTGGAAATGGAAACAAGTACAGATAGGTGATCAATAAATCCCTGCTGCTGGGGTTCCAAAGAGAAAACCCTCTCCCTAAAGTCACTTCAGATCATTAACAATCTCCTGGGACCAATATCTAGAAGATGCCTTCTTTCTGTGAGGCTGGTTGTATAGTCGGAATTCTGGCTAGGTACCTGAGATTTCTGTTTGCTTTATTCCTAGGTCTTTATTATAAAATCCCATTACTGGGACCAACTGCATAAGTCTCTATTTTTTTTAAAACTAAAAGAACAAAAGGCTATCCTTCCTTTCTTCCTCAACAAATTGAATCAAAAAGCCATCAGGGTACTTCCCATTTCCGCTGGGGGTCGACCTGGGGTATGGATTATAAGGAACAATACTCCTAATATTACAAGAAAAGTCAGACAAACAGGAAGTTCATCACATTTCTTGTTCCTATTTGAATATTGAGGTCGTAGGGCAACTGGCCAAAAGCTGATGAATTAATTGCCTGCAGGGAATGACTAGACATGAGCCCTGGATTTGTTGGGGAAAAATAATTTAAAACAAAGTCTCCTTCAAACCTAGAAAACGTCTCCACAAAGGTAGAAAGGAAGAAAACAATTTTATTATTGAATAAGCATTATGCCAGAATGTGATGTGCACAACAGGCAATCCGCTAAGAGATTGCAAAATAGAAAAAAAACCTCACTGTTTCATAAAGCCAAGCAGATACAACCCATTATGTAGATGTCTTCAAAATAATTAGTAGCTCTAGAATGGGGACAGGGCTTGGTAGTCAGGCTGGAACTATTTAAAAACCAAAATCAAGATGTCTCAGCATGATTCCCTTAAAACTATGAAAAGAGGTCTGCATCCGTATTTCATTAAACATAAAGACACTTCAATGAACTAAAACTAATCTCATCTTTCTGATGGATGTCTTCAATAGAAAAGGCTAGAGCCCACCCTCTCAATTTACTTTTAAGGTAGTCTAAAATAGGTAGGTGGATGATTGTTCTCTAACTAAAGTTAGACATCTAGCTACACTCACCAAAGTCTTCAAAAAGATTATATTGCATTGAAATCTAGGGGAGAACATAAAATGAGTGAACCTTGAAATAAAAAGAAGCATTAAAAAAAGGTAAATAATAACCAACTAGTCTGCAAGTAAGAGAACATGAAGCACTATTTATCATACATAGTACATCCTAATTCACTTGGTAGTTGACTATCTATGCTAGCTAGTTAGCTTTATTCAAAGGAAAAATAAGCATCTCATGCCTTTATGACAGGGAGTAGTTTTGAAGCTTGAATGAGGCACTCTCTGAGTTTAGGATCCAACCCTCCTGCAGTAAAGCTGAGAGATAGGGGTGCTGTCGACCTTGATGATAACATTTCAAAGACATTGTTATCAAGTCCTTGAGAAAGGCATTCCTGGATCTTAAATATGGCAAGAGGCTTATTGGGCTTTTAAAAAGATTTACATGCATTTTTAAGGGATAAAGAAAAAACTTACAAGTTTATAAAATACATGCTCTAAGAAAAAGGAGGGGGATCACTCTCTTATTTGCAACAGGGAGAATTAGCTATTAATTTTTTTAATTGCAGTATAGTTGATTTACAATATTATGTTAGTGTCAGGTGTACAGCAAATTGATTCCCATATGTACATATATATATATATATATATATATATTCAGATTATTTTCATTATAGGTTATTACACAATACTGAGTATAGCTCCCTGTGCTATACAGTAAATCCTTCTTGCTTATCTGTTTTATGTGTAGCAGTTTGTATCTGTTAATCCCATCTCCTAATTTATCCCTCCCGCCTCCCTTTCCCTTTAAGTCTGTTTTCTATCTCTGAGTCTATGTCTGTTTCGTATATAGATTCATTTGTATTATTTTTTAGATTCCACATATAAGTGATATCATAAAATAATACCTTTCTCTGACTTGCTTCACTTAGTATGATATTCTCTAGGTCCATCCATGTTGCTGCAAATGACAGTATTTCATTTTTTATGGCTGAGTAATATTTCAATTTATATATACACCTCATCTTCTTAAACCGATCATCTACTGATAGGTAGTTGGGTTGTTTCCCTGTCTTGGCTATTGTAAATAGTGCTGCTGTGAACATTGGGGTGCGTGTATCTTTTTGAATTAGAACTTTCATTTTTTCCGGATATCTGTCCAGGAGTGGGATTGCTGGGTCATATGGTAGGTCTACTTTTAGTTTTTTAAGGAACCACCATACTGTTCTCCATAGTGTCTGTACCAACTTACATTCTCACCAACAGTGTAGGAGGGTTCCCTTTTCTCTACACCCTCTCCAGCATTTATTATTTGTAGACTTTTTGATGATAGCCATTCTGACTGGTGTGAGATGATACCCACATTAAGCTCTCATTTTTAATTTGTTTTGCTCTTACATTTTCCTGGGCAAGACACAGCTGGATTTGACTAAAATTGGGGAATCGGTGGAGGTCAAGTGTTCGTGGGCAAGAGAGGGTAAAGCCTCTGAGTTTCTCAAATATAGGAGGAGTCTCCACGTTTTTACAGGCTTTTCTTTCTTGGACCCCACTGATCACTCACAGAAAGATGAATTTTGAGGAAGTTCCCCTCATGGTGCAGGTCAGAGGAGAGGAAGAGCAGCCACTGGAGGAGGGACATAAGACTCCCCTGAGGGCTTCCCTGGTGGCGCAGTGGTTGAGAGTCCGCCTGCCGATGCAGGGGAAACGGGTTCGTGCCCTGGTCTGGGAAGATCCCACATGCCGCGGAGCGGCTGGGCCCGTGAGCCATGGCCGCTGGGCCTGTGTGTCTGGAGCCTGTGCTCCGCAACAGGAGAGGCCCACATACCGCAAAAAAAAAAAAAAATAAATAAAAAAGACTCCCCTGAGATTCCCTCCCCCTATAAAACAAAACCCTTAATCTGTGGGGAGAATAACAACAGACACTGTTGGCTTCAGGATGATGCCCAAAATCCATTACAGCTAGGGAAAGGAAGAGGAAAACAAAACAAAACCCTCTCCTGAGGAATGAGCAAGGAAAGTACAGAGTTCAGAACTTCAGCCAGAAGAGGGGCAGGAGCATAAAGAAGGCCACAGTTAAGATCCAGAAACATGGTACCTGCTCAGAACTCAAGTTTAATTAGGATAAGAGAGTGTCCATCTTCACCAGGTGACTAATGAGAAATATGCAGTGCTAGAGCCAGACCCCTGCAGGTCTTAGCACTAAGGGAAGATCTAAAGCTGAAGGTAGAGTAGACATTGGAAAAAACAAAACAAAATCATCTGGTAAATCAGCCTCTACCTTAAACACAAGGAATCCCTACAGGAATTTAAGCCTGAAATGTGCTGAAGATAACTATAGCAATATCAAATCTCAAATCCAATTCAACTATTAATTAAATTAACCCAACCCCTGAATTTAAGTCCTAAGTGAAAGATAGACATATCTATTTCAAGGCATGAAATATATTTACTGCAGTCTCTACTGTCGTATGCAATAAAAAAAAATTGACTTTCAATAAAAAAAATCATACATATATAAAGGACAAGTAAAAGGACACATTACTAAGAGACAAATAAATCACCAAAACCAATTCAGATATGAAACAGACATTGTAATAATCAGACAGGAATTTAAAATATCTTTTATTTATATGTTAAAGCTTATAATGGAAAAGGTGGACCACATGGCAAAACCAATTAAATTATTTCAGGAGAGACATGGAAAGTATAATAAAGAGTCAAATGGAAATTAGAGAAATGAAAAATAAAGTAACAGAAAACAAATACCATCAATGGACTCATCAGTAGACTGACACAGCTGAGAAAGAATCAGTGAACATGAAAAGAAGTCAATAGAGATTATCCACACTGAAAAACAAAGAGAAAAAACAATAAATAAATAGAACAGAACATCCTAAAATAGTGGGGCAATATCAGACCACCTGACTTAAGTGTAATTCAAATTTCAGAAGAAGAAAACAGAAAGAGGGGGCTGAAGAAATATCTGTAGAAACAATGACTGAAAATGTTCCCATATTAGTGACAGACAGCCGGCTCAGGATGCTCAGAGAATACTGAATAGGACAAATGCAAAAAAATAAACAAACTGGTAGCTAGATAGATAAAATCCATACCTATTATTTTCAAACAGCTAAAATTTAAAAAGTATAAGATTACTATAAAGTTGATTTTCCTGTTGATCTTTGCTCTTTAAAATTATACTTTCTTTTAGATACAATGGAAGCATTTGTGCTAAACACTGTGAAGAATGGTAGCTATGGATGTTATTTCTTGAGAATAATTGTGCTAATTTTGAAAATGATTGCCAAAGTATTTTTAACACAAGCCCAAGTAATGTACTGCATATTTAGTTTTGAATGATATGAGAGTGAAAGGTTAGATGGCAGTACAATAAGGGTATATATAGAACTTTAGAAAAACTGATGCCTAGGCAAGTCCAGTGGCAATTCTGAATGCAATTTTGGTTTTCTGGCTGAGGATGACTTCTAGGTTGGCACTGTCTTCTCCACTCAACAGAATAAACAGAGGAAACAGTTTAGAGAGGGGAAATATTAATTGGTGAGTTGTAATTAGGATCAGAACTCTTTGCCACTTTGATCATGCAGTGGCATATTTTAACTAGACTTGATGGGATTAACTAATAATAATTATTCTTTCTTGCTACTTGTTTATCATGTAAATCAAATCCTACTTTGAGGCTAGGTGGTATCCAAAAATCTTTATTAAATATTAGAAATTCAAATACAGTCTATCTTACTTTTTGGAACCTTCATTAAAATGCTCCCATGAGGAAATCCTTAGGCTCTCATAAACAGATATGGAAGATTTCAATCTAATACAAATTCCATTTCTATAAATTTCAGATACCTAAGTTGTTCTTTATAACCATGCGCTAATAAAATACAAATATTTGTCATGTTACTGTTTGAGGAAGTGTGTATTCTGTAAAAGAAGAGAATCTAAACTAAAGATACATTTTATGCTAAAGTAAACAATTGCTCATCCATTTATGGCTCTTTCCTCATTTCATTTCATTGAAATTTAAAATTCAAGTGATTGAAAGAAATCACTTATCAGCTAATTCAATTCCTTCATTATATAGAAGAGGGAATATATCTAGCAAAAATAAGTAACTGGTCTGTGGGTAAGCTGGTAGTCAATAACTAACTATGATGACATGTCTCTGTGCATGTGTGTGTGTGTGTGTGTGTGTGTGTGTGTGTGTGTGTGTATGTGGCAAATCTGTGGTTAAAACAAACAAACAACAGACAAAACCTGAGTTTGTAGTTTATTGTTTCTGTATCCTGGCAATGTGACTTAAACTTTCTGGTCTTTGATTTATTTTTATTTAGATGTAAAATATAGGGAGGGTATTAGTAACAGTAGTGATAGAAATAAAGGCAGAGTGCTATGTAAAAACAATACACATGAAAGCAAAAGTACTATTTACCATTTAAAATGGGAAAACAATCTATATTTAAGCTATGTCATATGTTTTGTCTTTCATGTATTTCAATAATTTGCATATTTCTTACTAAAGAGTAACATCTACTTATTGTAAAATATCAGAAAATTACCCAACCCTCCAGTTTTTTATTTAAACCAAAAATTACAGTATGAGAAAAATGCAAAACATCCACAAATCAACATACAGAAATGAATGTTATGAACATTTTTGTGTTTCTTCCCAGTAATGTGTGTATATTCATGCATATGCACTCTTATGTATATACATATATATGTAATGTATTTTTGGATATAATACACCAAATAGTGTATTTTGTGATGCTTTATTTACCTAGTATCCTATAAGTAACATTCTCTGTATAATTAGCGTGTTCTTAAAAACATTATTTTAATGATATAATATTCTATCACATAAATAAAACATTTTAATCTATTTTTTGCTATTTGATTATTTTAAGACCTTGAGAAAATATTTGTAACATTTATGAAATCTCATTATACAATTATACATTAAGAATATTACTATGTACATATATCCACATATCATATTATTTACATGTGCTTCATTTGCATCTTAATTATGTTGATAATATCTTATAAACACAAAATATTTAATGTCTTCATGTATTAAATATCCAGTGCTCAGACATGCTGTTTGCTATCATTTCAGATATTTCTTACTGCCATAGCAGTATCTTTCCTTCATTTGAACAATTAGACCTTGGGGAAGTTCTCTTCTATAGAATGAGTGGTATTCCTTCCCCAGAATCGCCAGGAACTGGAATCTTCTCTGATTTGCTTAGGACTCCTGGATCTACTTCAGAGGCTTTAGCTTCTTCATGCATCAGGATTTCTTTTTTAATGAAATTATTTTTAGAAATTAATTAATTAAGTAAGTAAGTAAGTAATTTATATTGACATAGTTGATTTACAATATTATATTAGTTTCAGGTGTACAACAGTAATTCAGTATTTTTATAGATTATACTCCATTTAAAGTTGTTGCAGAATGGCATCTGGACTTAATTAAAGAGAATGCATGGTTCTGTAAACCCTGGGGTTCTCAATCACTTAACACTACCTTGTGGGTTAGCAAACTTCTTTCCTGGCATCTGTGTGGTGAACCTCTAGTTTTATCAAGAATTATTTAAAATTTCTGTATGTATAAGACATCTATTCTTCCATTATAAAATATGTCACCTCCAAAAAGCTATGCTATATTACAATACACTTAATTACATTTTCTTATTAAGTCATCAATTCTTAAACCCTACTCATCATTCTTCTGGGCAAAAGCCTGGTATGAAGAAGACCAGGCAGAGGACCACAGACAGTCTGTGCAGTGAAAAAAAGGAGTGAATTGTGGACTATTTACTTGAAATAATTGTTAATTTTTACTTTAATTATCATAGTAACTTATGGAATGATCTGTGTCAATCTGAGGAAGAAATGAGCCCTTACAAATCCTGTGCCATGATTGATATACTCCTTGTCTTCTCATGGTCATCTTTGAACAATACAATCTGTATTTGTCTAATAACAAACTCAGTTCAATGTTCTTTTTGTTTCAAGACTCCAGAATGCTTCTTAAAGAATAGAACATTGCACTAGAAAACCGGGGTTGAAGTCCTGGCACTTTTATATGTGTGTGAGGCCACTTATTACAAGTTATTTGACCTCTTGAAGGCATAGAATTTTTTACTATAACAAGTTTCTTAAAAGTGATTATATCTAGATATTGAATAGACTTGTTGGGAGGCCAAGATTTAATAATGAGCGGGTATTTTATAAAAAATAGATTTCTACACAAAAATAAAATATTATTAATACACATGACCCTGACTCAAAATAGCTGTACAACATTGAATGGATTTCATTTCATCAGTCTCTGATTTTTCTATTGGAGAAAAAAGGCAGACTTAGAATAAAAAATCTCTAAGACTGTCCAGTGGCATATCTGAAATACTACCTTTCATTCTAAAGGTAGTCAAAAGAATGGGGGCCTACTGGGTTTAACATTCATCTCAGTCATATGTGAAACGTCTGAACTTACACGAACGGATTAAATTATTTCTTTGAATGAATCTCACCAATAATATTTGGCTTAAATTATTTTTAGACTCTCCTTTTAGCATTATTATGTATGGATGTTGAGCATTCTGTAATCTAAAAGAATATATTTGCATAGGCAGCCTATTTATAGCTATGATATGCTAGTTAACATTTTATGCAACTGATAATATTTTTATATACCATAAAATAGAATTTTGTTCAGTGGACATAGAAACATAAAATTTATATAAATATTGATGCTAGATAGTTATTTGATGATTTGTATATGCGACGCTGGATTTCTTCTAAGTATGTGATTGTTTGGGTGAAGCTCTTGAAAAATGTTTTATTACTAGAATTCAAGGGACCTTTGGGGAGCATATGTAAACTAATGAAGAGTAGAAATGTCTCTGAGGGAATTTTTTTTTTTTTTTTTTTTTTTTTTTTGTGGTATGCGGGCCTCTCACTGTTGTGGCCTCTCCCGTTGCGGAGCACAGGCTCCGGATGCGCAGGCTCAGCAGCCATGGCTCACGGGCCCAGCCGCTCCGCGGCATATGGGATCCTCCCAGACCGGGGCACGAACCCGTATCCCCTGCATCGGCAGGCGGACTCTCAACCACTGCGCCACCAGGGAGGCCCTCTGAGGGAATTTTAATAAACTTTAATAGCTGCTAACAGCAAAAAGTATCTTTCATATTCATTAAATATCCCTAGGAAGGAATTCATTTTCTTTTTATTCCCATCCATTCATCTTTGCATATCTATAAAATGGAGATCTCGCTGAGGTACTATGTGATCCACAGTGCTTGGATAGAGATGAATCAATATTCATGTCTGTTTTGAAGTTATACTTTTTAGATGTTGCATTTTAATTCAAGTTCAATCATGCTATTTTGTACAGAAATATCAAGTATACTCTGATTCTTTGCTTTCACTGCCCAAAATATATTTAAACACCCTAATTCAACTTATTTATATTAAGGGAACTGTGGAAATAACCCTGAGAGTACAGAAAGAAATGGTTATAGATAGCAGCATGAAAAAAGAAAAGAGTTCATGTGTTTTGCTTATTTTATTAAATAGTTACTAGGTCACTCAGCTAACAAAATACAAAATCACTATGAAATATAACCTTCAAACCTTAATTATTTTGAAGAGAGTATTACCCATTAAATGTTCCATAGCCTTTTTTATATTATGTGATTTCTATTTTTTAATTTCTTTTGGTAGAAGTTGTTAATTTTATTCTAGTATTTACCTTACATCAATATATCAATACTTCTATTTTTATTCTTCTTTATTTCTATCCTTTTTTAATATAATCTTTTATCTGGTATATATTTTCAATGGTATACTTTGAATCCCAGTTATTATTTATACCACCTCCTACCAGTGATTTCATGCCATTTCCAATTTTTCTATCCCTTGTATTTAATTGCAGATTTCTAATTTGTCAGAACAGAAAACACATAGTATTCCTCTACCTATAACTCCATCCTTGTTTTAGTCTTCATTTTGCTATTAAATAAATGAAATTCTCACCATCTGTCTTTTTGCCAAAACTGCAGTCATCTCTTGGTTGAATGAAGCCTTTCCTCTAGTAGAGGGTTTGGCAAACTATACACCTTTTTGTTGCTGTTGTTATCTTAGCCCACAAGCTAAGATTTTTTTTTTTTTACATTTTAATGCATGGAAGAAGAAGAAAAAGGAAGATGATGGGGAGAAGGAGAATCACTAAGACTAAGAAGAGGCAATGAAGGAGGTGGAAGGGAGACCTTAGATGGCCAACACAGTCAAACATTTTCATTATCTAACCCTTGCAGAAAAAGTTTGCTGACCCTTGCTCTAGTAGATTACTCAGAAAGGACACATGTGTTCAGTATTCATGAATGTTTAAAAGGGTGTTTCTAACCTTTTTACTTGAAGGATAATGTGGATAGATATAACTTGGTTCGCCTTTTCTTAAGTGTATAAAACATGATGTGTCCCTTTTGCCTTGGCTGTATTTTCTTTTTGTGAGAAGTCTGATGCTATTCTAATTCTCTTGTTTTTGTAAGTGATTTCCTCTTTTTTGCCTCTGAGCTCTGAATATTTTTGTCTTTATGTTTAAAATGTATTAACTTTTATAGACTATATCTCAGTATTGGTTGTTCTAGGTCACTTATTCTTGGTAGTTGGTTAGCCTATCAATGTGGAAATCAGGCATCCTTTACTTCCAAAAAGGTTTCTGAGATTTCAGAATTTCTCTCTAACCCATTTTATTTCTTTATCTCATTCTTTTCCCCTCATGGTTGTTTTCCTGTTCTTTTCCAATGTATTTTATTACATTTTTATTTTAATCTATTCTACTTTGTTCACCTTGTAGTTTAGTCTTAATATCTCACATGATTTTATTTTTACTTCAATTTCTTTCCTGAGTTCAATCAGCTCGTCTTATTTCTTCTTTTTTTAAATCTATATTTGTTGTTACCTTTTGTATTTCTGATTCAAAGTTTTTATTCTTTTAATCCCCCAGTTAGAGTGTTTTGTTACATACGTCTTCAGCTTCACATTTGTTTATTCGGTGAGCCTCCTCCTCAGCTGAAGTGTACTTTCTGTTTACATAGTAGTTTTGTATGAATGTGATCTAATTTTTTCTATTTCTACTCATTTTGAAGATGAGGTTCCGAGTTTGGAAATGCCCTTTTCTGTCTTCATTCATTCACTCATATATATATATGTATAATTATTATTTTTTAATTGCACTGTGTAGTGTGTTGGCATTGGAAGGGAGGAGAACGGTTGGAATGTCTTTCTATCTTTTCTTTCTCCAGGATCCTTAATGTTCCTCTCTTGCTTTCTCCCCCATCTTTAATGCCACCTTTCAAAAAAGTTCCTCCCCTTCTCTGTATACATAATCTCCCCAGAAACCATGCTGCTCTGAGAAACCACACAGCTCTGAAGATGCAGCTTCCAGTCCCACTCTTCTTCACTTCAAGCCTCATCACTGCACCCTGTGCTGTGGTCCATCAAGTTCTATCAGTGTGCTGGCAGATCTGGAGCATTTTTTCTTCCTGCAAGTCATTTTTGACCATGTTTCATCGAAGTCCTCCAGGTCTTCTAAATTCTATCATGATTTCTTGAGCTTCCCTTCTACTCTCCACTTCTTGTATACAGTGGTGAGCAGGCAGCCAGGACTAAATTTGTAAAATCAATGACAATTCAGATTAGACTCAAATTATGCCATTGTCCTCAAAGAACAAATTAAAAATACTCTTAACAAGATTACAAGTAATGTTTTTGCTTACGAAATCAACAGATTTTAACTTCATCTCTTTGTCCTCTCTACCATGATTAAGTCCTCCTTCCTTCTTAAAATGCTGTATTTCCTAGGCTTCTATTAATTCATATTTTCCCATTTTCCCCCTATATTTCAGGAGGCTCCTCCCCAGTCTCCTGAATATGTTGTCTTCTAATAATGATTTAAATGTAGGAATTCTCAGTGTTCTATTTAGGTTTTCTTCTTTCTCTACCTACCACAGGGATATCTCATCTACTCTCATGGATTCAAATATCTGATTAACCCAGTGACTCATAAATATAGATCAATAGCCTATCTCTGTATTCTGAGTACCAGATCTGTTAATAAAATGATCTGCTGGATATTAGCAAGGCTAAACTCAACATCTTCCCTTATCTAACCAATCCTGTTTTTCCCCTGAATTACATTTATCCTTCCTCTTGCCCAGCCTAGAAACCTGAGTATTAGACCTTCTTTCTCTGCAATTAATCATCAAATTATAGATTTGACCTGCTACATATTTATCATGTGTAACAATTTCTCCATATTACCAAATTATCAAACCTTGTTTAATCAGATCCACTGGGCTTTACATATAAAAAATTCCCACAACTCCAAGATATGGAATTCAGGATTCTAGGTTATGTATAAAAATGGGATATATATTTACACATAAGACATTTGGGCATAAGACAACATAAAAGAGTGTAAATAACAAGAGAACATGTGCTGCTTAATGCTATAAGAAGATGCTGAATTTGCCCACATCTAACTCCTGCCCATTCATGGCTTTATGACTCTAAAATATCTGGATGATTTGGCTTCATAAGCATGTGGGAATTCACCTCAGTTTAGCCAGTAAACAGGATAGCCTGCTCCCCAGAAAGAATACAAAGATACAGCTGGAAAGAGCAGGCACTGGTCTTCTTTTCCCCCTTTGTCTCCATAAAACCTTTCCTGAGGGTTAAATATCTCCGTTTTCTGAGGTTTCAAGCCTATTTCATCCCACTCCTGCCTTGTCATATTTCAATACTAATTTATTCATTCAACAAATGTGGAGAAGCTATTATGTGCTAGGAACTGTTAGGAGCTAGAGATATAGTAGGAAAAACAGCAAATACCTAAATTATGGAACTTATACCTAGTGGGCAAGACAAAGAAAATGATACATAATTAAAGTATATAAGGGACAGGACAGGAATAAAGATGCAGACGTAGAGAATGGACTT
This sequence comes from Hyperoodon ampullatus, assembly GCF_949752795.1. Lineage (NCBI taxonomy): Eukaryota > Metazoa > Chordata > Mammalia > Artiodactyla > Ziphiidae > Hyperoodon > Hyperoodon ampullatus. Next base: position 34,425,169 of record NC_136925.1, on the reverse strand, counting down.
AAGGACACGGGGAGGGGGAAGGGTAAGCTGGGACGAAGTGAGAGAGTGGCATGGACATATATATATACACTACCAAATGTAAAATAGATAGATAGTGGGAAGCAGACGCATAGCACAGGGAGATCAACTCGGTGCTTTGTGACCCCCTAGAGGGGTGGGATAGGGAGGGTGGGCGGGAGACACAAGAGGGAGGAGTTATGGGGATATATGTACACATATAGCTGATTCACTTTGTTATAAAGCAGAAACTAACACACTAACACACCATTGTAAAGCAATTATACTCCAATAAAGATGTTTAAAAAAAAATAAAATATATAGCATGTTAATGGGCGATATGTGATAGGAAATTAAATAAACTAAGGAAAAAAATTATGAAAAGGGAGAGTGGAGATTTTAGAGAGCCAAGAAAACCTCAATGGAAGCATGAATTTTAAACAAAGATGAGAATACAGTGAGGGAAATGGCCATGTGGTAAAAGGAGAGTATATGAGGGAGATAGTGCCCCAGCTGTAAAAACTCTGAGGAGAGATTGTGGATGGCATTTTCAAGGACTAATAGAATAGAATCAGGCTTGAATAGTATGAGATAATGCCAAATAAGCCACAGGGAACCAGACAAGGTAGGACCGAATAAATTATTATTAATAGTTTTATTTTACTTCAAGTAAGCTGGGAACACATTGAAAGCTTTTGAGGAGAGGGGGTGGTATAATCTGACTTTTGGTTTCACAGGATCCCTCTGCCTGCTATGTTGATATTAAACTGTAGGACACAAGGGCAAAAACAGACAAATGGGCTAAGAACTAGTTCAAGAATTAATGTGAGAAAATATAGTATCTTGGACTGGAGTTGTGGCCATAGGATTGATAGAAAGGGGTCACATTCTGGGTTTAAACAAACAGAAATTTTGAAGCACTGGGTGTAATGTATGAGAAAAGAGTAAAGTCAAGGAAAACACCAAGATTATAAAGTTATTGGAATTTCCAGTAATTACAAGAGAAAGAGCATAGCATAAACCTTAGTGGAGGGGTTTGTGGGGTTCAGTTTTGGACATATTAAATTGAGATGCCTACAATACAGCCAGTGGAACTTTCAAACAGGGAGTTGAAAATATAGGTCTGGAGCCTGGGGCAGAATTTTTTTTTTGGGGGGGGTGAATTTCTGTTTGAAAATATAAATTGAAGAGATATCAGCATATGGATAGTGATTAAAGCCATGAAACTGAATGAGATTTCTAGGCTGAGTGTAGACAGAGAGAAAAGGTCCATGTCAGAACTTTGAAGCTCGGCAACATTTCAAGACCAGAAATTGAGGAAGTCCCAGCCAAAGAGGATGAGAAGAAGTAGCCAGAAATATTGAAGTAAAATCAGGAGACGAAAACAGCATCAAACTGAGAATTCAGAGTCTCTTTAGGAAATTCCCAGCCTGGGTACAGGATGTGTTTTTCCTATGGCTGATTTTGCACAGGCAGGAAAGAGAAGGCGATAGGACAAGAAAAATTAATGTAAGTGTTCCTTTACTAACACATCTGCTTGAAGACCTTGTCTCTCTATATTATTGCTCTGAACTCTACTGTTTCAGGAGTTGGACTTTAAATCCTATTCTAGAGAAGTGATTTCATACTGGTAATTTTTCTGTTATCTCTCAGCTCCATACTTACCTTTCTCCAATCTGTATGTCTAAGGATGGCAGTCTGCAAACTTTTCCCAGATCCCTCGCTTATGGTTTTGATATTAATTTCTGCTTTTCAGAGGTACTTCAAAATCAGAAGAGGTTCAGGCAGATCAGAGATGTTGGTAGCTGCTGGCTCTTTCTGATGTGGCAGCAGGAATGACTTCAGACTCCAGCAACCCAGCAGGAACACTCCCTTTTTTCAGTGGTTTCAGTGACAGGAAAGACAGCCTCTGTTCAGAAGTTCCCCAATCAACATTAACAGCATAGTGGCAGGTGCAGGCTAACCCCAGGGACATGAGGAGTTTCTGATCTCTGGGTATTACACTGTCTTCGTTTTTGCTCCTTCTACTCTTCCATCAAATTTGTGACCTATTGTCTTATGGACTCCAGGACTCAGTTCTTATATCTATTCTTGAACTTCAGGATTTGTCACTTTATCTTTTGTTTTTTGCTGTTAGTTCCAGGACTCAGTTCTTATATCTATTTTTGAATTTTAGGATTTGTCACCTTATCTTTTATTGCCTTGCCCTGTTAGTTTGTTTTTGTTTCATTTATAAGATCAAGTAACGTAGAGAATGCACTTGTTACATCCATCTATGTATTGTTAGAACTTACCACAGAACCTGGTCTGTGTTCAGTAAATAAGTGCTCAAAGTATAAATAAATGGATGAAATGTTGCAATGTAAAAATATTTATTACCTTAAAATAGTGCATTTTTGATGCTATTTTCATATACACGCTCACACACAGATATACATACACACTAATTTATTTTCCAGATGATGGTACTTTCTAAACCAATTCACACAAATTTTATGTAATAACTAGTCAGTTGAAAACTTTTCATTATAATGACCCCACAGAAAGATGAGTTCTATATTCCCCCTCCTTGAATCTGGACAGGCTTATAACTGCATCAGCCAATGGAAAAGAGCAGAAAGAATGCTGTGTACCTGCTGAGCCAGGCAGCTTCCTCCTTGCTACCTAGAATACTGTAGAGGTCTGAGGCATAATGTAAGATATTTTACTAACCTGAAGCTGCCATGCTATGAGGAACCTCAAGTCACATGGAAAGCCCATAAGTACATACTCCTGTGGACAGCCCTGGTTATCTCAGTATTTCAGTCATCCCAGCCCATATGCTAGACTTGTGACAGAAGAGATATTCCTGTTGTGGAATCACTCCGCAAAGCAGGCAGGTCCCAGCGTGGCCTCTAGGCATGGATGTGGGGGAGTGAGCTGTGGTGGAGTGGCCACCATCAGAGATCTGGGCTGCTTCTGATGTGCTGCTTGAGTGAGGGCCAACAATGGCTGCCGCCACCCCATCCAGGCTCTTCCCCAGGAACACGTCGCCTTTGTGTTCCAAGGTGAGTCTTTTACCTGGTCATGGCCACCCCATATCCAGTGCTGTGCTGTAACTTGGATCTGTTCTGGATTTTTTTATTGTGATTTCATATGAGTTTTAGAATTACATGTTCTGTTTCTGTAAAAAATGCCATTAGGATTTATAAGGATTTTATAAGGATTACTTTGAACGTGTAAAATGGACAGTATGGACCTTTAAAAAATATTGTGTTCCAACATCCATGAACATGAAATGTCTTTCATTTGTTTGTGTCTTGTTTCATTTCTTTAATCAATGTTTTATAGTTTCAGTGTACAAGTCCTTATTTAAGATTATTCCTAATAAGTATTTTATTCTTTGTGATGCTATTGAATGTGGGATTATTTTCATAATTTCCTTTTCAGATAGTTCACTATTAGTGTAGAGAAACAAAGCTGGTTTTTGTATGTTGATTTTGTATCCTGCAACTTTTTAATTAATTAATTAGTATTAATAGTTTTAATGTCACCTGCAAACAGGGACAATTTTACTTCTTCCTTTCCTATGTGAATACTTTCAATTTTTTCCTTTGCCTAATTACTCTGGCTAGGACTGCTAGCACTCTGTTGAATAGAAATGGCAAGAGTGGGCATCCTTGTCTTGTTTCTGATTTTATATGGAGCTTTCAATTTTTCCCTATTGATATAATGTTAGTTGTGTTCATATATGGTCTTTATTATGTTGAGGTATTTTCTTCTATTCCTATTTTGTTAAGATTTTTCATCATATAAGGGTTTTGAATGTTATCAAATGCTTTCTTTCTGAATTTGTTGTGATGATTATATGCTTTTATCCTTCATTCTGTCAGTGTGGTGTATCATATTAATTGATTTGCAGATGTTGAAAAATCTTTGCATCCTAGAGATAAATCCCACTTGGTCATGGTGTTTTGTTGTTGTTGTTGAATTCAGTTTACTAGTATTTGTTGAGGATTTTTGCATCTATGTTCACCACGAGTATTGGCCTGTAGGTTTCTTTTCTTGTAGTGTTTTTGTCTGGCTTAGTAATTGGGTAATGCTGGCCTCACAAAATATATTTGGAAGTGTTCTCTCCTCTTCAGTTTTCTTTAGAAAAAATTGAGAAGGATTGGCATTAATTCTTCTTTAAATGTTAGGTAGAATTTTCCAGTGAAGTCACCTGCTCCTGGGGTTTTGTTTGTTAGGAGGTTTTTGATTACTGATTCAATCTCCTTACTAGTTATGGGTCTATTCATTCTATTTCTTCCTTGTTCAGTCTTGGTAAATTGTATGCTTTTAGTAATTTATCTATTTGTTCAAGGTTATTTAATTTGTTGGCATGTAATTGCTCATAATATTTTCTGAAGATTTTTTTTATTTCTATGGCAACATTTGTAATGTTCCCATTTTCATTCTGATTTTAGTTATTTGAGTCTTCTCTCTTTCTTCTTAGTCCTTATAGGTAAAAGTTTTCACTTTTGTTTATCTTTTCAAAAACCCAACTATTAGTTTTATTGACTTTTTTCCTATTTAAAAATTTTCTATTTTGTTTATTTCTGCTCTAATATATACTATTTCCTTCCTTTTGCTAAGAAGGATTTAGATCATTTTTCTATTTCTTTGAGGTATAAAGTTATCTTATATGAAATTTTTGTTCTGTATTATCATAGGTGTTTATTAACATTAACTTCCCTCTTAGTATTGCTTTTCCTGCATTGCATAAGTTTTGGTATGTTGTGATTTTAGTTGTGTTTGAACCAAGATATTTTCCGATTTTTCTTTTGAATTCTTCTTTTACTCTGGTTGATCAGAAGCGTGTTTTTTGATTTTCAAATGGACCTAACAGTCATATATAGGACATCCCACCCAATGGTGGTAGAATGCACATTCTTCTCCAGTATACACAGACCATTATCTAGGACACATTGCATTAGGTTACAAAACAAGTCTTAACAAATTTAAGACTGAATTTATAAGAAGACTGAAATCAAGTATATTTCTGACCACAATGGACTGAAACTAGAAATCAGTAACAGAGGGAAAATTGGAAAATTATCAGTTAATTTTAAATGAGTAAGAACACACTAAAATATACATTATAAGATGTATCACTTTGACATTACATTTCTAAGGAGGCGAAATTTTTCCACCAGACATTTTTCTAAAGATTATTTAAAATTTATCTTATCCCTCTTATTTTTCTTCACCGTGTAAAATAAGCTATATGGAAACAAAACCAACCTCAATGAGACAATTTATTACCTTGGATTTACTAAAAATGCTCTTTGGATACAAGTTATGCTTTTTTTTTTTTTTTTTTTTTTTTTTGTACTCCTGGTTTTACTCCTATCTTAATGGAAAGTTCTTCATAACTCCTTTGATTGGGACTTTCTCATCTTCATCACATCTAAATACTGGAGTATTTCAAGGTGCAGAATTTGGAGCTTTTCAAAGTGCAATTTGAATACAAGAAAGCCATGAGTCTCACAAATTGTAAAATTTGAAGAATATAGTTCCTAAAAAGGAATGCATCTTGTAAAAAATAATTCACATACCCATCATCCATCAATCACCATCCACTAAGTCCCCTCTTTTTGAAAATACAACAAACATTTATTACATTGTGTTTTATAAACAAACTGTTTACATTTGCTTTAAAATTGTTGTTTTTCATTATCCAATAGATATAATTTTCTATATGCAAAAATTTCTTGCTTATCTTGGTTTGTTATGAAATGGAGAATATTTTTTCCCACTAAAATTAATGAAAATATAAAGCACTTTTTTTCATTTAACATCTTTTGATTTAGCATCAACATTTTTGGGAGTGAATTAAAGTAAGTAAGTAAGGAATAAGTGTACTGAATGGAAGTATGTATATGCATTAAATGCATAGATATTCATGGAAAGTTGGAAACTTGAGCCAAAATGTAGAGGTGGTAAAATATAAGCTCTATTTGGTCTTAGTGACTGCACTAACATAGTTATAGCACATGGGTTCTGTAATATGACAAACATTAGATAATATTACTGCTACAATCTGTACCTTTCAGAATCCTACTAGCCAAGATAAGAAATGTGAATTGTATTTTATAATCAATTGGGTTGCATCATAAGGTTGGAAAATTAAAAAAAGATGTTTTAAAAAGTTTACAATGCTATCAAAATTTAGCAGATATTGAGTTTGAGTTAGAACTGACAATATTTTATCATTTTTATTTTAAAATATTTTTCCATAGAGTATTTTTCTCTTTCCTACTTTTATAGTATTTATTGATTGCTTTTTACAAATTATTTAATTAAATGTAATTTTTTCAACAGATTTGTTTTGTTTTAGAAATGTTTTGCCTTTTCTTTACCCTACCATTGTCCTCAATTTTAGTCTTCTAAACAAAACAGAAAATCTAAAACTTCAAAGGAAAAACTTTTTCTCAAATGTAATTAAATAGTTTTATTTTCAGCAGGGGCTCAAGTTAAATGTTCTTCCACACAATTGACAAAGCAAGTATGGTGCCTACTTCTCATTCCTTCAAAGAATCTGCTAAATTATACTTAGCGTCTCTTTGTTTAACTACATTCCCGTGTATCCTATAGAGTTTATTTTCAAGGAACGTTTGACAAGAAGTATTCTTTAATGTTTTGCTTGCTGCTCTTTTAGTAGTGTCAATCTTGAACTCCCACTGCCCTACAAATTGTATTTCTTTAGGCAAAATGACTTTTTCAACTACTTCTCTTTCACAATGGAATAATTCAGGTAAGCCAAGACAGCATATAGAATGATACACCAGGCAGTGATAATTTGACTATATAGTTGCATATATTTTCAGAGAAATATATAAAGAGATAAGAGTAAAAGCATATTTGGCAACTAAGATATGATATTGAGGCTACATTTCTAGGAAAACATAATAAAATTCATGACTTGCATTTTTATTTAAAAAAAAGTATATTTTAGAAACTTCACAATTTATACTAGTTATATCTTGAAAAAAATTTAATATTATATCTATAATAAGCTTAAAAAGCAGTATTTCAGGAAAATGCCAACATACCACTAAACAGCTTTAAAAGGTTTGCAGTATATAAAGAGAGCGAGATTAGTAGGCAGTCAGAAAGCTTAATTCAAACATCTTTTATATTGCATGTTAAATCAGAGGGCCAGACAAATAATTATTCTCAAAATCAGGATGCACACTTAGACTTTTTTGTTCTTTGTAGTGATTTTTCTGAGGGAAGGCCATGGAATAGATATCAGTAGTTGGATTTTTATTTTTTTGTCTCTTGTTTGAATCAGCAAACAAAAAGTGAATTAGACACCCTTAAAGTATAGCATTGGGTAAATACTGCTCCCGTTAAAAATTGATAACAGTAATAACATTTAGTTTATGACTCTGTCTTTGTCTGATAATACAAGATATGCAATATTTAACAATATAGTAATTGTGTAAATTAATGATAGCTATATAACAAGCAAGTCTCAGTGACTCAAACAAATAAAAAGGTTCTCACTTATATCACAGGCTCTTGTAGTTCAAGAAGCACTCCTAGACGACACTCTCTTAATAGAGGTTTTGGGGCTCTGTTTTTTTTTTTTTTTTTTTTCATGTTATTCCACTCTATGGGAATCCGTTGCTCTCAGCCACAGTGTGAAAAATTGAGCAGAATCTTTTAATGTTCGTCTTTCAGAGGATGTACATCATGATCACACTTAAATGCAAGAAGACTAAGAAATGTAGTTTTCCTGTATACTCATAGGAAAAATAGTCCTTTGGGGAAAGCATTGTCAATTCTACAGGGTATGTCCCATTGTTAATGCTATTCAGGCATTTTGTGGCAGGGAGTATGTGAGCTCATATCATGTATGTCCTGTACACTTTTAATGTTTATTTATTTACATATAAACCAAAATATCTGCTTATGTGGCCTTTTATGGGCCAATGATATCAGGTTAGATGGGGACCTCTACCAGGAACATAGGAAAGAGAACCCAAGCTCAGGCTCTATGAAAGAAGCAGTAAGACCCAACTGAAGATGTAGTTCAAGAGGCAAAACTGGTTTAGGAACACAGATAAAGAGATAGTAATATTCCACAAAAGACCCCCAGTAAAGACAGTCTTAATGAGAGGATTTCATGGAGTTCTGAAAAATTATAAACCACTTTGAAAAAAACATTGCAGACTAAAAATAATTAGGCAAAGGGCTATGTAAAAGCTGAAAATTATGCCAAATGTTAATCTGGAAAAGTTCTTCTGTTTGGAAATAGTATAAGGGAACAGAGTAAAACACCCTATAATAATAAGTGGCATTATAAACCATGCTTGAGATTTTTTTTTACAGAAATCTCTAATTACTATTGTATGCAAGAAATCCAGGGAAAAAGGGAAATGCATATAAAATACAGAAAAACAAATATTCAAAGGACCAAGATTGAACAGTATCACACTCTGCAGCTCCTTGCAGACATATTATATGTAGCCTAGTATGGAAATAGTCTTTGGGAGTTTTTTGTTTGTTTTTTAAAAACAGTAACAGTGATAACATGTAGTGAAGGATAAGGAGAAAACATCCTTGATTTGTCCAGAAATATTCAATATTTAAACAATCATCTAGCCACATTCTGGCAATTTTTGGAAAATTGGGTGGATATATGAATTATTTGGAGAGCTGATATTTTTTATTCTATGTCTGTGTCTTAAAGAAATGTTTAAGGAGATAAGGAATTCTGTCTAGGTAGATATTTCACATCTACACTTTAAAAGGGACTCTTCTGCTCCAAGTTCATATCAGAGATAGATGAAATATTAAAAGAAAAATTAGGTTTACACCTACTTAAATAAAGACAAATAAAAAAAGCCTCAGGCCAGACACGATAGAAGCAAAAAAATTAGAAGCAGTCACGGCAGCCAGAATACTCGCTCTCTGGGTAAATTAGGACTAAAAAATGGTTATTCAGATGGATGGCATGTGTCAGTCTTGCTGGCCAAATGCAGATAATTTGTTGAGGTTTGTTTATCCATGGAATTGAACTCAGACCAGAAGAAAATATAACCTAATTGAAGCTTCCAACCTGGTGAAAAGAATGGAACCAAGCACAGGGTTGTGGAAAAGAGCTGGTCCAAGTGACTGTAAAGTGTCAGATCACATAAAGGGTGCATCCTTAATCCACCAGTGTAAGACCTGATTCTGCTTTTGGAAACTGGGCTGTCCAGATGGAAGTTACTGTAAAATAACTAGAGATGGAGAGATGAATAGAGAAGAGAAAACAGAAAACAATGAAAATAAATCAACTAGTCAATACCTGGAAGTCTTTGAGGAAATCTGATGCAAGCATTACAGTAAAAAAATATTGGGAGATGGATTCATTAAAAAAATAATAGCAAAGTAATTTGAAATTTTCAAAGAAATAAAGAGAGAATGCCAGTTCTAAAATGAAGAAAACTTATGAAACAATAACAAGCAGATATAAAATAAGAGAAGGTGATATGAAAAAGAGCCTATGTGAAACCCTCTAAGTAATAGAACATTTATGATCGTTGGAAAAAAATATGCTCTGAAAAGGATAAACTACAAACTTGACATGGGCAAAGGCAATTGGGAATTCACCAATTTAAGTCAAAGGAAAAGTTGAATGAAAAATATGAAAGCCACAAGGTTGAAGAACCTGACTGTTTACAATAAAGAAAATGTGCTGATAATCAGCAGTACAGTAGAACTGAGGATACAATGGAGTAATAGGAACAAATCATATAAGGAAAATAGTTGCACCATAGATTTATATACCTACGTGCACTGCAAGTCAATAATGAGGGTAAAATAAATACATTTTTCAGAAATATGCACTAATATGTTTTATTATTATTTGCTGAAACTACTACCAGAGTATAAAGTTCAGAATTTTTAAAAAAATGAACCTAGAAAAAGCTATGAGATACAAGGAAACATCATTACACATAAACTAAATAGATGTAATTATAAACTGATAATAAAAATATTTTTTGTAGAAATACTTTAGAATTAAGCTTCTATGAAATACAAAGTATTTTGGAAGATGGAGCACGTACTTATTAGGTAAAATATGGTAAAGTTCTTGTTTAGAAAGAGTTGAGATGCTGAATAATTGATATTAACTAGAACAAAATTTAGTTAAATATGTTCATTAATAATATGAGTGCATTTGATACAAAGTAAAAATCAATAGAGCTTGAATTAGCACATAAAATGATAATATAAAAATAAGAGAAGCAAATAAAAATATTTTTCTATAGATACTATACTCTGAAGACTCAGAAAATTCTACTCTGACTTGCAGTCATAAGTGTAAGGAGCTATCTACCCTGAAGTTCCCCACTGCTTTCTCAGGAAGGCACTCCAAGTGATAATTCCTGGTGAGAACACCTAGTATACTGGAAAAGGAAGGGGTCAGGGAGATAAAGGAAACAGTAATTTCCTAGATGCCTCCTGAGACTAACTGCATAGAGGCTGAAAATTTAACTGATGAGAAGAGGAAATAAATATTTTAAACCAGCCTCTACAATCTGGATGCACTTAGGATCAGCTCAGAATAAGACTGTTCTAGTCTCAAAAGGTGGAATCTTATATTATTGATTGGAAATATATTTTCGTTTCTAATATACAAGATTTTAATGCTCTAAATTTCCCCCAAAGCACTGCTTCATTCTTTTACTCTTTTCCTTTTAGGACTCTAATACACATGTGAGAGACAATATGATAAAATTTACCATATCAACCATTTTAAGTGCACAGTTCGGTAATAGTAAACATATTCATAATGTTTCATAACCTCCACCACCATCCATCTCCATAGAATTTTTCATCTTGTAAAACTGAAACTTTACTCTCATTAAACAATAACTCCCCCTTCCTTCCCACACCAGCCCTTGACAATTACCATTCTACCTTCTGTCTCTATGATTTTGACTCCTTTAAGTACCTCATATAAGTGAAATCATACAGTATTTGTCTTTTTGTGACTCAATTTCACTTGGCATAATGTTCCTAAGATGCATCCATGTTGTAGCACATTTAGAAGTTCATTTCCTTTTAAGACTGATAGTTTTCCATTGCATGTATATATTACATTTTGCTTATCAATTCACTGGGGTTGCTTCCAAATTTTAGTTATTGTGAATAATGCTGATACTAACACCAGTATATAAATATCTCCTCCAGACTCTACTTTCAATTATTTTGTACCCAGAAGTAGAATTGCTGGATTATATGGTAATGACTGTATTCAATTTTTTGAGGGACCGCCCTACTGTTTCCCACAGCAGCTATGCCATTTTACATTCCTACCAACAATGCACAGGGTTCCAATTTTCATATCCTTACCAATACTTGTTATTGATATTTTTTGATTTTAGTAATTTGTCTTCTCTCTTTTTTCTTAGTCCATAGAGCTAAATCTTTGTCCATTGTCTTGATCTTTCATAGAACCAACTTTTGGTTTCACTATTTTTCTCTATCATTTATCTATTCTCTATTTCAGTTATCTCTGCTCTAATCTTTATTATATGCTTCCTTCTGCTAGCAGTAGCTTTAGTTTGCTCTTCTTTTTCAACTTCCTTAAATTGAAAAGTTATGTTGTTGATTTGAGACCTTTCTTATCTTCTTAATATAAGCATTTATAGCTATAAATTTCCCCCTTAACACCATTTTTGCTGTATCACGTACATTTTGGTATGCTCCGGTTTTGTTTTCATTCATCTCTAAGTGTTCTCTAATTCTTCAGGGTGTGACTTCTTCCTTGACACATTGGTTGTTTAAGAGTTAGTTCTTTAATTTCTACAGATTTGTGAAATTTCCAGTTTTACTCCTGTTACTGATTTGTAACTTCATCCTGTTGTGGTCAGAAAATATACTTTGTATAATATCTATCTTTTTAAATCTATTGAGACTTAATTTATGACCTATCATATAATCTATCCTGAAAAATGCCCAGTGTGCACTTGAGAAAAATATAAATGCTGTTGTTTGGGGGTAAAGTGTTCTGTATATGTCTGTTAGATGATTTATTGTGTTATTTAAGTTCTTTGTTTTTAAATTTATCTTGTGTTTGTTCCATTCATTATTGAAAGTAGGATATTGAAATCTCCAACTATTATTTAGAACTGTCTGTTTCTCCCTGTAGTTCTCTCAGTTTTCACTTCACATATTTTGATCATCTCTCATTAGCTGCATAAATGCTAATAATTATTATATCTTCCTGCTGTATGGAAAGATTTTACTGCCTATCCCTAGTGGTGGCAGACCTAGTCTTTTAGGGCAGAAACCTAGGCTCAAAAACATTTCATGTCTTTTCAAAAGTGGCAGATGGCCGTGGCTTCTACTCCTTTCCCCACAAGTAGTGTATCTTTGGGTTATGAGGACAGGAGAGTTTCATCCCCTATTCTTTTTTTTTTTATAATTTTAGAATTAATTAAAATTTTTTCATTGAGGTAATATTGGTTTATGATATTATATAAATTTCATGTGTACATTATATTTCTACTCTGTATACCCTACAGTGTGTTCATCACTAAAAATTGTTTCCATCTGTCACCATACAGTTCACCCCCTTTACCCATTTCACCCTTTCCCCACTCCTTCCCCTCTGGTAAACTTACCCTGTCCTCTGTAGCTACATGCTTGTTTTTATTTGGCTCGGTTTGTTCATTTAGTTTGATTGTTAATTTGTTGGTTTGTTTTTAATATTCCACGCATGAGTGAAACAATACATTATTTGTCTTTCTTCTTCTGACTTATTCTACTTAGCATAATACCTTCAAGGTCCATTTGTGTTGTTGCAAATGGGCAAGATTTCATCCTTTTCTATGACAGAGAAGTAGTCCATTGTGGACTACTATATATATACACCACGTCTTCTTTATTTATTCTTCTGTTGATGGGCACTTAAGTGGTTTTCAAATCTTGGCTATTGTTAATAATGCTGTGACAAACATAAGAGTGCATATATTTTTTGAATTAGTGTTTTCCATTCTTTGGATAAATACCAAAATTGGGACAGATGGATCATATTGTAGTTCCATTCTTAATTTTTTAAGGAACCTCCACACTGTTTTCCATAGTGGCTGCACCAATTTACATTCCCAGCAACGGTGCATGAGGGTTCCCTTTTCTCTACATCCTCACCCACACTCGTTATTTCTTGCCTTTTTGATAATAGCCATTCTAATAGGAGAGGTGATATCTCATTGTGGTGTTGATTTGCATTTCCCTAATAATTACAGTGTTGAACAGATTTTCATGTGCCTGTTGGCCACCTGTATGTCTTCTTTGGAAAAATATCTATTCAGGTTATCTGCCCATTTTTTAATCAGGCATTTTTTGTGGTTGTTGTTAAGTTGTATGAGTTCTTTATATATTTTGGATATTGACCCCTTATTGACTATATCATATGTGAGTATCTTTTTCCATTCAGTAGGTTGTCTTTCTGTTTTGCTGATGGTTTCCTTTGCTGTGCAGAAGCTTTTTAGTTTGATGTAGTCCTATTTATTTGAGATAGTGTGAAATAGTGGTCTAGTTTCATTTTTTAGCATTGGCTGACCTGTTTTCCCAGCACCATTTACCGATGAGACTATCCTTTCACCACTATATGTTCTTTGCTCCTTTGTTGTAAAATTAATTGTCCATATATGCATGGGTTTATTTCTGGGCTCTCGATTCTCCTCCACTGATGTATGTATTTTTTTCTGCCAATACTGTGCTGTTTTGATTATTATGAATTTGTAACTTTGAAATCAAGGAGTGTGATACCTCCAGCTTAGTTCTTTTTTCTCATGATTGCTTTGGCAATTTGGGATCTTTTGTGGTTCCATACAAATTTTTAATCTTTTTGTTCTATGTCTGTGAAAAATGTCCTTGGGATTCTGATAGGAATTGCACTGAATCTGTAAATTACTCTAGGTAATATGGACTTTTTAACAATGTTAATTCTTCCAATTCCATGAGCACAGAATGTCTTTCCATTTATTTGTCTTCTTCAATTTATTTCAACAATGTCTTATAGTTTTCAGTGTACAAGTCTTTTACCTCAATTAAATTTTCTCCCTGGTATTTTATTCTTTTTGCTGTGATAGTAAGTGGGATTGTTTTCTTAATTTCTTCTTCCACCAGCTCATTATTATAGAAATATAAGTATAGAAATGCAGTAGATTTTTTGTCATACTCCTCTTCTTGATTCAGATAGAATTTTCTTTATTTTTCTTGCCTGACCCCTATCTTTCTTGAATCTACTTGATGGAGACCTATTGGAAAAAGCTTGAAACTGAGTGCAAATTTTTCTTGAAAAAATTTCCCAGTTATTCAAAATTAGCATGCTTTCCATAATCAGCCCTAAAGTATTCATTAAAAACTTTGCTTATTTATTCTTACATGCTTATGTGGTGGTCACCACTTCCTTCCATCCCTGTCCAAAGTAGAAGTTTGTGTCTCCTGTTTCTCCTTGAAGTAACTTGTTAACCTTCAGAATCCATGGTTGCCTCATAACCTGAGCTTTGTGATGAGCTCAAGAGACATTTTTTAGATCATCAGGCATTTACTTGCTGTTTGCTTGGAAACAAGATTCTTATGTGGCTTTCCACACCTTAAGGAAAAGCAGAACTACTTTTTTTTCTCTTATTAAATGAATAACAAATGTGATTGACTACATTAATGGAAACAAGACTTTTAAGCTATAAGATGAATAAAGTAGTCATGAATAAGAAGGACCTGGAAGTTATAATTTGTTATCCCACATTGGGTGTTTTAGGGTTAAGGAACACTCAGTGCAAAGTAGACATGACTTTCTCTAAACTTTTCTATTTCTCTTTTAAAGATGCTAAAGGCATACTCAGGAAGCAGAGACAAAAAGGACTTTCTCCTCCCACAGCTTCAGGGAGAATCAATTTCAATAAGGAATGGAAAATGTAGCATTGGATTTGATTTAAAGCAGAGCCTGAGGGGGCTAACTTCAAGCCTAGTTTGAAGCCTCAAGAGATAAGGATTTATAGGGGGTCCAGGCAAGTTTTGAAATCCATGCTATAAGAAAGTAAGCAGATTATTTTTCAGTTTCAGTCAGTGTCATACTGATATCTGTCCAGTGCTCTACAGAAGCACAGCAGGAAGTTAGACAGTACATATGCATGAGACATATCCTAAGTTTGAAAAGGATCAACGTTTTTATCAATTTGCTTTGGAAGATGATCCAAAAGTTGCTTTAATTTAACGGGATTAATAAAATGAGTCAGTACCTAGAGGTAGGGGTAGGAAGATGTCAAATATTTCTTCCTGGCTTTTCTGTTACTATAAGCCTTGTTAAATTTATACACACACACACACACACACACACATACAAACACGCACACAAACACACACGCTTATTATAATGGTATTGAATTTAAAAACACATTTGCTAAGTTAGCAACTTTAGGTATCTATAGAGACAATTGTCTGGCTTCCTCATATACTCAACATGCATGCCAGTAAAAGAACCTATGCCCACACAGCTTCAGTACACTAAATCTCTTATTCTAGTTAGTGTTCTAAAATGCTGATGGAATTGTCCAGGTAGAGGGGTTAGTCCTTCCCATTATGCTCTTTGTGAGTCATATAAGATGTTAGGATAGAAAGGACTCTAAGAAGAGTAGCTACTCTGCTGAGCTAATTATGGTAGGCCAGTGAAGAACTTTTAAGAAACACATTTATACTTTGTCTTTAAAAAATGACCAAGAAAAGGTGATTCTAGGGATGAAAATGAGAAATAAGTAAGTAGAAGAAACAATAAAAATCACTTTGCAAGAATTCTAGGATAGTTGAAGACCAGCTGTGTCCTAAATATAGTGACTTTTGTACACATTTAGAGAACTATGTGTTCTATATATGTTTTTGAAGTATTGAAAATTTTAATCTATCCTGCTTTTGTTGTGGTGGTATCTGAAGCAGACTCAAAGAAAGGCATAAGGGGCCCAAATCAGCAGCAGAAACAGTGAGTTTAGCATCTCAATTGAAACCACCTTTTCCCCACAAGAATACATATAAGCATTCAACAAGTAAGTTGTTAGTTAGTGGTGAATTAAGAATGTGTTTCCGTTTCTGAGTAAACTCAGTGTGAGAGAATAAATGATAATACACCAGCAAACCTGAGAAGATGTTGAGAAGCTGATCAATAATAACACCCAGAGTCTCAAAAATAAGAAGATGTAGGAGGAATAGAGATTTTAGAGATTTCTTTAGATTTTTGGAAGTAATGTATTATAATGCCTTAGATGCATCAAGATGGTAACAGGTAAATCTCCCTTAGAAGGAACAAGAAGGTGAAATTTGTTTTGTTTAATTTTCCCTATGATGGCATACATTTGAAAATGTGTGTGTGTGTGTGTGTGTGTGTGTTTGCTGTTGGGATCAAATGGAAACGTTAAAACCACATTGGAACAAAATAACTAAATGCTTTGCAGTCCCTCTGGGCTATCTCTGGCTCTACTACCTTGACTCTGGCTACATACATACTAAAGATATGGAACTTATTGCTCAACTGCACCCAGATGCCATTGGCAATGTGAAACAGCACAGCTCATGTTCTGTGAGAAGTACATAAGACACAGTATGCCCAGCATTCACCAGTTTTAGGATAGAGGTAGACAAAGTATGCAGCAAGGCTTACTAAAACAGAGTTTATCTTAACTGATAAATAAAGAATCACCTTCAATTACATTGAGAAGTAGTTCAAATTAATACATCAACCTTCATGTTTTTGCATCTGGTGTTTTTAAGACTTAGATTCTTCACCAAGAGTTAAAAAGAGGGCTTCCCTGGTGGCGCAGTGGTTGAGAGTCCGCCTGCCGATGCAGGGGACACGGGTTCGTGCCCCGGTCTGGGAAGATCCCACATGCTGCGGAGCGGCTAGGCCCGTGAGCCATGGCCGCTGAGCCTGCACATCTGGAACCTGTGCTCCACAACGGTAGAGGCCACAACAGTGAGAGGCCCGCGTACCGCAAAAAAAAAAAAAAAAAAAAAAAATAGAGTTAAAAAGAAAAGAACTGCAAATTTGGATTCCCATTATTTCTACAGAAAAGCCAATGGTGCTGCAGCTGTTGCAATGCTGCTCAAAATGGGAAATAGAATACTACGGCAGTGAAGAGGAAGCTTATCTACTGCATTACATGGTAGCCAAAGAGTTCACTGATTTTGGCATGGTTCCTAAGCTTATGAAGCTTTGCTTTTGGTGGTACCCTTGCATAACCTGGCTGAAAAAACAATTTTACGCATTCTAGCTGAAGCACACATATATAATGCTGTTGTTCTTCAGTATTAAAGCTTATTCAGCGTGGATGACTATGAAATAGGTGTTAATGAGGATGCTTAGAAGTCCACTGTCATTTGGAACTAGACAGAAAAAGCAGATGCAAGAGAGCTTTGGTCCACAGGGGAAAAACTGTTTATGAGAAACAAAGTGCGAAGACTCTAATTGCAATATGGAAGGCATAGAGGTATAAAAAGTAGAAGCAAAGAAAGAACCAGTCATCTGCAAAACTTCTCTGGAAGGAGTGGAAGAGGAAGTAAGTTTGCTACTCAGATGCTTCAAACAGAGACCATTAGACTTCTAACCTTATATACAGCTTTTCCTTATATGTAATATCATATTATTTCTATAACATTAAAGGTATTAGATCTCCCCTGAATTACAAAAATGCTCAGAAGCCATGGATTAAAATCATGCATATTAGTCTAATAATAGATTAGACTGTGCATATTACTCTAATATCATATAGATATGTCCAGGCGATATCACATGGATATTAATGCACAATGTTCATATATAAAATGTACAGTATTTCAATTCTTTTATTAATCTTTTTATTTTATATTGTTTTATAGCTTTTGCATTTTAAAGGGAGATTTTAATAAGATTCTTAGAATTATTTTAAATAATGGAGATATTGCAAATAACTATAGATATTACTATAATGTTACTTTACAGATGGTAAAATAAATTATTTTGCAGTAAAAGAAGTACTAAGATGCTATACCTTTAGTTAAAAAAGCATTTAGCAAGGCCACATGTGACGCATCTCATATGTCTAATAAACCAACCCAGGTTTTAGAAATAAAAGGCACATTTTCTTCCTTGGAATTCAGTCTTTCTCTCACATATTCATTATTGCAATAGCAAGAAAATACCAAAATAAGAATTTATGTAAGTATGTGTATATTTATTTATGTTGACATGATTTCTTCAAATGGCTCCACAATCCTAAATTTGCTTTATTTTCTTTGTCTTTAATTTCATAATAGGTTTGAAAAGGGAAACAGATCCATGGGTAGAAGAACCAAAAAAGATGTCATTCTACTTAAGTTTATATATTAATAGGAAAAAATAAGCTGTTGCTGTTACTGGTTTTCTTCATTGAGAGAGAAAGCAAGTACAGTAACACCAAAGCATCTCACATAATGCCATATATCTAGTCATACTGGTTAAATGGTGTTTGGATTACACTGAATAAAACATGAATGTGTCATACTTGTATCCTTTCCTTTCTCTTATTTCTTCCTACAGACTCACTTCTTCAAGAACTCAGAGCTTGCTCAAAACCTCAATAGATTTTATTAAATTTTATATGTGTCAACAATGTATAACATATCATATCACTAGTCTTAGAGTATTTGGAGCCATGGATGACACAACTAGTATAGTTTGAGATTTTTCCTGGACAGATGTGACACACTAGTAAGTAGTAATGTGGCACTATCACGCTTATTTTAAGATGTATGAGCCGAATGACTAGTGTTAAATTTTTTTCTGCATTAATATTGAATATATTTTAATTATCAGATATACTTTACATAGAATTTAGAGGTTAATTTATTTAAATAGTTTTATTCTTTAAATGTAATAGCATTTTAAAACGTCAAATGTGGTTTGAAAAGCAGCTTAGAGGTTTTGAGCTCAACATTTACAGTTTTTCTCTGAAAGAATTATATGTCATTAAGCAGGGTTTCAGGGCAAACTGTTATTATCATTGAAAGAAAAAGACATAAAATACACAGTGGTCGTACAACTCAGGGTGTTAAAAATGAGGGTAATGCTACATTACTTGACTAGATGTATTTAAACAAACGGCATTCTCTATAAAACCTTATGTTTAAAGCTTTACTGGGAAATCTATTAAGGATGAAAACATTAACCGTTAGCTGTTTACCCGATGCTGTAGTGTTAGCAATGTGATTTGATTAGTATTAGAAGTTATCCAAAAGATAAATGGATCTTTTTTTCTCTTATGGGGATATCTAAAGATAGCTAGTATAGGCATGGGCCATCCATGAGTAGAGCCCTAAAATTTAAGCTTCATTAGCTTTTTAATAAATCTACCTTTAGCTGTCTTCATTTCCTCATCTAAATACTCTTTATAATCCATAGCAATCCATCTTTGTATCAGCTCACTGGACTGAATTGCTTATTATCAAACTTACTAGCAACTGATTTTTACCAAAACCATTGGTCATATCTTTGGCCTCAGCTTTACCTCTCAGAATCTTTAATATGGCTCATCTCTCTTTCCTGGTATAAATATCATCTTAACTTCAATTTTGTGCCTCCACAAAGTAACTAAATGATGGTAAATAGTATTATGGAGTACTTAAGAAGAATTATGTTTATTTCTTAAAAAGTTGAACAGGTGTTATACTATGGAGCTAATTTATCAAACTATAGAAAAAACAACAAAAGAAAGAATGTAATTAATAAAATTATATCTGCATGAATTTATACATACTTATCAAAATAAGTTGAATTAAAATGTTAAAAATATTTACTATTGATTGGCAGATTTCCATTTTTCCCCTTATTTATTCTCACTGTATTTATTTTATAATAAGCATGTATCATTTAAAAACTGAGAATAGGACTATGATGGTTGATTTTATGTGTCAGTTACACTGGGCCACAGGGTGCCCAGTCATTTGGTCAAATATTATTTTGTGATAAGTCTGTGAGGGTGTTTCTGGATGAGATGAACATTTGAACCCATAGACAGAGCAAAGGAGGTTGCCCTCTCTAATGTGGGTGGGCCTTATCTAATCAACTGAAAACCTGAATTGAACAAAAATGTTGTTCAGTTTTGAACAAACTAAGAGGGAACTCCTGCTGCCTGACTGCACTGAGCTGCCTGACTACATTTGTGAGGGCATTGCTCTCTCCCTGCCTTCATATTCCCACTGTGAAACACTGGCTCTTCTTGGGTCTTGAGCCTGCCAGCTTTCAGACCAGAATTATACCATTAGCTCTACTGGTACTCAGGCCTTCAGACCCAGAGAAACTATAATCGATACAAAGACCTTTTCATTTTGAAGACAGTGAAATTAAATAAAGACAATAATAACAAGTTAACAAAATAAAAATAATTAAAAGCATTTTATTTATTATAGTTTTAATTTTTCTTCATTTGAAATTCAGTTACTATTTTATTAAAGATGTAAAACTTTACATACTATTTTGAAATCCACTTTTTAAAAATCTCCTCAATATTAGTCCTCTTTCTTCTATCATGAATTTGTAGCCCTTCCAGAGCCCTTTGAGGCCATACTTCTGTAAGTATGAGGCCACTCTTTTTCATGTATTTTAATCTGAGTAATTTATTTAAGTTATGTACTACAAAACTTGCTTTTATACATATTGTAATTTTGAAATCTATAATTTTAAATATAAATCAAGTTTTTCATTTTAGTTGCTATTTTTTATTTCTGTCATATGAATACACTTTTTTTTTTGGTGATAGTTTGGATTATTTTTCAGGTCAAGGGTAATTGCTTAATCAAAAGCTATGCTGATATTTAGTTTGCTATTTCAATTCTTATAGAAGTACTTATGCCAGTGTACATTTCTACCATCTATGCGTGAGAGTTACTGTTTCTACACAGCTTCCCATCAACTAATAGTTTCAGATCTTATTTATGCTAATATTAAAATAAATGAATTATTATTTCTTTTCATTTTCTATTTTTATTTATATTATGTTCCTTCACAGTAAGTTGAAATTCTTATTATATCTGCCTTTGCTACCATGGTAAACAGCAGCACAGGATGTTTCAACATGAAAGACAGGATTTTGCTAAAAAATGAATATAGTATCTCGGATCCAGGTATTTACCCAGCCAAGTGGAGAGTAATCAAACCCATAAATCTGTCCAGACAAAAAATTAAAACTGGAAAGCAGTTACTTTCAGTAACATAGAAAAACCAAATAGGGTATGGTATCTAGAACACTGAAGCTATCTCCTTTTTTTATTCTGCATCCCTTTACTGCACCCTTTAACCCTTCTTTTGTAATGCTACCAGTACTCCCCAAATAATGCCATCCGTCTCAAACCTTCATGCCAATGTACAGAATATTGTAGCTGCCTACGAAACCTCAGGTCTTGAAGACTCAACCGAAGCTTACTGCCTCATTAAAGTCTTCCTTGAGTATACTAAAGGACTTCCATTATGCGTTCTTCATTCTCTTTCATAACATTTATCATATGGTAGTCAATCATAAACTCCCTTGTTTTCACTTTTCTAGAATACTTTGAGCTCTTAACTCTTTAACAGCAGGGGCTGTTTATTCGATTCTATATCATATCTATTAAGTACATTTCTTTGAATGAATAAATAGCAGTAGGAAAGTAAAATCTAAAATCTGGGAGATGAGAGTTGAAAAATGGGTACTGGTAGGTAAGACTGAAGTAGAATTTGAGACTAAGACAGAAGCTATTTGTCTTTGCAAAAATATTTCTGATAATTCTGAATTAATGAGATAATAACCAAATGTAATAAATAGTCAAATCTCCAAATCATATATTTACATTTTAATTAAACTGAATTATTTTAAAATGTGATAAAATGCATGAAGGTTTTATCTCTTAAATCTATGGAGCAATCTTTATTACATAGAATTCTGTTCATATAGTCATATTGGACTTCTTAATGTATTGCAGTGACTGGCTTTGAACTTTATTCAACATCTGTGCTCATGGTTATGCATAAAATTATTTGGAATTCACTTAAAAATAAATCCCTAAAGTATATATAAATACTCTAACGTTGGAAATCTTACAATCAGTCTGACTTTAATATCTCTGACATGTATTTTAAGGTATGCTATTGATTGAATTGTGACCCCTAATATATATATATATATATATATATATTATATATATATATATATATAATATATATATTTGGAGGGTAGAACTTGCAAATAATGGAACTGGATATTTAGCTGAGATTTCTAAGCAAAGTGTTGAAGGGGTGGATGATTCCTTCTGACTGCATATAGTAAAAGGTAAGAGGAGAGAAACGAATTGAAAAAGGAATCGTTAGACAAAAAGGAACCAGAACTTAAAAACTGGGAAAATTCTTAGCCTGTCCACATTTCAGAAGATGAGAAAATGTGTTCTGAAGAGAACACCAAGGGTGTTACTGGACTATCACTTAATAAAGAGCCTACAGGTTTATACAAGCAGAAGCACTGACAGTTTGAACTGAAGGGGATTCACATGCGATAAAATGAAGAAAGGCTGTTGTAGTGCTTAGATCTGCAGGACAGGACCTTAGAGCTATTCAGATGCAAATAGCGGCTGTAATGGCAATCAGAGCTAAGACAAGGTAGTATGCATTATTTAGAAATATAATGTAATTTATTACCTCCTATCTCTATTTCAACAACATAATGTTGATGGAAGTTTATTAGCTTTCTATTGCTGCTGTAATAAATTACCACAAACTTGATGGGTTTAAACAACACAATTTATTCTCTTACAATTCTGGAGGCCAGAAGTCTAAATGGGTTCCACTGGACCAAAAGCAAGATGTTAACAGGGCTGCATTCTTTCTGGAGTCTTTAAGGAAGAATCTGTCTCCTTGCCTTTTCCAGACTCTAGTGGCCCCACTGGTATTCCCTGGCATGGGGCTCCTTCCTCCATCCTCAAAGCCAGAGGCATAGCATCATCTCTCTCTGACAATGCTCTGTTTCCGTTATACGGACTTCTTCGCTACTACATTTAAATCTTCCTCTGTTTCCCTCTTTTAAGAACACTTATGATTACATTCTCAGCCCAATCAGATAATATTCCCATTATCTTAATAATATCTGTAAAGTACCTTCCCCAAATTCTGTGGATTACGACCTGTGTATCTTTGGGGGCCTTTATTAAGCCTGCTACAAAAGGTTATAATATTTTCAGGGAACTGAAATGTGGGTTGGGAAGCAAAAATATATAACACAATAATTACTACTGCTCCCCCAAATCATATAAACTAATTTGAAATAGATAAAATACTAGAAACAAATAACCAAGAAACAACCTACAGGAGGTCACATTCTCATTTGCAGTGAATGTGTACTGACCTACTTACTTTGGTCTATTTAAGGTCATTACATATATTCCTCAGAAATATATGTAAGGCTTAGTGTAGGATGGTGAAATGTTTTACTGCTGACTATCTAAACAGTACGAACTGTATAGCCTTAACTCTATTAAAATCTGTAAACTTAAATAACTAAAATAATAGGCTGGCACTGAAATATTTAAAAAGTTACTAAGATGACTTTCAATGCTCACTGTACTTTTGTATTACCCCATAATATCAATATATTTACTGACAACACAAAATTAATAATTAATTGTCAAGTCAAAGACAAAACATTGTAATGTTCTGTGACTATTTAAAGTGATTCACTGTAGCTAATTAAAGTCTGATAAATATCTGTTTCTTTTGAACAGATAAAATTGTGTATTTGTTCTGATAAAAAATTTATTCAAATTATCTTTTGGACATCCATGTACAGAAAGAATAAATCCATTACGTTAGAGCCCTGCATTTCATTAAAAACAACTTTACATTAATGTGACAAAATAAGTGTCATAAACTGAATACTAACCATTTTTAGTACAAATAGGTACTGTAAATGGATTTACTTTAGTTTATTATGTTACTCATCTTTGTTTTTCCTCTTTCTATGGCTTAAACTTAACTGTTATCTTCAGGACCTTTGACACCATTGTGAAAATTGCTATCTTTAACTTTTAAGTCATGCAGTTTATTAAAATGAATATACATATGTTTTCACAAGGCAAAGAAACTCATGGGATTGCTTAATGAAAAAATATGATTTATGACGTGACCGCATTTCCCCCCCAATTCAAAATAGCTAGATGTTATCACTATTAATTTATTTGTATAATCAAACTTTTGGCATATGTGATGCCGGCTTACTAATGCATGGCCAGTTCTTTAAACTATAATTATTAACAAAAAGGAAACACTTGCAGGGAATTGTCAAACTTCTAATCAGATAAATAACAAAAAAGAAAAGGACTGTAAAACATGGGAACAAATAAACTGAATGTAATAAGCCTTCCTTCCCATCATACCCATCTTCAAAACACTTGCCAGTTTTAACCCAGGAGAACAAATGTGAACAGAGAATTTGTTGAGATCTCTGTGGAGAGAACTGATAAGGGCTTGTATCACTTCACACCAGTTAGAAAGGGCATCATCAGAAAATCTACAAACAAGAAATGCTGGAGAGGGTGTGTAGAAAAGGGAACCTTCTTGCACTTCTGGTGGGAATGTAAATTGATAGCCACTATGGAGAACAGTATGGAGGTTGCTTAAAAAACTAAAAATAGAATTACCGTATGACCCAGCAATCCCAGTACTGGGCATATACCCAGAGAAAACCGTACTTCAAAAGGACACATGCACCCCAATGTTCATTGCAGCGCTATTTACAATAGCCAGGTCATGGAAGCAACCTAAATGCCCATCGACAGATTAATGGATAAAGAGATGTGGTACATATATACAGTAGAATATTACTCAGTCATAAAAAAGAACGAAATTGGGTCATTTGTAGAGACATGGATGGATTTAGAGACTGTCATACAGAGTGGAGTAAGTCAGAAAGACAAAAACAAATATCGTATATTAATGCATATATGTGGAACCTAGAAAAATGGTACAGATCAACCAGTTTGCAGGGCAGAAATAGAGACACAGATGTAGAGAACAAACGTATGGACATCAAGGGGGGAAGTGTTGAGGGTGGTGGTGGTGGTGGGATGAATTGGGAGATTGGGATTGACATATATACAGTAATATGTATAAAGTAGATAACTAATAAGAAACTGCTGTATAAAAAAATAAATAAAATAAAATTGAAAAAAAAAAAAGAACTGATAGGGGCTCCCTTCCATGTGGGCTAAGGTATTCATGTAGAAGAGCCATAGAACCCAGAAGCAAGAGCTGATGTCCCAGGAAGAGTTGATATTTAGGGACCACTAGTCACTCAGAGGAAGATTAAGTAGATAGTGCTTGATAGTCCTTTTGGACTTTGATGTCCGAAAGATCTGATTGGTGCTCAATGTGTGGCCTGAGTCTTTCCTGCCCTAATGTTGGAATTGCGGAGGGAATCAGGTGTGAAATATGATCAAAAATTTAAAAAAAATTCTTCCAATGCAGAAAAGATCTTAACCTCAAGTACACCTCCCCTCCTCTCTTAATAAGTCTAAATTAACCCTTAGCAAAATTGTGACCCCAGGCTTAATGTTTATGCTTCCATAACCACAATGAACACAATTTTAATTTTCCCAGACCTTCAATAAATTGAACACTGAACAATTTTCGGAACAAAATTGAACTCTGGCTTTCCCCAGTCTATCCCATTAATACTTTAAGCAACTGGTTTCTTGAGGAACACTCACCTTGACCTTTTCCATATTACAGCATTTTACATAAAGCTTGAATTAATGGTTTTGGTTGATGTATATATATATA
The DNA here is from genome assembly GCF_949752795.1 of Hyperoodon ampullatus. Taxonomy (NCBI): domain Eukaryota; kingdom Metazoa; phylum Chordata; class Mammalia; order Artiodactyla; family Ziphiidae; genus Hyperoodon; species Hyperoodon ampullatus. Next base: position 34,399,338 of record NC_136925.1, on the reverse strand, counting down.
TACATACACAATGGAATATCCCTCAACCATAAAAAAGAATGAAATCTTGTTATTTGCAACAACATGGATGGACCTAGAGAATATTATGCTAAGTGAAATAAGTCAGAGAAAGACAAATACTGTATGATTTCACTTACATGTAGAATCTAAACAACAAAACAAATGAACAAACATAACAAAAAAGAGACAGTCATAGATAGAACAAATAAGTGGTTGCCAGAGGGGAAGGGCATGGGGTGAGGATAGAAACAGGTGAGGAGGTTAAGAGGTATAAGCTTCCAGTTACAAAATAAATGTCACAGGTATGAACTGTATAGTGTTGGGAATATAGTTGACAATTATTTAATGTCTTTGGATGGTGACAGAAGGTAACTAGACTTATCATGGTGATCATTCTGAAAAGTATAGAAAAATCTAATGACTGTACTGTGTACCAGGAACTAACATAGTGTTGTAGGTCAAGCTTGTTTCAAAAACAAAGTCAAAGAAAAAAGATTTGTAGTTACTAGAGGTGGGAGGTGAGGGAAGGGGTATTGGATGATGGTGGTCAAAAGGTGGAAACTTTCAGTTATAAAATAAATAAGTGCTAAGGCTGTGATGTAAAACATGATAAATGTAACTACAGTACCTTACATATGAAAGTTGCTAAGAGAGTAAATCCTGAGTTCTCATCATAAGGAAATAAATTGTTTCTATTTCTTTAAGGCCTTATCTATATGAGATGAGGGATGTTCACTACACTTAGTATGGTAATCATTTCATGATGTATATGAGTTAAATTCTATACACCTTAAACTTACACAATGTTGTATGTCAATTATATCTCATTAAAATCAGAAGAAAAAAATCAATGAAATAGGACATTTTAAATTAATCTCAAAAAGCAAAAAAAAAAAAAAAAAAAAAACAAAGGAAGAGAGAATTAGAAGAAAAGGGGATAGCAATGTGGCCAATAAATCTAAGAAATCTCACTTGTGAAAAATAAGGTTTTTAAAAGGAAATAATGGACAGACTAAAGGTGAGGAAAAAAATAAATACTGGATGAAATATTCCCGAGGAGAGGACAGATTTGTGTTTGGGAAATTAAATTTATACAGTCATAAGCTTTATTTTTAAGAACAAATATTTTATTTAGGCATTTTCTGGTTAAAATTCTTTATTTCTAAGGGAAAAAAAAACCCTTATAAGCCTTATCCAAGAAGAAAATCTTTTTGTACAATAAGAAAAAAGATATGATTGCACTTCTGATCTTCAATCCATGCAAGCTAGATGAAAATATAGTAGAATCTACACACTATTAAGAACAATGACTGCAACCCCAGAATCCTATATCCAGTCAAGATATCATATGTCTATCAGAGTAAATGAAAGATAAATGTGATCATTAAAAAGACAAAGAATATCTGACCCAAGTAATTCATCTGAAGGAAATACTAAAAAAAAAAAAAAAAAAAAAAAAACTAATAAATAAATCGCAGCAAAAGCATAGAGATGAACGAAGAGAAGTAAGAGTTCACTTAGTTCCAAATGGAGAAGAGACACTTAGTCAGCAGGGACTGAGTTAAAAATACTTTCAAGACTTGAGAGAATGAAAGGAAAGGACAATGTAGTAAGTAATACAGATTTACGAATTCTTCAGGGACTCTTTCAAGACCAGCTCGTTAACTCAATCATGATTTATCTCCATGTAACTAAGGAAAGTTTAGTCCCTCAATTTGAAATTACCCTAGACTCTTCTATGTCTGACAGTCTAGTCCAAACTGCCCCTAACACTAACCCCACCTTTCGGTCCCTTTTTTTCTGCCTCAGTCTTGACCACTTAGATCCTTGGATAACTGACTGCTGACTTTGTTTTTTTGGGTTTTTTTGTTTGTTTTGGGGAGGAAAACTGACCACCATTCATGAGATCTAGCAATATTGCCTCAACCAAATAATCACACAATGATCTAATATTTATGTTTATTCCAAAATTTGAGTTATTCAGTCTTAAATACCACAGTAAGTCCAGTTTGAGCTTCTCCAAACTCAATTTTCTTTTCAATTTCTTCTCATCAAATGTTTAAAAGAATCTTAGAATCCATTTTTTCACACCTGATCACCTGTGTTCTTGAATGGCGTAAGTGGTTGGTAGTCAATTAGCCCATTGTTTGACAAAACCCTTAGTGAAGCCCTATGCATTGCAAAAGGTGCTAAAAGACAGGACTTACATTAAGTGATGCCCTGAACCGAGTACATGCTGGAGAACATAGTACCCTATATATTTTATGAGACCATCATTCTTTAGACAAGCATTAAAATAAGTCAAGAACACAGGGTACATTCAACCTGTCATGTTTTGAATCAGAAAGAAACACCTACAGAGAGATGCCTAAGCCAGAAGCTGGGAAAAATAACACTGTTAGAACTGGTAAAACTCCTCAGATGATTAGGGATTCAATTTTCTACAAAGAAAAATACATTTGAATTCAGTCTGCTTCTTTCCTCAAGAGTTCATTTTTAAAATTTCTTTTTGATGCATAGTAACATTAATCTTCTATAGAGAAAAAAATGCTTGTAGCATAATTTGAACACTAAACTATTAGTATCGGTAGGAACATGTCTTTCTGTCTTCCATACTTTTTTTTTCCTTTGGTGTCGCAAATATAAGCCATCTGGTATGCCAGATGCTTGCTTTTCTCTTTACTCATGCAGAAAGTATAGGTGGAAGGCCTCCAAAATTCCAGACACTATTATCCATTTTGCTTATCATCATCATTATTATCAACTTCCCAGTATTTTAATAAATGATGCCTTTTCTCTGGTTTGAAGTCAGTAAGATTTATAGAGATTATTTACTTTTTTTCCCCTACAAGATGTCAGCTAAATTTTAGTTGGCCAGAAATCTGGAATATGGTTTATTATGGCTCTGCTGTAGGCTTTGCTCTGCTTCATAAAGCTCCAACTTTATGAAATATGTTCCATTTTAAACTAAGTGTTGACTTAAATTTTGTTGTAGTATTTATCAACCTGTCTCTTCATCAGGGTTTACTTTCTTAAAACAAAAACAATTTGAACTTAATTATATGTACTTTTGAGTACCTGCCAAAGTAGACAGAATTTTTCCTAATCCATTTCATTATATCCAAATCTTTTGATCAAAAAAACAAGTGTGTGTGTATGTGTGTGTGCATGTCCTTTCATGTGTGTGGATGTGTGTGCATACATGCAAGAGGAAAACATTTCCACACATGGTGAGCATATCATAATTAAGCAGGAAAACCTAGCATAGCAATTCCAGAGGGAGACTCTAGGAAATCATAATATTTAGTGTTATCAGTACAGTGCTGGTATTAGGAATTAAAATAGCCCCAAGCTAGACAATTCATTTGCAGTAGAACAATTTGTTGCAAGAGCTATTTAGCAAACTATCTAGAAAGAACCATTCTAGTAATGGAGTAGCTATTTTTGTGCAGTGGTTAACTTAGGAAATCCCCTTTTCAATCATTAAAGCCACATAAATACAACAGCACAGTACTGAGTACTCACAGATTTTCAGATGGAGTTAGAATTCAGGGCAGTAGGGTCATGCCTAATATGAGAAATATGATTGATCAATGCCTGTGTCATAGAGTGATATGAAGACTAAACGAGATAATATAAAAAGACTGCCCTCCACAGAAAGCAGATCAACAAGTGCTTGTTGAGTTTAAAATAAATCGTTTGAAGTTGTTCTTTCAAAGATTTATAATATATCTAAGTTGAAAAATGCAAATAGCTATAGCATTAGAAATATGATTACTTAAGTTTGCAATACTTTTGATAGGGACAAAGTAAAGGGGCAAAGTAGGTAATTAAAGAGTTAATCCCACTAGGGGATTGTAAGTAAAGAAAAAGATATGGAAAAAAAAAAGAAAAAGATATGGGAGACACCTGTAAGTTAATGATCACTCAAGAAAGCAGAGGGCTTCCCTGGTGGCTCAGTGGTTGAGAGTCTGCCTGCCGATGCAGGGGACACAGGTTTGTGCCCTGGTCCGGGAGGATCTCACATGCTGCGGAGCGGCTGGGCCTGTGAGCCATGGCCGCTGAGCCTGCGCGTCCGGATCCTGTGCTCCGTGGTGGGAGAGGCCACAACAGTGAGAGGCCTGCGTACCGAAAAAAAAATTATGTTCATTTTTAAGAACAATTGGCCTTATTTTTTTATTCCATTAACAGTAAAATGAAGTATTTATTACAAAAAACTGTGTTTTAATAACATAGGCTTACCCAAAATTATTGTTCAAATAATGATATTTTAAATAAACATGTAATTTGAGAATTCCTCCACTGTGGAAAGATATAATTTCTTAAGAAAGTGTATTCATTTTGTTGCTTTTACTGATCATATGCCATCCTTAATTTGATTGATTCTAAGTTTAGAAAATGTAATATCTTTGCATTAATTTTATAAGTTTATACAGAAAACTGCTCAAATTTATGTGTGCACAAAAGTTCAGTATTTGTTGAGTTTCTACCATAGTCTAGGAACTTTCTGAGTGATTTACACATAAGATCTCATTTGATTCTCATAATAATAATAAAAATAAATTTTTGATTTTAAAAAAGAATTATAAATGTATGAAATGAGGCTCAGAAAATTAAGTAACTTCTCTGTAAGTCACAGGTAGAAAATGAATAAATTAAGAGACATACCTAGGACTATCTGACTATAAATCTTGCTTTATTTTATTTGTTTGTTTATACAACTCAATGAACTTTCCTTTAAAAATTGCTGGAGGCTATACCTCATATCTGATTACAATGTAGAAAATAACAAAAGACCATAACCCTTGTAGGTAATAAGAAAGCACGAAAACATAAAAAAAATAATTCCTTTGTTTAAAGTCATTAAAAAGTAGTAGATGCCAGAGATTGCTAGTAAATTAACTATCAGAGATGGATGTGCCATTTGTAGAGGACCAAAGCTGGCAACCACTTTTAAGTTTGGAAATAATTTCCTGGTCTGGGTAAAGGGGAATGGAGGGGATTTGGCACCGGCAGACATGAGTACTGAGATGGGGTGAAAACAGTAGAATTGTTAGCTAGCATAGATTGTATGATGAATTAGAATCTGGAACAAACTCAAATGCAAAATTAAATTTATCAAGATAAACAAAAACATAAGGGGTAACATTGTAGGTCTAAACCCAGTTATGTCAACCATTATATGAAATAAGAGACTAAAGACTAATAAAAAAGCAAAGTTGTTAGACTGAATAAAAAAAGAAAGAGCCACATTAAATATAGGCACACATTAAATATAGTGACCCAGGAAGATTGACAAAGGAGGAAAAATTGTACCATGCAAGTAGTAAGCATATGAAAACTGAAGTTGTTATACTAGTATCAGATAAAATCAACTTTCAATTACTGAGTATTGTCATAGATAGAAAGTGAAATTTCATAATAATAAAAGATAAATTATCAGGATAATCACAAATACGTGTATGTGGCTAATAATAGATTTTCATAATAAATACAAAAATAAAGACATCAGTAGAATGGGAAATAGAAAAATGCACAATCATTGCTGGAGATTTTAGCATGTCCCCCTCATTAACTGATTAAAAAATGAATCAAAATAAGTAAGGGTATGTAACACTTGAATAATATCTCTCACTAATTGATAGAAAACAGTGGACAAAAATTAAGTAAAGATATATAACACTATTAACGTTATTGGTTTTACTGAATCTTATAGACACTTAACCCAATAACTGCAGAATACAGTGTCTTCAACTGCACGTGGACTGTTCACAAAGATGGACTATATGTTAGCTGATAAAACAGTTCTTGATAAATTTCAACAAATGAAATTGAAATAGAAATAATAGTAAAAGGTGTAGGATAGCCACAAGTGTTATTAGCTAAACAAGAAACTTATAATTCATTTTTCAAAGACAAAATCGCAGGAATAATTGTGAACTATTGTGCTAAATAATAAAGATAACATTAAAATGTATAAGGCAGTACATGAAGAGAGATTTATACTGACATTGGAAGTCAAGAAATTAAGACAAAGACAATTGGTAGCGATAATCTGTAAGAGGTTGGTTGTTTTAAAAGATACATACAACCCTAGCAAGTCAGTATAAGGAAAAATGAGAGAGAAAACACAAATTACTAATATCAGGAATTAAATAGAAATATGGGTCCTTCAGGGACATTTTACAAACAACTTTAAATCAATAAATTTGACAACTTAGACTATTTTGGCACAGTCATTGAAAAGCAATTTAAAAAACTTAAGGAAAAAAAAAGGCTAACTCTTATATTAAAAAAAAAATTGAATATGATTTAAAAACATCAACAACAACAAAAGTCCCTCAAGGAAAACTCCAGGGCTAAATGGTTTTACTTATAAATTCTAACAAGTATTTTTTTAAAAGTCAAGTTTATACAGATTCTTAGGAAGGATAAGAAGAGAGTAAAGTCCTCACCTTATTTATTAAGGCCAAAGTAACTATGATGCCAAAATTTGAAATGATATTATAAGAAAAAAAATTACAGAACAGAATCCCCCATAACATAGATGCAGAAATCCTTTCCTAAAATACTATCAAATTAAATTCATCAAGAAATAAAAATAATATTGCATTATGATTAACTGGGGGTTCACCCTATGAACACAGGTGATAAAATCCTTAACAAATTTTAGCACAACAAATATCCAGCATTACATAAAAAGGATAATACAGAATAATCAAGTGGAGTTTATCCTGTGTATGTAAGATTGGTTTAACATTATCCAATCTTGGAAACTTATGTTAATATTAACATAAAGAGAAACATTTGAAAATAAAAAAATGAAAGTCGGTATATATGTCAAAGAGAAAATAAACTAAATAGATAATAAAAACATCTGACATTCAACACCCATGATTGATAAAAACTATCAGCAAACTAGAAATATAAAAAAGATTCCTAAATCTGATAAAGGGCATTCCTAAACACTTACATTTAACATCAAACATAAATTGTGAAGTATTAGACCCTTTCCCCCTAAGGTCAAGAACCAGATAAGACTGTCTACCTTTACCACTTCTGTTCACCATTGTGCCTGCAGCTCTGGTCCATGCCACATGGCAAGAAAAAGAAAAGACACAACGATTGGAAAGGAAAAAATAAAACAGCTTTTATTCACAGAAAGCATGACTGCTTAAGTAGAAAATCCTAAAGAATCTACAGACTACCAGAACTAATAAGTGAATTTATCAAGATCACAGATAAAAGATCAATATACAAAACCACTTACATTTCTGTATATTAGCAGCAGTCGTATTTGTGCACACCAAAAGTAATGTACTTACAATAGTGACAAAAATAAAATGGAGATTAATTTAATAAAATATATGCAATATCTCTGCATTGAAAATTATAAAACATTACTGAGACAGAAAACACCCATGGATCAGATGATGGGATATTATTAAAATCTCAGTTCTTTGTAAACTGATGTGCAGGTTTAATGCAATTACAAACAAAATCTCTGAGGGCATATTTTACAGAAATGTTCAAGTGAGTTTAAGGTATATATGGAAATGTGAAAAACCAAGAGTCATTAAATTGTCTTGAAATAGAAGAAAAATATTGGAAGACAGACTTTACCTGACTTCAATATTTAATGTAAAGCAACAATTATCTAAACAGTGTGATATTGACATGAAACTATTTAAATGGATTAGTGGAATAAAATAGACTGTGTAGAAATGGACCAACATTTTATATTATAATTGATTGATTTCCTGCATAATCATCAAAATAATCCAATGTAGAAAGAAAAATTTTCAACAGTTGGTGTTAGACCTAGATAACCATATTTAAATAAATGAATCTCAGCCCCTGTCTCACATGACACAAAAAATTAATTTTAAAATATCATAGGTCAAAACATAATAACTAAAAATACAAAAATCTTCCAGAAGGATATATATGGGGATTATCTTCTCAACTATGTGCATAGGGAAAAATTTCTTAAGACACAGAAAGAAATAATCATAAAAGAAAATAAGATGATAAATTAGACTTTAATAAACTTAAAGGCTTCTCATTAAAAGACAATTGAAAAATATTAAAAAGAGTTTGTACTGTCTACCATGAAAATCATCTGAAGTAGTTCTAACTTCCAATTTACATAACTGGTTAATATTAAAGGCTATAAACATTGGTTCTTCCCTGTAGTAGAGGATAGAAAATAGGTGTGACTGATCATATCGAAAGTAGAAAAATACAAAATCTTTATCTCAGTGTTTAACTGTATTAAATCTTCATTTCAAATAGTTATATTTAAACTACATACAAGACATATTCCATTAGGAACCTGTCAGAATCCAGATAACAGATATTAAGATTTTTTAATAGTGTCAATGTTTTTATCTTTATTTCCTAAAATCTTCAATCAGACTTGGGAATTCATTGTTAGAACATTCTTCTTGATTTTGATCTAAATAATACTGATCCACTGTAGTTTCTAAATGTTAACTTTTATACTTGATACTCAGAATAGAATGTGCTTGTACCTCTCCTGTGTTTTCACTGTCAGAAATACATTAACCTTTCTTTGAAACTGTCAGGCAGACCTATAATGATACAGGTTATTTATTTATAATTTACATGACAAGCTCTATTGGAGAAAATAATAGGTAAATAAACAGTTCATGATATACAGGCTGTGTTTGATAGAAGGTTTTCTATTTTCAGGAATTATTAATTTAGAAGTGCCCATTTATGATAAAATATCAAATTAACTTATTTAAATAACTTACCTTTGAATTCAAAGCAATTAGAAGGAAGAAAGGGAAGAAACCATAAATTGGGTATGTCACGTCTTTTTTTTTTTTTTTTTTTAACAAGAATCAATACAAAATCTTTTAGTATAGTGAAGCGATTACAGCTTAGACACTGAAGTGGACTGCTACAGGTCTCCCTATACTAGTTATATCACCCAAAGGCAAGTCATTTAGCCTCCCTGTCTCAGTTTCTAGTCTGTAAAACATGAAAATAATACTATCTACCTATATATTTCTTGTCGGGATTAAATGGATTAACATAGGTGAAGGCTTCAGAACAGTCCCTGGAACAAAATAAGTGCTAAATGATTTTTATTTTTCCTTTAGTAAGGAAAAATATACATTTAGAGAGCCAAACATTTATCTAAGACATTTTAGCAACTTAGATCAAATTATTAAAAAAGATGAAATATGTCACGAGATTTATTATTTGCACAATTTAATAATTTTTACATAAAAATAAAGTAGTAATACTTAAATACCCAAAACAGTATGTTCAAATAAATAAAAAAACTAACCAAATGACACTGACCTCATAAAATGAGGAATATGCAAAGTTCAAACAGTCTCATAAGTATAGTAGCATAAATATACTGGTCATCATCTTAATTTTAATTTGGGAAATTAATTTTGTCATACAGATAAATAATTTTGTGGTAATCTTTCCCAAGTTCACTCAAACACACAAAAGATAGTTTTAGTGAAAAATGTCCAAACAATATTTCCTACAGAGCCTTTCCATCTAGATTTATGAAATTGAGGCAAAAAAAGTAGTTATATTTCATATTTGAAACAAAAATATATATGGAGACAAGATAATTAATCACTCTAGGCATGGATATTGATGGAAAACTGTACAGCTCTTTCACAATGGGAGACATTATGTGATTTTCCCCCTGAAATTCATTACAACAGACATCTAAGAGTTGAGGTATGGTAAATCAATGAATAATATTTAAAGGGAAATAGATTTCAAGAGGAGACAGGCAATATTAACATGATAGCTACTTCAGGAAATACTTTACTAATTTTTGTAATTGTTCAATTTGAGATAGCAAGATCACTAGTCAGAAAGTTTTGGAGGATTTCATATACTTAGTGGACAGTAGGTACTACTAGTATCCTTTAATGCAATCTGTTCTATAAATTTCATTGAACAATTTATGTGATTATATTGTTAACACAGCAACAATGATTACGTGTTATTTTAGGGAATACGTCTTTGTATGTTTAATGCCAAACATAATGTGTTATTTCTGTTCTTATTACAAATTAGATAAAGTAAGCTGCAGGATATATGGAGGCTACTTCTGTTAAATCAAAATTTAATAAAGTTTTACTTCTATGTATCTGTGCAAATACACCACAAAGGTCATCCAAGTACAGAGTATTTAATCCCGACCAAATATAAGAAGAATAAGTTTACTAGTACATATCAGTATTCTGGTCTTTCTATAACCAAGAATACAGAAGTGTTTCTCTTAATCATTCTTTCACTTTTTTTTTGGTGAGGAGAGTCGCTAATCTGTTCCCTTGCTTTTCTCTGATGCTCCACCCCACATTTGATGCCCTTTTTTGAAGCCCTTTTTAATTGTTATTGAACAATCAGTCCCCTTACAAAAATAAAGGAACATAATAAATAGAACTTTGGTTTAACCAACTAATTAGGCTTTTACAGAACATAAAATGGTCTTGCCACACGTGATCATTATAAATACACATTTTATACAAGAGAAGCCAGGAGTTAGAAAACTAATCAGATAGAGATGATAATTGATAGATGATAGATTTTTTTACCCTAGCCTGAAAAAATAATTTAAAGCAGTGTTAATGCTTATAAAAGTTATGTTTAGAGACATCTTGTAAAAAGTTAAAAAGCAAGGCAAAAACTGGGAGAAATATAAGCAGTGAAAATAGTACATAAAATTGTAGTATTCAGAACCACTGTAACAAACCAATAAGTAAAAGAATACAAATAGCCAATAGAAGATCAGGCAAAAGGACAGGCATTTCACAGATGATAAAATAGTACTGCTGATAATCCTTTTAGAGTGGGTTCATGGATATTAATTTTATTTAGTTCATATTTACATGTAGGTTACATGTGTATCAATGTATGATCAAAATTAAAAATACATTTGCTGGTTTATTCAATAACTAATGGTATTATAAATAGCATGATTTATACTCTTATGTAAGTTTCTAAAGGAAACTATTTGAAGTATACAATTTTTGGTATAAGATTTTAAAAAGATAAGCAGGCTGACTAAATATTAGCTCTACTAACATGGGAAAATTATATTTATTCCACCCCAAGACTGATGAAAGTTTCTTTCATTTTAGCCAAAATGAGATAATTGAAAATGATAATAATTGAAGAATTAATTTAAATTGATAGAATACCAGAAAAGAGAGAACATCACATTGATCAAATATTAAGTGTATTTTTTCTAAATCAGTGACTGTGGATAATTGTAAAATATCCTATCAGGGATAATAGCAGTGAAGATTTTTGCAAGACCCTGTCATAATCTGGGAGGCAAAGGAGAATAGCCCTGGAGAGTGAAGCTGCAGATTTCAGTTGTGAACATGCTGAGTTTGATTTTCCTGCCTTATATCTGAGGAGTTGTGTCTAATGTGTTGTTGAATATTGCATTCCGAAGTCCAGGAGAAGCTAGGATGCAAAGGTAGGTTTTGGAAGAGTTAGAAAATGTATAAAAATTGAAGCCATAGAAGTCAGTGAGATAGCCCTGGAGGAAATTTGTAACATTAGGAGAGATGAAGACTTAAGAGAGACATTTAAGGAATACAAATTGAAGTTTGGGAAAGGGAAAAGGGTTTTTAAAAGGATGTCTCTGCAAGAATGGCTAGAAATCTAAGAGAAAAAGTAGGTGTAGGTTTTGTGTGTGTGTGTGTCACTTAAGGCATTTGAAGAATATTAAACATGGCCAGTGTAGTAAACTGTAAGATGCTGCAAAGTAGCCATAAAACGAAGGAGAGAGGGTTGGAAGATTACCATATGGTGTGTGGAGGGGTGGGTACTTAGTTATCTAGGGAGGGACACTATTTATTTATTAACACTAGAGCAACCCGAATATTTTTGAATACCTATGAAAAAATCCAGAATAGAAGAAGTAGGTAAAGATGAGTGTGTGGTTAAAGAAATCCCTAGAAAGACAGAAGAGCACAGAAGCTGGGCAGAGGAAATTAGATTTTGGTTGCAGGAGAAACCATTATCCATTTACATTTTCTTTTACTTTTCTTTTCTTCCCTCCTTCCCTTCCTTCCTCTCTCTCCCTCCCTCCCTTCCTTCCCTCCCCCCCCTTCCTTCCTTCCTTCCATCTTTCTTTTTCTCTTTCTTCTTTTGTCCTTAAGAGGAATTTGATCCAGTTCCTATCTAATGCATTTTATTTTCTCTCTGAACTAAGAAGAAAGATCATCTGAGAGTGAGAGGATTAGAAAGCATTTAATGGGATTGGAAAAGTGTTTGGAATAGAAAATCAACCACAATTGGGGGCTTAAAAGGATTTTCAGGTGGTGGTGAAGTCTGGTTTGATACTATGGTCCTCAAAATATAATGAGGAAAGGCTGGCTCCGAGTCCATAGCCTGCATGTATGTGAACAGTGAGTAGTAAGAACTAAATTAAAGCAGAGATAATTTCCTTATTTCATTGGAATATGGTCCTGCATTAAACTTTACTGTTATTTTTTTATTATCTGCCAAATATTCACAATATTCAAATGGCATTACCATCTGAATGTGGCAAAAAATAATTTAAATAGAAGCTATTTCTATCAGCAAGTAAATTTCTAAATGTTGTAAAGTTCCCTTTTTACTTTTTTATAACTCAATTCTCCCCTTAACAGCTCGTGCCATTCCCGAATCATTATAGTATAGTTGTTATATTTGTTTACTTATTGCTCACTTAAAATTAAGTGTATATAAAGATATTCTCAGAGGTATCATCTGGGAAAGATATCTCAGAATAGATCAAAATTTATCTTCTTAAACATTTTCTTATATTCTTAAACATTTTGGTATGCATGGGCCTTCCAGGTTTTCAGCAGTCTTTGTTGTAGACTCTATTTACATAGTCCATGTTTTTCCTGAATACTTTAGTATTTGCAGGTTTTGCGATCTTAGCATCTGTTCAGTTAAAAAAAAAACAAAACAACTCGTGTTACAACTTGCTCTACCTATTCATCAAAATTACAGTATGTAAAAAGGAATTTGCATAATTAGAAACAAATCAGCTGTTTTATTAAACTACTGGAATGTGAAATTTCGACAGATAATACAAAAAACATCTTGCTATATAAATATTTTCAGGAAACAAAATATTTACTTTAACTTCAAGTGATGATTGGAATGAAGAATAACAAACAAAGCTTCTAACTGAATTTTCTATTTATAGTCTGCAAGTTTAAATTTTAAATTCCCAGTAGATAGAATTACAGTAGAAAAGTTAAAAAGAAGAGAACTAATCTTCAAAATTTGCCCCTAGGAAATATCTGACATTTTATATATATACATATGAAGCTTACTTCTTGCAAATAAGAAGCAATTTAACATACAAACACTCTGTTACACAAATTTCATATCATTTTAATTCACATCTATTATAAAATTTAGTCGTTGAGAAGATCAGCTTTTGTACTGGATTGTCAGTTAAGGTTGAAGATTTTCCATTGCTGAGATTTTCACAATGAAAATATTAATCTTAGTTAATCTATGATTAAATATTAACCTTTATGTTGCCCGTAATACTTTAGTGAGTACTTAAGTATTTGCCAGAATAAAAGGTATATCTATGTTAATTGATAATCAATGATATTTGATTTCAGTGCTTTTAAAATAATCAATGACAGAAATAATTCAGAACAACAGAAGGGCAAATTGATATTTCTATACTTTTCTTTATTCTATAGGATAGACAATTTATAGTCATTCATTTTTACTCATGAGAATTTTTCTTTTGTTTTTTTTTTAAGTTTAATGGTCAATTATTTCTCTACTGTACCATCAGTCCAATCAGAGAAACAGGCAAGATTAGTTTTGTCCTTGGTAAAGTGGCTGAGGTATGTCCTATGAATTACTGTTTCCTCGTAAATATGTGCACAATAAATAATATCTGTTTATTGAAAAAAAATAGAGATGCTGGCTTCCGGTGCATTTTTAGCTTTCATGTCCTTAAAAACTCAAACAATGATTTTGCACAGCAAAGGAAACCATAAACAAAACAAAAAGACAACCCTCAGAATGGGAGAAAATATTTGCAAATGAAGCAACCAACAAGGGATTAATCTCCACAATATACAAAGAGCTTATGCAGCTCAATAGCAAAAAAACAACCCAATCAAAAAATGGGCAGAAGATCTAAATAGACATTTCTCTGAAGAAGACATACAGATGGCCAAAAAGCACATGAAAAGATGCTCAACATCACTATTTATTAGAGAAATGCAAATCAAAACTACAATGAGATATCACCTCACTGGTCAGAATGGGCATCATCAGAAAATCTACAAGCAGTAGATGTTGGAGAGGTTGTGGAGAAAAGGGAACCCTCTTGCACTATTGGTGGGGATGTAAATTGGTGCATCCACTACGGAGAACAGTATGGAGGTTCCTTAAAAAACTAAAAATAGAACTACCATATGACCCAGCAATCCCACTCCTAGGCATATACTTGGAGAAAACCATAATTTGAAAAGATAAAACCAAATGTATTGTAAATAGTGTTCATTGCAGGACTATTTACAATAGCCAGGACATGGAAGCAACCTAAATGTCCATTGATGGATGAATGGATAAAGAAGGTGTGGCACATATATACAATAGAATATTACTCAGACAAAAAAATGGAACGAAATAATGTCATTTGCTGCAACATGGATGGACCTAGAGATTGTCATACTGAGTGAAGTAAGTCAGACAGAGAAAGACAAATATCATATGATATTGCTTATATGTGGATTCTAAAAAAAAGGGTACAAATGAACTTATTTACAACACAGAAGTAGAGCCACATATGTAGAAAACAAACTTAACGGTTACCAGGGGATAAGTGGAGGAAGAATAAATTGGGAGATTGAGATTGACATATACACACTACTATATATAAAATAGATAACCAAAGGGACCTAATGTATAGCACAGGGAACTCTGCTCAATACTCTGTAATGGCCTATATGGGAAAATAATCTAAAAAAGGTGTATTTATATATATATGTATAAGTGATTCACTTTGCTGTACAGCAGAAACTAACACAACATTGTAAATCAACTATACTCCAGGGGCTTCCCTGGTGGCGCAGTGGTTGAGAGTCCGCCTGCCAATGCAGGGGACACGGGTTCGTGCTCCAGTCCGGGAAGATCCCACATGCTGCGGAGCAGCTGGGCCTGTGAGCCGTGGCCGCTGAGCCTGCGCGTCCGGAGCCTGTGCTCCGCAATGGGAGAGGCCACAACAGTGAGAGGCCCACATACCGCAAAAAAAAAAAAAAACAAAACTATACTCCAATAAAAATTTTAAAAAATGAAAATATAAAAACAAACAAACAAAAACCCCTCAAACAATGAATGTGTGGATTCTACAATCACCAACCCCCCTCCAAGGGAAAAAATATCTCATAGCTCTAAGGTTGAACCCAGGCACTCTGTGTGGTTGACAAAGGTGGTTTGAAAAGTAAACATAAAAGAGGAATCATAAAATGTCTGGAGCTTTAGTCCCATTTCTCTCAGGCTAGTTGTGTGATCTTGACAAGGCTCTCAACCTCTCTAGTTTATTTTATTTTATTTATAAAAGAAGAGGGTTTGCTAATCAATCCTAAAGTCCTAGTAAGCTTTAAATTTTCTATGAATATCTAGTGATAGCATCCCAAGGATATCAGGGAAATGGAAGAGAAGAACACAGATTTTTGAGGAGAAAATGTTACTGAATAAGAGCTTATAAAGTGCCAGCTATTCTTTTAAATGCTTTATGTTAATTAAAAATTGAAAAAAAAAGGATGCTATTTTTTCCACTTGTACAAATAAAACGACTAAAGAGGAGAGAAGTTAGATAATGTGCCTAAAAATATCCAACTTCTAAAGGTGAGAGGCAAGACTTTAACCCAGGTATTTGAATCAAGACCTATACTTTACTCTCCAAAGCCCTGCACATGTCAAACGTTCAACACAGATTTCTTATTTTTATTGTTGCGTTTATAGCCATACTTATTGGCTTTGCAAGACTTCAGCCAGGGGTTCAGAGTTCTACTTAGTACTTCAAGAATTATGGACTCTGAAGTTTGTTCAAGAGTTTTTAACTGGGTCTGTTCTGATCAAACCTGTATATTATATGAGTATATATAATAATCCACAGACAACCTGCATTAGTACAAATTTGAGTGTGTTAAAATTCAGATTCTTAGGTGCCAACCTAGACATGCTGAATCATTATATGAGGAGTTGAGAAATGAGTAATTTAACTGGCACTCTAGATGACTGTTAAACCTTCTAAAGTTTGAGTATCACTGCTGTAGATGAAGTGAAGAATTCCTTAGTTTTCATTGTTCATTTTAGAAAATCCAACAATAACTTCAAATACCAAGATCCCAAGACATAAAGAAAAAGAATGCAGTCATCCAGCCAAGCAGGCACTCAGATAGCCATTCAACCATTCATTCATTCGTTCAAGAAATCGACATTGACCTTTACCATGTGCTTTGACTTTTTACACGTTACACTAGAAGCTGAAGATAGAGGTTCAGCCTCTGTGGAGATTACTCTAATTGACAAAAACCAAGAAAACAAACCAAACCATTTTGAAAATATTTTGGTGAAGAAATGTAAAGAGATTATAGTCCTTCATTATTAAGTGCCCATTCCTCTAATATTTCAGTGCTTTTTGTGCCAGGTTCTGGGGAATTTAGAGGAGTCTACCTTGTGGCTATGTTTTCCAAAGTACTTTAACTATACCTACTACTATCATCTTGCTACTGAGGTCTACATTTGTATAATTAGTGCACTATTATAATAATAAAAAGTATTAGAATAGTTAATGTGTTTCATGATGCATACCTTTCCTTGACTTGATATAGCTGTTTTGATAATAATTTTCTATTACCTTATTACATTTAAGGTCAGTGTTAGTCTAAACAGAGATGAGAGTCATAACAATGAAGGTGGCTAATGTCAGTGGTAGTACTTAGAGCAACCATTTTGAGTGTGGCAGTTTCAGTTGTAATAGTTTAACCTCCACTTCGGTGTAAGTAGTAAAAACAAAGGAAAACAGTGAACCAAAATGGTACTATATGAGCAAATTGAAAATAAAAAAGAACTGTAAACAAGTGTTCAAAATGAATACTTAGAAAAATAAACATTCAGACTCTATTTTAACAATCACAACTCACTGTATCCATGGCAATACACTCCTCTAGGTTATCCAGCAGCTTGAAATTCAGCATTAAACACATAATAGAACAAGTGCAAAAGAATGCTTTGTAAATCTATTAGGAGTCAAACCTAGGCGCTGCTGTGTGGGCAATCTTCAAAGAATAGTGTCTTCAAAAATAAACTGGGGCAGTGTAGCATTGCTGCTTTTATTTATAGATGAAACTCTTCTCAGCTGTGTTCTCTGAGCTCTTTGCCTTATCCTGAACTTGCTTCACTTTCTTTTCCCTGGTGAAGTTCTGTATAATTTGGCTTTTTGAGAGTTTTCCTTTCTCTTTCCACTGAGCTGCTGAATTTAATGTAGCACTCACTGAGTTGCAGAGTGGTGAGGTCTCACATCAGGGAGCGTAGCATATGTCTGGGTAGCTCGGATGGCAAACCTTAGGATAAAATGGTAGGTCATACTTTCTATCCTGATATGTAAAGATTGTCACCATCAATTCTAACTTAACATTGCCTCACATTCTTCCACGAATCTTGGTTTTTGTTTTGTGTTTTTATTTTTCATCTACCTTCATCATTTTAAAACATCTTATTATGTCATGTCTTAATAAATAGTGGTCTTGGTCATTTTATGTTGGTTACATTTTATGTTAAGGTAGATTTTTTTCCTTATTATTTCTTAAATAACAGTAAATATTTTGAGAAACAAAAAGGTGTGTTCATCAGGCAGTATCTATTTAGCAGGGTGGTAAAAATTTAGGATTACTTGGCATCTCTAATTAATCAATCCCCAGTAGTAACTTCAGTCTTTTTTCACAGTCTCGGAGCTTTGGGCAATTTATCAAGTGGAGCTCTCTCATGGTCCCGATTCTAATCCTCACTATTTTTTCTCAGCTTATCAGTCAGGCTTGATAGTTCCTCCAGGTGCTCTTGTAAGTCCAACAGATCGCCATCATCACTGTCATTTATTGACTGCCAGATATATACTTTGCAGAGCATGGTGTAAACTGCTTCTCTGGAAAACCCAGCGACATTCCAGTATGTGCTACTAAGCTACAGCTCTCTCTCTCCCCCCCGCCTCGCTTCCCCGCCTCTCGTTCTTTCTCTTTCTTTTTCTCTCTCTCTGACAGACCCAGTATACTTTTATTTTTCTCATGGGTCATGTAATCAAGACGTGGGACAAAGTCTCTTTTTTTGATTGAAAGCTGTGTCGAAGGACATAAAAATTTGAAACTTAAGAAACTAAAAATTTTGCTAGTTTTATAAAGCTGACCCAAGAGTACTACACTGTCTACCTTTAAAGTAGTAAAATGTGGGCAAAGTAACAGGGAGACTATTCAAATCTCTGTAATTGTTCTGATTTGGGCGTGAACTTACTAGACTTATTTTTCATATTGTGACTTTGTATGTATTGTAAGTCAATGACACCTGTTCCCTCTAGGGACCACACAAATAACAAGTTGTTTTGTTGCTTGGCAAGATTTACATCCTTCTGTTTGTTAACAATGTCAAGCAGACTTTGATTTCAAAAGTTAGATTGGTTCTGTGTTTATGAAGTTGACTTGGAAAAATGTTTTGTTTATATTTGATTGTTATAATGATTACCATAGTAGCAATACAGATCTACCTATGCTATCCTTAATTCCTCTCTTATTTGGAGTCCTTAAGTAAAAAATGAATAAAATTAAACCCCCAAAAGCTCCAGAAACTTTTGCAGGAAAAAAACAGGGAGAGTCAACAAGTCAGTGGACTTCACAAAGAAATCTTACCTAAGCAGATGTGAATATTGCAAAGGAACGTTAAATAATTTTGTGTATGTGTGTGACATGACAAAGTAACAGATAGCCTAGGTCAATTTGGATTGAACATTGAATATATCTAAAAATTTCAAATCAAATTAGACCTTGACACCTTATTGAGGAAAATAAAGTTACCTTGGAATGTTTAAAATCCATAGCTAGATTGTTAAGAGTCGGGCAATCTGTAATTGTCATGTGTTGACCATGTTTTCATGTAACCTCAAGTTTTATGAGGGCAAAAGTTATCATTTAGTTTGTATTTCAAATTTCAGTGTGGTTCTAAAATATTTTGATAATTTCGCAAAGAGAATATAATATATTTTATATAGTAATAATTTATTTAATCCTATTCATTTTTATAAATCTATCATCTCACCCACACTTGAATTCTATAATGCAATATTGTTCTGGTTTTTACCTACAATCTTAATGTTTCCTCTTTATTTCCCTCACTTGCTTCTCCTCCAGTTTCTATTCTCATCCTTAAACACTTATGCATATTTGGTCAAGGGTAGAAGATGTGGTTGGGACTCCATATCTCCTTGGTAGCTGGGGTATCCACACATACCTGTAGCTTTATTCTGCAAACACCTGCAACACTCTGCCTGAGGACCATCTCCTGACACAGGGATGTTTTCCAGCAGCAGCATGAGACATGTCAGGAGTTGCCAGACAATTGATGTTCTTGGAAGCAGCCCTCAATCAATGACAGGCAGGTGTGGTGGATACACAGCCCAGCTTCCTTATCCCTTGGGAGGATAGGGGCAGGGGGTAACAAATCTGAGGCACCTTATAGTCTACATAGTCTATCCCAGTTGGACACACAAGTGATATGTTCATTAACCCATTCTATATAGACTTCTTTCCCTTTCCTCTTCTGTCTCACTTCTTCACTTCCCTCCCTGTGCTTCATGGAATTACTTCCCAAATAAACTATTTGCACTCAAATATATTTACTCAGCTTCTGCTTCTCGGGTTACCCAACCTAAAATAGTCAAGTTACTTAACTTCTTTAAGGTTCAGTTTACTTACCATAAAAAAAAGTGGATAAAATATTGAACTACAGGATTTTTGTGAGCACAATGAAATAAATTATGTGAAGCATTTTATATAATAAATATGTTGCGTTCAAGAAATACTTTCTTTCTTTTTTCCCCAACATAAATAATATGTGTTTATTGTAAATTATCTACATATCAATTCTGCATTGCTCTTGTTAAGATATTATTTTCATTGTTTCTCCCTTGCTGAAATGTTCTCAGAAAGCATAGGCTGGTAGTTGATGGGCCAAATATGGCCTACAGACATGGTCAATTTGGTTCTCACAGTAAGTATCAGCCCAGCATTATAAGATGCTAATTGCTGCCAACATTTAAGATAAAAAAAAAATATGTTTGAAAGCCCATATTCTTGGCTTTTGTTGAAAGAAAACAATGACAAAATGTTGAGAAAATTAAACATGGATTCCTACTTGGCAAGAGGCATCTGGTATTAATAGAGAACTACCCACTTGGGATGGAGTAAGTGCTCTGCTATTATCTCCTCCACAGGAGATTGCCTGTCAATTGCTATTCATAGTAACATGAGCATTGTTGTTCTTCTTAAGACAAGTTAGGAATAAAGTGAAATGTTTCCTGTAATTATGTCTATATCCAAAAAGGGAAAAGGAAGAAAAACAGATTGCCAATGTTATTGTTTAAACAAATGTGTCACATTTGTTAATTTATGGAAATGAAGGTGAAGTCTATGTACCTAATTTGCAAACTACATCCCACCTCCTTCCCTTATGCCTGCAGGTTTATAAACCAAAGTCTGAAAGGGGAAATTCGAGAATCTGCAGTCTTGTATTAAGGGACTGAACATTTTGGAATTTGTAGGTCTTCTTAAACTCCTACTCCTAAACAGCCTTTCTACAATTAGAAAAGTCAACTTGCACATTTCTTTTTTCTAAGGATCTTTCTCAGAAGTGATGGAAGAGATTATTTACATATATTCACCTAGGTCACATTCTTTTTTTCAAAATTATGGTTAACCAATCCGTAATTGGTTACTGGAACATTGAGCCTTATGGTGCTTTCTCTTTTACGTACTTGTGTTCACTGTATTAGTTAACATTAGTTAAGAGTTTAAAACACTATAAAAATGAGAACACCAAAGCACAGTGGCTTAAAGATGCTGAAAATCTATTTCTTTCTTGCACTTGTCTCAAGGTAAGTAGTTTAGACAGGCTGGACATCTCTACTCTGCAGAGTCACTCAGTGATGTAGGTTCCTTCCACCTTGGACCTCTACAATTTTCTAGGGTTTTGGTCCTCATCTTCATGGTCGTACTAGAGTTTACAGCACCTTAGTTACAGAAAGAGAAAAGAATATGGAGGAGCCCATACCTAGCAATAGGCTAAAATTGATAATGACATATTTCACTTCTGTTTACTCATTGACAAGTTAGTAATATGGCTGCACTTACCCTGAAAGAAAGGCTTAAAGAGTACTTTCAACATAGGTGTCTGTATGGCCACCTGTAGTTCTATACTGGTGAGAAAAAGTACAATGGTTTTGAAAGAAACGTAGTGCTCTCTACCACTGACACACTATTTCTTATACCAAGCATGTTCTTCCTGTTCTTCTCTTTCTCTAACCCCAACCTATTTTTCATGATCCAATTTGAACAATATCTTAAATCTTCCCCAGTGAGACTTGCTTGTATTTTTTTAACCTCAGATTATGAGTATTTGCTCCATTATCTGATGAACAAATGTGTTGAGAACTTACAATGTGCTCAAATATGCTGTATTTCTGAAAACAATAGATAAGCCAGAGATACAGCTCTTAATATCAGGAGATCTTGATCTACATATTTTAAGTTGATATAATTTAAAATTATCTATTCATGGGCCCATGACTTATTTCAACAAATAAAGTGCTTTGTTTTTAAAGAACATAAAATACCACCTACTGTATTTATTTTACCCTCATCTTGCACAAGGTATTACAGTATACCTAAATATTTTTTGATTTACACATGAATTAGCATAATTTTTCCCTCAATTCTACTGTACATCTTAAACTGCCTTTAAATTACACAGTAAAATTTTAGGTAAAATATTTGAAAGTACATTTGGATTTTAAAAGTTTTGATATATGAGTTGTTAAATTGTATGTCAAAGGCATGTTTTATTTGGTGGTAGTTTAATCTGGGAATCATATTATGAAATATTTCACATGGTTACTCTGAAACTGATGATTTTGTGATTTTTTAATACATTAACTTGATTTTCTTCTTATTTTTGTGTTTTTAAAAGGAACATTTGCTTTCATTGCAGCAAAGACAGCAATATTCACTTACTTTTAAACACCTAACAAAATGCTGCCAAAAACAGTTATCAAAATTTTAGACATTTATATCTAGTAAAATAGTTGGTAAGTGTTTCCTAAAGCTGTAGCAAAGTTTTCAGGTATGTCATAGTGTTCCTTAAATTTTCAAGGATGTAAAGAATGTCCCTGTATAATAAACACAAACAAATTTATTTTTATAATTTGAGAAAATTGATTATAATAATAAACTCTGATTTAACAAGAAAGTAAGTCAAAAATAAATGTGAAATGTTTGTGTTAGGAATTCTGGGTAGCTGTAGACAATGTTGGTATTATATAAACACCTTCCAAAATTTCCTCCTCAAGTGATAAAAAAAAATAACCTCACATTAATGGAAATTCTAAGTAAAATCACACCATAAATACTATTTAAAGACAGAGAATGCTGAAGCCAAAATAGTTGTGTGTTAAAAGGGATATAATTGGGCAACGTTAAACAAAAAAGACTCATGTAAATTACAACAATATCACAAGATCAACAAAAAGAAACTAAAGGCATTAGCAAACTAGTTTAGAAAATCTTGAAACAAAGTTGTATACTTACCAACTGAAGAAACTGATTCTATCAGTCATATCATTTTATCCAAAATATTCTAACAGCTCATACAACTCAACATCAAAAAAACAAACAACCTGATTGAAAAATGGGCAGAAGACCTAAATAGACATTGCTCCAAAGAGGACATGCAGATGGCCAACAGGCACCTGAAAAGATACACAACATCACTAAAAATCAGGGAAATGCAAATGAAAATCACAATGAGATATCACCTCACATCTGTTAGAATGGCTGTCATCAAAAAGAACACATATAACAAATGTTGGTGAGGATGTGGAAAAAAGGGATACACTGTTGTATACACTCATACACTGTTGTATACATTCATACACTGTTGGTGGGAATGTAAATTGATGCAGCAACTGTGGAAAAGAGTATGGAGATTTCTAAAAGCAAACTGAAAATAGAACTACCATATGACCCAGCAATTCCACTCCTGGATATATATCTGGACACAACAAAAACACTAATGTGAACAGATACATGCATCCCAATGCTCATAGCAGCATTACTTACAATTGCCAAGACACGGAAACAATCTAATTGTCCATCAATAGATGAATGAATAAAGACAATGTGGCACGTATACAAAATGGGATACTAGTCAGCCATAAAAAAGAGGAAATTTTGCCATTTGCAACAACATGGATGGACTTGGAGTTTATTATACTAAGTGAAATAAGTCAGGTGGAAAAAGACAAATATTGTATGACATCACTTATATGAGAATCTAAAAAACAGAACAAACTAGTGAATATAACAAAAAAGAAATAGACACGGATGTAGAGAATAATCTAGTGGTTGCCAATGTGGAGAAGAAAGGGGGGAGGGGAAATATGTGGGTAGGGGATTAAGAGGTACAAACTATTAGGTATAAAATAAGCTATAGGATACATTGTACAACACAGGGAATATAGTCAATATTTTATACTAATTATAAATGGTGTATAACCTTTAAAAATTGTGAGTCACTATATTGTACACATGTAACATATAATATTGTACAGCAATTAAACTTAAATAAAAAAATTGATGCAAAAAAAAAGAAATTGATCCTATACATTTTATAAAAATATAAAAGATCCATGAAACAAAAGAAAACTTAATGCTCCAAAAAATTTATATATATAGTCAAAAAAGCATTTGAGATATGAAAAACTGCCTAATCAGAAATTAAAACTAAAAGTAGAAGTGGACAAAAAAAAAGAAAGAGATGGAAGAAAAGACAAAGTTATCTCATAAATGAATATTCTATTACAGGTAAACCAATGGAGAATAAATTTAAATACAAATTAAATATAGCATATTATAAAAAGGCAGGAAAAAATGAGAAAAAATGACATCAAGAAGTAAAAATGGGGGGCCTCCCTGGTGGCGCAGTGGTTGAGAGTCCGCCTGCCGATGCAGGGGATACGGGTTCGTGCCCCGGTCTGGGAGGATCCCATATGCCGCGGAGCGGCTGGGCCCGTGAGCCATGGCTGCTGAGCCTGCGCATCCGGAGCCTGTGCTCCGCAACGGGAGAGGCCACAACAGTGAGAGGCCCGCGTACCACAAAAAAAAAAAAAAAAAAAAAAAAAAGAAGTAAAAATGGTTAGAGGGAAATTAATGAATATGGAGGATAGTGAAAGAAAGAACATGACTTGTATTATTGGAGCTGCTGATAGGTCTCACTGGTTGACTGAAAAAATTATTCCAGAATAATGGACTATGTGACATATTTTAGTAAACCTATTAAATATCAAATATAAAGATTTAATCCTCAAGGTCTCCAGGCAAAAGATCAAATAACTGATAAAGGTAAAATAATAAGCCTAAGCCTCAGTCTTTTTATAACATATAAATACAGAGTAAACAACAATATGATGTATAAAGCAAAACAATATAGCAGCATTTTTAAACAATCAATAAAAGTATGTACAGAGAATTTTATATATGTAAATGGACTCAATAGTGAAGGAGAGAACATTGCTACTGATACTATAGTCTTGGTAGGTTGTATGCTTCTAAAAATTAATCCATGCCAACAAATTGGACAAACTAGAAGAAATGGATAAGTTTTTAGAAACATACAACCTACCAAGAGTGAAATCATGAAGAAAATCTGAACAGACCAATAATAAATAAGCAGATTGAATAAATAATGAAAAAAAAACCTCCCAACACAGAGAAGCTCAGTACTGGATGGCTTCACAGGTGAATTCTACCAAACAAAACCATTTTTTTTTTTAGTCAAAAAAATACTCATGGGAGTATGTTATTTAGATTTTGCTCTTTAAGAAACCACCTCAAAGCAACACTTGTTTGCCTCACAGTTCTATGGTTCAACAATTTAATTTAGGTTCAGCTGGAGGTTCTTATATATAGTTTGGCTGGGCACAGTATTGTGTTTGTAGTCACTTTCTGATAAACAGGTAGCTGCTGCCCTGGTTGGTAGTGAATTCCTGAAACTGGACAGTTTGTGTCTTTTCCACATGGTTTCTAATTTTCCAGCATGTTAGGCTTGATCACATGGTAGCAGTAGAGTTTAAAGAGAGGGTATAAAATCATACAAAGTCTCTTTGATCCCTAACTCAGAGCTGGCACATTGTCAGTGATGCCACATCACATCTGCAAAAACAAATCATAAGACCAACCCAACTTCTGGGTGTGGAGGTGTAGCATCCACCTCTTGATGGAAGGATCTATGAAGTCACATTGAAAATGGCATGAACATAGGAAGAAGAAGAATTTATGGCTACCGTTTCATTCTATCGTATAGTGCACTAAATCAAATATTGTTAGAACATATTCAACATTTTTAGTATTTCCACAAGTCCATTCATTTATTCAAAATATATTTAATGAGTGTGACATTCTAAACACTATTCTTGCCATAAAGCAACTGTAAACAAGCCACTAACATTTATCTGCAAAGCTATAAACAATAAGGAAAAATTCAGACAAGTCTGTCTAAAGAAAATTTTGAATATTCACGGTACACAGCTTCTGATGCTTTCTCAGAGATCCCTGCCTCCTCTTATTCATCCCCTTGTATAATCCTCTCCCTGTCAGTGTGAGTTGGTCCTAGTGATGTGCTTCAAAGGAACAGAATATGACAAAAGTGATGAAAGTGATGAAATATCACCTTTGAGATTAGGTTACAAAAAGATTCTGACTTCTGCTTGCTCGTGATCTCTTGCTTTCTCACTTGCCCACTGAAATGGAAGCCAACTGCCATGTAGTGAGATGCCCTCTGGAGAGAGCCACATGGCATGGAACCAGTCCTGGCTTCCGGTCAACAGCCAGTGAGAAATAGAGGCCCTCAATCCAACAACCTGGGGAGAACTGAATCTTGCTAACAACCTCACAAAAGAGCTTGAAAGTGGGTTCTCTCTGAGTTTTTCTTGAAAATAAGACTGCAGCCCTAGCTATCAACTTGATTTCAACCTTGTATAATACCCTGAGTCAGTGGACCCAACTGAGCTGTGTCCAAATCCCTGACCCATGGAAACTGATAGCTTTTTTTGTCTTGTTTTAAGCCACTAAGTTTTGAGGCAATTTATTACACAAAATTGGATAAATTAATACATCTATAAGTTAGGAGACATCGTAAAAAATGTAAGATGAAAGACACCATAGACACATTTTTTGAAAACAGTTGGTCACCAGAATTAAATGTTTGCAATACATGTAACAAAAAAGTTTTAGCATGTATAATAACTAATTTTTGAATACTGATGATTAATTCTTAAGGGATAATTAACAAAAGATGAGCATATTGACAAAGAAAAATATAAGAAGATATTCATACTAAGAATAATCCATAAAAAGATAAAACTTAAAGTGCTAGAGAACTGGAAGCTCACACCATTCATTGCTCAGGAGACTATAAATAGTTACATCCTTTAGGAAGGCAATTTAGATGTAGGTATCTAAATGTAAAATCTGTATCATCTCTGATTTGTAATGCTTATTCTAAAACTATAAACTACAAAATATTGAGAAAGTATATATATATATATATATATATATATATATATATATATATATATATATACACACATATATATAAATGTATGCTCAGTGCAGAGTTATTTACATAAGAAAAATATAGGCAGCAGCTTAATTGTCCATCAATTGAGAAATGGTTTTAAATGAATAAGGGCATATTTATATAGTGGAATATTGTGTCACTATGAAATAATGAGTTATAATGTGTATAGGTTATTATGTGAAAACAATCAGTTCCACATCTGTAATTCAAGGTAGTATGTGATGATGTGTCTTAAGAGGTACAAAACTGCTACAGAGTAAAAGCCTTCATTGTTGATTGGAATACATTTTTTTCATGGTCATTTAGATAACATTGCATCTATAAAAATTTTCCTCTGCGTTGTGAAACTCTTCATTATCTCCCTGGAGCAATACGATAAAAATTTTAGGACGAACAGTATTTCGTAAAACAATATTCTTATGTCTTAATATGTATTTCTAAATATATTTTAAATACCTTATTGAAAGCAACTCACATAACATAGGAACACTTTTTAAATAACCTTCTGATGAGATAAATTTCCTGTTATTTTAAAGGCAGTGACATTGAAAACCCTTGTAGAAAACAGACAAAGGATTTTTCATTTTGACAAAAGTAATTCTCTTCATTTATAATGGAAGAGAATCACCATTTTCTCAAAAGAATTAGAAAGATTTCCCACAAAGCTTGTGAACTGTCTAGTTTCATTTACTTCTTAGTTGAATAACATAGAAAATGGAAAATTAATGTCTTATCTATGAATGTTAACAAAATCGGTTACTAAATAGTTACTGCAATCACCTAATATTGATTTTATCCATATGGAAATAATAAAATGGAGCTTTAAAGTAATTATATGTGTAATTCATTCTCATCTTACTTCAGTTCAAATGAGTGGAATTATTCTGACAGCAGGTAATACAAAAATAATTTCTGTCTATGAAACAGATTTTGTGATTTTTTTCTTCAGCAACAGACTCACTACTTTAATTACACTTTGCTAACACAAATTAAATTAATTTTAATAAATTAATTTTCTAGTGCAAATTAAATTAATTTAAAAATTAATTTTAATACTCCAAATACTTGTCAACTGACAGGAGAAAATTGAAGGTCAGAAGTTCATATGGTGTGGCCTTAAGCTGGAATCATTTTTAGTTTTCTCACATAATACTGAAAGTGTATGTATCATGTGGAGGAAAACAGAGTCAACTTCACCATGTAATTATCTTATAAGATGCACCTTCTTAAAACAATATGCAAATATGCTTTTTCCCGGTCAAGTAACTTACCAGAGAGAATGACTGGCAGATTTAGGGAGGAATGAGAAGGCCAGTGTGGCTGTACCAGGTAGCTGAGTGTAGGAAATGGGAGAGATGCATTCGGAGAGGTAACAGGGGATCCAGATCATAAATCACTTTAGGGATCTCAGACTTTTCCTTTGAGTAAGATGGGAAGACATTGGAAAGTTTTACACAGAAGAGTGACACAATCTGGCTTATAATGGGATCTCTCTGGAGATTTTTCTGTGAAAAACTTTGGAGCAAGAGTAGAAGCAGGAAGACATTTAAGAAGTATGAGATCATAGGAAAAAATATATATATATGATTATATATATGTATAGGTATATATATATTATATATGTATATATCCATATACATATATATACATACATTATATATTTTTTTGCACTCAGTTTCCAGCACAGAGTGTCTAAAACCCTTGTAACTTTCTAAGTTATAGGAGCACTAGGAGAATCTTTTGTTCTAATGAGGTGCCTCTGGATGGCTCCTGGATGAGGGTCGGTCACCAGAAAGAGCAGGCTATAATCAGAGGGGAGAGGGGCTGGAAATAGAATTAATAATTGATCATACCTACATGAGAAGCTTCTATAAAATCCCAGAACTGTGGTTTCTGAGAACTTCCAGGTTGGCGAACATATCCATAACGGGAGGCTGATGCACTTCAGCTCCACAGGGTTAGAAGCTCTTGCACTTGGGACCCTCCCAGACATTGCCCTATGTATCTCTTCATCTGGTTGTTCATCTGTATCCTTTGTCAAATCCTCTAATAAACTGGTAAACTTCAATGTTTCACTGAGTTCTGAGCTGCCCTAACAAATTAATCTAACCTGAGGAGGGAGGGGTCTTCAGAACCTCACAACTACAGCCAGTTGATCAGAAGCACAGGTGATAACCTGGGCTTGTGACTGGGGTATAAAGTAGGGGTTGGGGGGCAGTCTGTGAGACTGAGTCCTTAGCTGTGGGACCTGATACTATCTCTGGGTAGATAGTATCAGAATTGAGTTAAATTGTAGACACCCAGCTGATGTCAGAGACTTGCTTGCTATTGTGAGGGAAAATCCACCCACATTTGGTGACCAGAAGCATCAGAAGTGAAGTGTTCTGTGTGAGAATAAAGATTACAGGATACAGAAACCCAGTAGGGAGGAACTGGGTTTTTCTCCTATACAGAAGAAGTACAACTGAGTTTTTCCATTAAAGAGGTTATTATAGTAATTCAGGCACAAACATAAATGGTGGGTTAGGTGTAGGTGGTAACAGATTGAAGTTGGAGAGAGAGTAGCATTCTGTATAGATTTTCAAAGTATGTTATCCAGATTGCTGACAGATTGAGTATGGCATTGTTCTTGTTATTGGACTCCCACTTGCTTGGTGTACCTGAAAGCAGAAAATATTAGGAACCACAGTTGGTGAGGACATTAACAGGCAGACAGTGAAAGCAGCAGTAAAGTGAGTCTTCACAATGAGTAATAGGGATGCACATAAAATTCTGCCGGTATACAGTGCAAGAACCTAGTTGGCTTTTCAAGATGAACTTAAAGGAACGAAATTCATTGTTATTACACCCACTCAACAAAGAGTGGAATATTTACCAATATGATAAATTTAGGGATTAGTCAATGAGGTAAGGAAAAAGCTACTAAAATGGGAGTATGCTGGGAATGTATTACAAAGTCAAGAGCTCCATGAATTTGTAAGAGAATGACAAAAACAGGAAAGAGGCAAAAATCCTGGGAAAAGGACATTAATAATCTACAGCTCTTTAATTTTTTGAAACGGAACAGGTTGGATCCCTGAAATAAAGGCTGAGGACAGACGGGGCAGGTAAGGACAAGTAGCTGTTTGATGATTGTATGAGGAAAGCGGAGACAGAGATTCAGGTACTGCAGAAGTTTTCCAACATACATGTAGGTAAAAGTAGATATTAAACCTCTGAAAAAATAAGTAAAGGGAATATAGAAAGTTGCTCTTACATTACTTACAAACAAACAAACTTGAAGTTATATATGGAAAGTAGCAAAATCTCTTGTTTATTCACTTCTAAATTGAAAAAAAATATTGTTGGAAAATCTATACATTTAGAAAATCTGGACCTGAATTCAAAAAAACAGGCCTCATTAAATGTTTGCTGCTATTTCCACTTTTTCACTTTTTTTTTTGCTATATAGAAATAACCTTCAAAAAAAACAAAATTGGAAATAAAATAAATATGAAAGAGAAAGTACTCTACAAGAAGTAGGCATATAGAAAAATTAGACACACCTTCTCTGTCTTCCTTTTTTTCCTGTGGTGACTGGAGGCTACTCAATGGACCCTCAGAATTCTTGGAATATTCAGTAAAAGCACCATGGGTCACCATGATGGTGATATAATTACCTGGCATGGTTTGAATAATGTTACATTCCTAAATAGTTAATAGTTGTATTGTAGAAAGAAAAGAAAATAGGACATGAAGCAAACAATTGATTTATTTCTATTATGAACCATGGGCCCACATCTGAAGTATTAACTAATAGCTCAGCACATAATCACCATTATCCTGTTATGCCCCTGTTTCTTTGATTGAGTGCCAGATGAAGTTGTCTTACCTTTAAGAATCTCTTGTAATAAAACTAGACATATTTAGACAGCAGAGTCTTCGGTAGGTGGTATTAGAGGAACAGAGCAATTGAGACTAATACTGAGAGTGGCAGTTTCAGGTGTCACCTCATATTCCATCTGAACATAAATTTATTGAGTTAAATATTGTCATCATACACACTTTAAATTAACCTTTTTCTCTGTCTTTCATATTTTCTTTTTCAACTGCATGGTTAAACTTGTATAAATAGAATTATCTTATAATACATGTTCTTCATATGTGAGTTCTTTAATTTATGTAATTATACTTCTACATTGAAAAATACATGAAAAAATGCCTATTTTAATGATATGTTCTATCTTATACCTCTAATATGGTGGTCTGAAATTAATCAATACAATTTTAGAACTCTTTAAACATGCATGCATTGTGTGTGCATGTGTATGTGTGTCTGTACACATTTACTTTAAAATCTCAATGAACCAAAAGTTTTTGATAAAATAACTAAAGATCTAACTAGGCAGAACTTAGGTTAAATGACTACAAATGGATAAACATGTAAATGAGGACAATTCTGCTATCTGAATTAATAGAAAAAAACTGAACAGTCTATTTCTAATTATCACCTCTCCAGCATAATCCTCTTTTACAGGTTCATTTTAATGACTCCCTGTATTTAAAACAACCCTTTCTTCAAATAAGCAATGTTTTTGTCCTCTTATTTTTTTCTCCTCTTTTATAAAACTTGCCTATTTCAAAAACGACTCCCACCATTTTTTTCATTATTTCTTCTAAACTTCCCTCTTTCATGTTTATTTCTTGTTGCCCCTTAGTATATATATATATATATTTTTTCATTTTTTTAAAGTATCAGTTGTCTTCCAGTGATCTCTTTATTTATTTATTTATGGCTGTGTTGGGTCTTCGTTTCCGTGAGAGGGCTTTCTCTAGTTGCGGCGAGTGGGGGCCACTCTTCATCACGGTGCGTGGACCTCTCACTATCGCGGACTCTCTTGTTGCGGAGCACAGGCTCCAGACGTGCAGGCTCAGTTATTGTGGCTCATGGGCCTTAGTTGCTCTGTGGCATGTGGAATCTTCCCAGACCAGGACTCGAACCCGTGTCCCCTGCATTGGCAGGCAGATTCTCAACCTCTGCACCACCAGGGAAGCCCCCCTTAGTATATTTCATTCCCAAATTATTTTAATTATTCTATTCAAGAAAAGGCTCAGAGTTAAAACATATACACTCTACTTTTCTCTCTCTAGTTCTTCTTAATGTCTCTTTTTATTTTTCAATGTGCACAATGACATACTAGTTTTATTTTTAGTTTGGGCTTCAACACCTTCAAGTTTGTGAGCAGTACAAATTGCTAGTTCTACTAAGAGTTGTTAACAGCCCAGCGCTCACTGGAAGAACACTTTTTATAATTTTCAATTATGATGAGCAATATGAAGTTTGAATATACCATTTTACCTTATGAAACCTCAGCTTGGAATCTAGGTTTTTGATTTAAACTTCACACATACTCAAGTATATTTTTTTAGAAATAAAGCAAATTTTTGTTTAGTATTCCACCTTTAGAAAAATGTATAAACATAGCAATCTTCCTTTAAAAAGAATAACATTGCTTGTAGGTTTTTCTCCTTCATCACTTTAAATATGTCCTGCCACACCTTCTGGCTTACAGAGTTTCTGCTGAAAGATCAGCTGTTAACCTTATGGGGATTCCCTTGTGTGTTATTTGTTGTTTTTTTCCTTGCTGCTTTTTTTTTTTTTTTTTTTGCGGTACGCGGGCTTCTCACTGTTGTGGCCTCTCCCGTTGTGGAGCACAGGCTCCGGACGCGCAGGCTCAGCGGCCATGGCTCACGGGCCCAGCCCCTCTGCGGTGTGTGGAATCTTCCCGGACCGGGGCACGAACCCACGTCCCCTGCATCAGCAGGCAGACTCTCAACCACTGCGCCACCAGGGAAGCCCATCCTTGCTGCTTTTAATATTTTTTCTTTGTGTTTAATTTTTGATAGTTTGATTAATATGTGTCTTGGCGTGTTTCTCCTTGGATTTATCCTGTATGAGACTCTCTGTGCTTCCTGGACTTGATTAACTATTTCCTTTCCCATATTAGGGAAGTTTTCAACTATAATTTCTTCAAATATTTTCTCAGTCCCTTTTTCTCTTCTTCTTCTGGGATCCCTATAATTCATATATACAATGGAATATTACTCAGCCATAAGAAGAAACGAAATTGAGTTATTTGTAGTGAGGTGGATGGACCTAGAGTCTGTCATACAGAGTGAAGTAAGTCAGAAAGAGAAAAACAAATACCATATGCTAACACATATATATGGAATCTAAAAAAAACAAAAACAAAAAAAGGTCATGAAGAACCTATGGGCAAGACGGGAATAAAGACACAGACCTACTAGAGAATGGACTTGAGGATACGGGGAGGGGGAAGGGTAAGCTGGGACAAAGTGAGAGAGGGGCATGGGCATATATATACCACCAAACGTAAAATAGATAGCTAGTGGGAAGCAGCCGCATAGCACAGGGAGATCAGCTTGGTGCTTTGTGACCACCTAGAGGGGTGGGATAGGGAGGGTGGGAGGGAGGGAGACGCAAGAGGGAAGAGATATGGGGACATATGTATATGTATAACTGATTCACTTTGTTATAAAGCAGAAATTAACACACCATTGTAAAGCAATTATACTCCAATAAAGATGTTTTAAAAAATAAAATAAAGTAAAATAAAATGATATCATGGAGATAAGTAATAAAAAAGAAATAACATTGCAAGCCTTATAACAAATTTCGCACAACAGCTTCAGGTTTTCTTTTAATTTGATATTATTCCTGGGATGCAACTTACCTAGTTTCTCATCTGCTCACTAAAAGTAGAGCTTTCTCAGAACCACACACAAACCCAACCGCAACAAAATCCACACGGCCCAGAAAGTTCAGGCAAACTCAACCCTAGGATATCTAACTTTCCTGGTAGTATTTTGTTCTCCAAGTTACCTCCCTTGTCTCATACTCTTATTATCAACTGCTTCTAGTCTTCTGACCCCCTCTCACATTACTCCACCCTCTAAAAACACTTTCATTGTGCCCTTTATTTCATGGTAAATCTATTCTACCTGTTAGAATGTTTTAACAGTCCCTTCATCTTTTTGCCTCAGTGAGCAAGGAATCAGGTTTTGAAGGAATTGTTACATTTTCCCCCCACTCTACATTCAGCTGATACTCATTGTCCTTCTTACATCTAAATACTTCTTCCCCCTTCTCTGAAACATCATTTTGCTTTGAGACCAACTACATCCTCTTTCTAACACTTTTTATAACCACAAAGGATAAATATCCCAATCTAGCCTCGCATTTGCTGAAGATTTTGAAATTGGCTCATGTGCTTCCAAACCAGGTCTTCCATTTTCTATATTCCTTTGTAAAAGTATTCATAATGTATATTCCACTTAGTACCTCAAATTCTCTGTCCCTCTCCCTCCTTCCCTCTTTTTGGTAGTACTGAGTTTTAACTACCTTTACCTGAATTTCATCTTATTCACTCATTCCAACAGCCATATCCAGGATGTGTCATCACTGATAGTTGTTCCAAATCTGTGGTCTAAAATGTAAACATCTCTTCCTTTTTTCTATAATTTATCATCATTCTAGCTCAGTAATTCCATCTGCTTTTTCCCCCTTATTAACCTATTCAGAGTTACAACTCAGTGTTGTAGACGTATCAGTTCTCCTCTGTATTTATCTTTAGATGCAATGAAATCAAATCAAAATCCCATCAGTTTATTTTGTTGTTATAATTGACAGTATTGAATTGCTTATATAATTCATATGGACATGCAAAGATAAATATAACATAAGCACAATATTTAAAATAGTGCAGTATTGGCACAAAATACAAGGCAGTCAACCAGTGGAACCAAACTGAAAATCTGAAAAGTTTCATGAATATATAAGCATAATATTTATGGTAAAATGGCACAACAGAACAACTGGCAAAATATGCATATTTCAATAAATGTAGTTGAAACAAATAGACTTCCAGATATAAAAATATAGACTCCACTTTCACAAGATGCCTGAAAATTAATAAAGCATTGAGATATTATATGAAAATGTTTTTATAACTTAGATGGGAGAAAATTTCATAAACACACAGAAGCAATGACTTAGAGGTAAATGTTGGTAAATATGACTATATTAACATTAAGAATTTCTGATTATTATAAGGTTGATTTTTAAATTTTATTTTATTGATTTGTTGATTGTATTTCTATCCAGAGTTTATAGTTGCTATGTGTGAGAGAGTCAGTATAAAAGGAACTTCTTCAACTATTGAGAAAACATCATCTCTTTAAATATTTATGCTGTACCATTCTTTCTCCCTTATATTTTCTCCTATTGTCCTTTCTTCTCCAATTACATATATGTTTGACCATTTGACCTTGATTTACAGGTGGTGTGTACTGTTTTCTTTCTTCTTTAAAATTTTTTTTCCTTCATGCATCAGTGTTGATAAATTCCATTGACATGTCTTCAAACTAATTATTTTCTCTGCTTCTTTCAGTCTTCTGATAAGTCCACCATGATATCTTTATTTCTGTTACCACAACTTCTCCACTTTTATTGGGCTTCTTTTAATAGTTTCTATCTTTCTTCTGAAATTTCCCACTTGTTCACAGATTTTGCATGCTTTTTGTACTATGTCAGTTAACAAAATCTTGACACTAAAAAATCCTTGTCTGATCATTCTAACATATGCAAGGTGTCTGAGTCTGGTTCTTTTGAATATTTTAATCTCTTGACAATGTGTCATATCGTCTTGTCTCTTCCATGTCTTGCAAGTTTTTAAAAATTAAATATCAGCAACTGTATGTAAAGAAACTGTGGTGTATAGAGATTATAGCAATGGAAGTAACTACTACTTCAGTAAAAGGCATGCTGCTTCTTCTGTCAGGCTAGTCCATATTTTAAACTGGGACTAGGTTTTTTGTTGCTTTAATAGATCCACTAAATCACAGGCCATAGACTTTTAATTATTTGAGGGCACGATTAACAAACAGTGTTCCTCTGGCAGGGCTCAGACTCTGTGTGTCTGGAGGTTTTTATTTTGTTTACATTTGTTAAATAAATTAACAAATGAACACATTGCTATATCATGAGGAGATACAAACATCTCTGTAAACAGGATCTCTGTGTCATAGTTAAAATTCTGATATTTACAGATTACCTAGCATACATCATCTTTAAATGCAAAGGGTACAAGACTCAGATATAGAAAACCAGGGAACTATAATTCATAAAACAATTAAAAAAACTTCATGGGTCTCTGGGTCTCAATATTAATGTTTTAAAGTTCATTTTCAAATAAAATTGGAAGCTTAGTATCCATCACAGTGCTTGAATGTAGAGGATATATTAATTTTACCACGAATGTATGCATTATATATCAAAATAAATAGGGATGTATATATGTATATGTATGTTTACACAACGTAAAAGTAACAGTGAAATTAATTGTTATAGATGTTATTGTTTCTGTGTCTATTAAATGATCAGAATCTTTTAACAAGTTTTTAAGTTTTATGATCACTAAAATTTTCTGAAATTTAGAATATAAAATCATTTATTTTAAAAAATAAAATGACGGTCTTTTAATCCTTTTATAATATATTCTGGTATCGGCAACATTAATGGCAGATAGGCTTTTAGATGGAAAAGAAGAGCATTATTTTGCTATTTTATATAAAATTTTTATTATCTATCTTAATTAAACCTCCTCTGTGATTTAAACATAAATATATTTATACTGATTTACTTTTATAAAGTTTGACCTTCACTTTTATTTTGTATAAAGGTATTCTTAGATGAGGCCAAGGGAAAACAATCATAAAAATACATACAAGCTATTCATTTTACTACATGGCTAAAAATAAATGCAACAACTTAGCACCTGAGTTGTACATCTGTTCCCATGTAGATGTATCAGAAGTAGTATTTCATTCTGAATTGATACAATTACTTGGGGGTAAAATGGCAAAATAAGTAATGTTCAGATATAGTTTAGAGAACTTGCTGTGTCATAAGGTAATAGAAATGAGAGACATCTGGTTTTCTATATGTTGTTTGATAAGACATAGCATAGGTTAAAGGAGTAGAAATAATTTAATATAGCTTCTTGTTTTAGATGTTATTTTAGGAGTTTCAGGATTTTTGAGTACAAATATTCTAGTCACACAATTGCATTGTAGATAATTTGTTTAAAAAATAGTCTCAAATTCCTGTGCATAATATACTTTCCTCTGAAATTTCATAAATATTTTTGAAAATTAAAAATAATTTTTTATCATGATACATTTATACCTGCTTCTTTTTTCTTCCTATTTTTTGTATGAAGAGAGACTGTCTTTTAACATTCAAAAAATAAACCACGTAATTCCTTTTTGCACCATGGATCTGTGGTTTTGCTATTTTTATTATTTGGACATTGAAATAATTAGAAATGTGTGAAACCATTTAAAAATAATTTGAATAGGGGGAATTAACAGGGGAATGGCAGCAAGTTGAAATCTTTTTATTTATAATTTGATAGTTATATTGCATTAGCCTTTGATAGAATACCTTAAATTTAAGCAACCAAAATACATTTAGATGGAGCTTGGGCAACCAGATACAGTCTTTCAAAAAATTTCTAATCATTATACCCATTCTCTGGAGAGAGTTGAGCACTGAAGCACCAGCATACATCCCTGTCATCTTGTAGTGGAATATTCATGTCTGCTCTTCCATTCTCTTTCCAAATTCTCACAAACAGTGATGAGGAATAATATTCTTCTTTTATGCAGCTTATACCCAGAAGGATAAACACAGTTATAATCAAATAAGCATCAGCCTACAATCCTGCTGCATTAGAGAGGGCAGCTTCTTAATAGTTTACGGTCATTCTGAACAGAGCCTGAGAACAAAACATAGCACATCAGCTTTAGTCCTAGTGGTTTTCCTGTCATAGACATTGTGAAAGGAGGACATTCACTGGTTTCTGATTAAAGAATGTAATTTTTTTTAATATTACATGACTTACTTTATAAAAAGTAATTTGTAATTTTCATACATTTTTATAAGATGGATTTAAATAAAAGACAGATGGCTTTTTAACAAGTGCCTCCTACATCAGTGCCCTGTGGTGTTACAGGAAAAGCCATGATTAAATTGTTTCATACTTAATGTTCACAATAAGTATTAGAACTAGAAATTTGACTATTGAAGTTTTTTTTTTTTTTTTTTAGTTTTTCCATTAATTGCAGAGGATATACTTGATAGTGGTGACCACTAGGGAAATATAATTAGAAACAACACAAATCTTTTCTCAACCCAGAAAATCTCTCCACAGAGGTAGAAGAGAAGGAAAACAGTTTTGTTGTTGAATAAACATTAAGCCAATAGATGATACGCATCACAGGCAATCTGCTAAAAGATTGCAAAGACGGAAAGCTCACTGTTTTATATACCGAAGTAGATGTAACCCATCATCTGCTTGATCTTAAGATAAACAATAACTAGTCCTCAAGTAAGAGGACATAAAGCACCCGTTGTCACAGGTAGTTCATCCTATATTCACTCAATTGCAGTGATCATCTGTGTTAACTAATTGGCTTTATCCAAAGAAAAATTAACTTGTCCTTTGTTTATGACAAGAGGTAGTTTTGCAGCTTGGAGTGAGGTCCCGCTGAAGTAGGCTCCTACTCTCCCACAGAAACTGGGAGATGGGCATTATCTTCCTTATGATTATATTTCAAAAAAAAAAAGAGGACTCTCAAATCCTTGAGAGAGACGTTCCTGAAAGCTGACAAGTGGCTTATTTAGCTTCTAAAAAGACTTATATACCTTTTGAAGATACAGGGGGAAAAAAACTTACAAAAAACTTACCATTTTCTAAGGTAAGTGCTCTAAGAAAGGGGAAAATAAGAAAGTCTCGTCCCTTATTTTCAACAGGGAGAATTAAGGTTCATATATTTTTAAACTGATTTGTCCTTGCATGATATGAGTTCAATTCATTTAGTCCAAATTTAAACACACTCACAAATATGTACACAATTATTCATCCTAGAAAGCTGATCCTAAGATCATCCTTTTGTTAAGATTATACGTAGTGTGGGTGGACATTCAGGGTTAAACCATCCCCATTTTTCTACTTCAATTGTACGCATTTTTTCATTCTAAAGGTGCTTTGGATCTCTTGTTCTTGGGGTTGCCAACGATGAAGAAGAACATACTCCAGAGGGCATGCTTTCTGTTGCCTCAATCCAACCTTCAATTCTAGGGCAGCCTACAGCTAAACTCAATCGTCTTGTATTAGAACAGGAGGGTAGTTAAAACTGCAGCTTCGTGTCACGACTCATTTTAATGCATGCCATTCCAAATGTATTCAGGAGATGCAATATTATTTGACCTCACCCATATATTACCATTTTCAGTATTCATGCTGAGTTTGGATTTTTTTCCATTTGAAAATTGCTTATATAATTTTTAAAACTTCATATTTTTATTTAGAGTTTTTGCAAGAGTACTTTAATGGACATCTCAAAGCCAAAATACGTTGTATGCAATGATCCTTTTAGTTTTTCCTTGGCGCCAATTTCCCATTCCATTGCTTCAGAATAACGTAGTCTTTGCATAATGGCTTACTACTGTACCATTTTACTGTCTTACAGCTAAGGAATTTAACTTTAGTTTTGCAATTTTGGTTCTGTCAGGATTGCAGCTGTTTTATCTCCTTGCATTGATTCTGGCAATTCCAATTAAACATGTTTATTTCACACAAGACTTCCCTTAAGGAAATCCTTTTAAGCAGTAAATTGTCTTTTTCTGTCATTAATGAGAAGGATACTATTGCTTAATGGTTCAGGATTCTCTCTCTCTGCCCCCTCTTTCTCTTCCCCCTTTTTTTCTCTCTCTCTCACCTTCTTCGACCCTTCTCTTGGAATTTTTTGTGTGCTTTTCATTTTGGAATTTCTGTATTTGTTTCTGATTTTTTAATTTCTTAGACATGATTTACAGTTAAGTCAACCCACATTAAAAGAAACATTATAATAAAACTAAAAACATTTATCTTAAAACAGTTTACAACACATATGAACTATGTAAGATGCAAAGTATAATACAACAAAAACAGCTATATCTAACAGTCAACATAAGAAAAATTATTAACGATACTATGAATCCCTTTCCAATTACATTACCCTCTTAATTTCCTAAAAAGATATTGTTTATCATTCTCCTTGAATTTCATTTACATTTTCTTATGAATGATTGATTACTCCTACAAATGATTATCAAACTGTGTGTATGTATATAATTATTCTGTGTTTTGCTTTTAAAATATTTTATAGTTGACACTGTAAGAACCATCCAATTATAAACTTATAAGACAGATGACTCTAACACATTCCTTTTTATTGCTCCATAGAAATCCATTAAATAAATATACTGCATATGCTTAGCATTGCAATACACACTTAAGACCATTCTATTGTTTGCTGTTACATAAATGGTACCATTAACATTGTTATACATTTTATTATCTATATTTGCAAGGGTCTTGATATAAAAATCATTGAAATTAAGACAGTAAAACCTTTATTCAATTCTAGAATATAGGTGAGACTAACATATTTTTCTCTAATTCACTTTTTCATAATAGAATTTACTTTTTAGAACAGTTTTTGGTTCACAGCAAATTGAGCAGAAGGTACTGAGATTTTTATATATACTCCCTGCCCCGACTTATGCATAGCCTCCCCCATTATCATTGTCCCCCACCAGAGTGGTACATTACAATTGATGAACTTACACTGACATCTGATTTTTACCCAAACTCCATAGTTTATATTACAGTTCACTCTTGGTGTTGTACATTCTATGGATTTAGGTAAATGTGTAATGATATGTATCCACCACTATAATATTATACAGAATAGTTTCACTGCCCTGAAATACCACTGTGCTCCACCTATTCATCCCTACACCCCCCAACCCCTGGCAACTACTGATATTCTTACTGTCTACATAGTCTTGCCTTTTCCAGAATACCGTATATTTGGAATCATACGATAGATTGATTTTTCATGTAAACTTTTCAGATTGGCTTCTTTCATTTTGTGATTTGCACTTAAGTTCCCTCCATGTCTTTTAATAGCTTGATAACACTGAATAATATTCCATTATCTGGAAGTACCAACCAGAGTTTCTTAATTCATTCATCTCCTGAAGGTTATCTTGGATGCTTCCAGTGTAGGCAATTATGAATAAACCTGCTGTAAACATCCATGTACGGGTTTTTGTATGGACATAAGTTTTTAACTCCTTTGGGTATATAACAGAGAGCATGATTGATGGATCATATGGTAGGAGTACATTTAGTTTTGTAAGAAACTGCTACACTGTCTTCCAAAGTGGCTATACAATTTTGCATTCTCCTCAGCAATGAATGAGAGTTCCCGTTGCTCCATATCCTTGCCAGCATTTGATGTCAATGTTCAGGAATTTGGCCATACTAATAGTTGTGTGGTGGTATCTTGTTGTTTTAATTTATATTTCCTTGATGACAAAAGATGAGGAGGATCTTTTCATATGCTTATTTTCCATCTGTATATCTTCTTTGTTGAGGAATCTGTTAAGGTCTTTGGCTCAATTTTTTAATATTTTTTGTTTTCTTATGGCTGAGTTTTGAGAGTACTTTGTATATTTTTTATAGCAGTTCCTTATCATCTGTGTCTGCAAATATTTTCTCCCAGTCTGGCTTGTCTCCTCTTTCGCTTGGCATTGTCTTTAGCAGAGTTTTTAATTTTAATGAAATGTAACTGATCAATTATTTATTTTATGGATCATGACTTTGATTTGTATCCAGTCATTGCCATACCCAAGGTCATCTAGGTTTTCTCCTATGTTATCTTCTAGGAGATTTATAGTTTTGCATATTATATTTAGGTCTGTGACCCATTTTTGAGCTATTTTTTGCGAGGTAGTATAGAGTCTGTGACTATATTCATTTCATTTCCTTTCTTTCCCCCTCCTCCTCCTCCTTCTTCCTCTTCCTCTTTTTCTTCTTCTTTCTCTTCTTCTCCTCCTCTTTCTCCTTCTCCTTCTTCTTCTTCTTTTTTCCACATGTGGATATCCAGTTATTCCAGTACCATTTTCTGGAGAAGATTATCTTTGTTTTACTGTCTTTACTCCTTTATTAAAGATTTTATTATATATATAATATAGGTCTGTTTCTAGGTTCTTTATTCTGTTCCATTGATCTGTTTGTCTATTCTTTTGCCAATACCACACTGTCTTGATTTCTGTAGCTTTATAATAAGACATAAAGTCAGGTAGTATCAGTCTTCCAACTTTGTTCTCTTTCAATATTGTGTACACTATTCTGGGTCTTTTGACTGTCCCTGTAAATTTAAAATCAATTTGTTGATATCTACAAAGTAACTTGCTGGGATTTTGACTGGAATTACATTGAATCTATAGTTCAATTTGGGAAGAAGTGACATCTTGGCAAAATTGAGTCTTCCTATACGTGAAAATGGAATGTCTCTGCATTTTCTTAGTCTTCTTTTATATCTTTCTTCAGAGTTTTGTAGTTGTTCTCATCTCATATACATGTTGTACATATTTTGTTAGATTTATACATAAGTATTTAACATTTGGGGGTGCTAATTTAAATAGTATTATGTTTTTATTATAAAATCACAGGTACAGGAACACTCCAAGGCACCCATAAGACCAGGGAGGTCCCGGAAGGGAGGAAGAGGCAGAGGGTGGCTCGTCCCAGGTCTCCTCTGTACAGTGGCAGAAGAGTGCAAAGTTTCATCAGGCCAGCCTGACCTTAAAAATAAAATCCGATTGTTCACTGCTGATATATAGAAAAGCAACTGATTTTGTATATCTGCCTTGTACCTTCAACCTTGCTGTAATTGCTTATTTTAATTTCAGGGTGAAATTCAATGTTTATTTATTTGTTTTCCACAAATACAGTACAGCTTAGAAGGACAAACAGGTATATAAAATGCCAGTTTAGACATGTACTTATATATTGGTAATTTATATTTACAACAGCTTTTGACAGACTCATTCAATGATGTGTCAAGTAAAATGACAACTGAGAACTAAATTTGGATAGAGCAAAGTAGCAGTCATTAATGATTTTTAAAAAGATAATGATTTAAGATCAGACTATGATGGGTT
Source organism: Hyperoodon ampullatus (assembly GCF_949752795.1). Lineage (NCBI taxonomy): Eukaryota > Metazoa > Chordata > Mammalia > Artiodactyla > Ziphiidae > Hyperoodon > Hyperoodon ampullatus. Next base: position 34,356,272 of record NC_136925.1, on the reverse strand, counting down.
TAAGAAATAAAGTGAGATATTACATAAAGTAGATATAGATAACTTTTAGGAGAATTTTTTTTTTTTCTGCATGGGAAAGTGTATGGATTATTAGCTAAAGGGAGATGTGAATTCAAGGGAGAGTTTTGTTTATATATTTATTTATTTAATTAATTTATTTATTTTTCAGGCACTATTTTAAGCACTTTATTTTTTTGATGGTATAATTTATTTTATTTTATTTTTAAAAATTTTTATTGGAGAATAGTTGATTTGCAATTTTGTGTTAGCTTCTGCTGTACAGCAAAGTGAATCAGTTATACATATTCATATATCCACTCTTTCTTAGATTCCTTTCTGATATAGGCCATTACAGAGTACTGAGTAGAGTTCCCTGTGCTACACAGTAGGTCCTTATTAGTTATCTATTTTATGTATAGTAGTGTGTATATGTCAACCCAATCTCCCAGTTTATCTCTCCCCCCCTTATCCCCTGGTAACCATAAGTTTGTTTTCTGTATCTGTGACTCTACTTCTGTTTGGTAAATAAGTTAATTTGTACCCTTTTTTTAGATTCCACATATAAGTGATATCATATGATATTTGTCTTTCTGTGTCTGACTTACTTTACTCAGTATGACAGTCTCTAGGTCCATCCATGTTGCTGCAAATGGCATTATTTTCTTCTTTTTTATGGCTCAGTAATATTCCATTGCATATATGTACCACATCCTCTTTATCCATTCCTCTGTTGATGGACATTTAAGCAACTGACATGGGATTAACCTCCAAAATATACAAACAGCTCATGCAGCTCAGTATCAAAAAACCAAACAACCCAACCAAAAAATGGGCAGAAGATCTAAATAGACATTTCTCCAAAGAAGACATACAGATGGCCAAAAAGCACACAAAAAGATGCTCAACATCACTAATTATTAGAGAAATAAAAATCCAAACTACAATGAGGTATCACCTCACATCAGTCAGAATGGCCATCATCAAAAAATCTACAAACAGTAAATACTGGAGAGGGTGTGGAGAAAAAGGAACCCTCCTACACTGTTGGTGGGAATGTAAAGGTACAGCTGCTATGGAGAACACTACGGAGGTTCCTTAAAAAACTAAAAATAGAACTACTGTATGACCCAGCAATCCCACTCCTAGGCATATACCCTGAGAAAACCATAATTTGAAAAGATACATGTACCCCAATGTTCATTGCAGCACTATTTACAATAGCCAGGACATGGAAGCAACCTAAATGTCCATCAACAGAGGAATGGATATAATTGCTTATTACTGATAGTGCCAGAAGATTTTTTTTTATTCTTTCTGGTTTCTTACAGAGATGATCATGTCATTTGCAAACAAAGAGTTTTCTTTCTTCCTTCCCAAACTATATACTTTTTATTTCCTTTCCTTGTCTTATTGCATTAGTTAGAACTTCCAGTACAATGTTGAAAAGTGGAGTGAGAGGGGTCATCTTTGACTTGTTCTTGATCTTAGTGTGAAAGCATTAAGCTTTTCAACATTAAGTATAATGTTAGTTGTAGTTTTTGTAGATATCCTTTATCAAATTGAGTAAGTTCAGCTCTATTCCTAGTTTACTAAGAGTTTTTTAAGATTAATGGGTCTTGGATTTTGTCAAATGCTTTTTCTGCAGCTCTTACTATGATCATAGAAATTTTCTTCTTTAGCTTGTTGATGTGATAGATTGCCTGGAATAAATCCAGTCATTCATGGTATATAGTGCTTTTACGTAATGGTGGATTTTATCTGCTAATTTTGTTGAGGATTTTTTTCATCTACATTTATGAGAGATACTGGTTTGTAGTATTCTTTGCTTGTAATTCATTGTCTGTTTTGATATTAGTGTAATGCTGGCCTCACAGAATGAGTTAAAGAAGTATTTCCTCTGTCTCTGTCTTCTGAAGGAGATGGTAGAGAATTGGTATAATTTCTTCCTTAAATGTTTGGTAGAATTCACCAGTGAGCTCATCTGGGCCTGGTAATTTTTGTTTGGGAAGATTATTATTTGTTGATTCAATTTCTTTAATAGATTTGGACCTATTCAAATTGTATATATCTTCTTATGTAAGTTTTGGTAGACTGTATTTTTTAAGGAGTTGGTCCATTTTGTCTAGGTTATCAAATTTGGGGGAATAGAGTTGTTCAGAGTCTTCTTTTATTATCCTTTTAATATCCATGGGATCTGTCATGATGTCCTCTCTTTCATTTCTGATACTAATAACTTGTGTCCTCTCTCTTTTTTTCTTAGTTAGCCTGGCTAGAGGCCTATTGATTTTATTGACCTTTTCAAAGAACCGGGTTTTGCTTTTGTTTATTCACTCTATTGGTTTCTTATTTTCAATTTCATTGACTTTTTAACCTAAATTTTTATTATTTATTTTCTCCTACCTACTTTGGATTTAAGTTGCTCCTCTTTTTATAGATCCCTAATGTGGAAGCTTAAATTTTTGATTTTATACCTTTGTTTTTTCCTGATATATGCATTTGCTGCAATACATTTCCCTCTAAGCACTGCTTTCCCTGCATCCCACACATTTTAATAAGTTGTGCTTTCATTTTTATTTAGTTCAAAATATTTTTTAAAATTTCTCTTGAAATTTCATCTTTGACCCATGTGTTAATTATAACTGTTACTTAGTCTCTAGGTATCTAGAGATTTTCCACCTATCTTTTTGTTATTGATTTCTAGTTTAATTCCATCAAGGTCTGAGAACAGGCAGTTTATGATTTTTATTCTTTTAAATTTGTTGACATGTATTACATGGCACAGGATGTGTTCTGTCTTGGTGACTGCTTTATGTGAGCTTAAGAATAATGTGTATTCTGCAGTTGTAAGATGAAGTATTCTATAGATGCCAATTATTTCCAGCTGATTGATGGTATTGTTGAGTTCCACTTTGTCCTTAATGATTTTCTCCCTGCTAGATCTGATCCATTTCTGATGAGGAGTGTGGAAGTCTCAAACTATAATGGTGAATTTATCTATTCTCCTTGCAGTTCTTCCAGTTTTTTCCTAATGAATTTTGATGCTCTGGTTTTTGGCACATCCCCATTATGAGTCATTATACCTTCTTGCAGAATTGATCACTTTATCATTAAGTAATTACCTCCTCATCCCTGATCACTTTCCTTACTGTGAAGTCTGCAAACTTAACATAGCTATCCCTGCTTTCTTTTGATTAGTGCAGCATGGGATATTTTTCCCCATTTACTTCTAATCTTCACGTGTCTTTTTATTTAAAGTGGGTGTCTGGTAAACAACATAGAGTTGTGTCTTATTTTTAATCCTCTCTAACAATCTCTATATCTTAATTGGTGCATTTACACCACTGATTTTCAAGTAAATTACTGCTTTAATTGGATTAATATCTACCTATTAGTTCCTGGTTTTTATTTGTTGCCCCTGTTCTTTGTTTCTCTCTTTGTCATTCACTCTTTTTTTCTGTCTTTTGTGGTTTTGTTGAGCATTTTATATGCTTCTATTTTCTCTCCTTTCTTAGGTTATCAATTATACTGCTCTTGCTATTTTTTTATTAGTTGCTCTAGATTTTGTGATATACATTTGCACCTAACCCATGTCCACTTTCAAATAACAGTATACAACCTCATCATACTGTGATTACCTTATAATAACAAAGTATTCCTAGTTCTTCTCACTCTTCCCATTTTACTTATACAAAGCATGCATTATATATATATATATATATACGTATTTGTATTTCTGTATGCATATATGTATGCATGTATTTATATATAAAATTGAATACAGTGTTGCTATTATTCTTTTTTTAACATCTTTATTGGAGTATAATTGCTTTACAATTGTATGTTAGGTTCTGCTTTATAACAAAGTGAATCAGCTATACATAAACATATATCCCCATATCTCCTCCCTCTTGCGTCTCCCTCCCACCTTCCCTATCCCACCCTTCTAGGTGGACACAAAGCACCAAGCTGATCTCCCTGTGCTATGTGGCTGCTTCGCACTAGCTATCTGTTTTACATTTGGTAGTGTATATATGTCCATGCCACTCTCTCATAAACTGTTATTGGTTAGATCAGTTAAAAACAACAAAAAAAAGTTTTTATTTTACCTTCACTATTCCTTCTTCAATGCTGCTCTTTTCTTCATGTAGATCCATGTTTCTGATCTATATTTTTTTTCCTTCTTTCTAAAGAACTTTTAACATTTCCTTCAAGGCAAGCCTTTTGGCAACAATTCTCTCAATTTCTGTCATCTGAAAAATACTTTATTTCTCCTTCAGTTTTGAGGGATAATTTTGCAAGGTACAGAATTCTAGTTTGGTGTTTTGTTTTTTCTCTCAATACTTTACATAATTCACTCCACTCTCTTCTTGCTTGTATGGTTTCTGATAAGTTAAATAATTCTTATTGGTAGAGTGTTTTTGTTTTTGTTTTCCCTTTAGGTCCTTTCAGTATTTTTGTTTATCTTTGATTTTTTTATAGTTTGAAAATGATATACCAAAGTAAAAAAATTTTTATATTCATTCTGTTTGGTGCTCTCTGAGCTTCCTTGATCTGTGGTTTGGTGTATAATACTAATTTGGGATAAATTCTCATTCATTATTTTTTTCAATATTTTCTACTATTGTTTTTCTTTCCTCTCCTTTTGGTATTTCCATTACATGTATGCTACACTTTTTACAGTTGTCCACAGTTTTGAATATGATGTCCTACTTTTTCATCTTTATTCTCTTTGTTTTTCAGTCTTGAAGGTTTCTATTGAGATATCCTAAAGCTCAGAAATTCTTTCCCCAGCCATGTGCATTCTATAAAAACCCAATAAAGGCATTCTTCATTTCTGTTACAGTGTTTTGTTTTTTATCTCTAGGATTTCTCTTTGGTTCTTTCTTTGAATTTCCATCTGTCTGTTTACATTGCCCATTTATTCTTGCATGCTGTCTACTTTATCCATTAAAGCCCCTAACATATCAACCAGTTGTTTTCAATTCTCAGTCTGATGATTCCAGTATTGCTGGCATATCTCAATTTGTTTCTGATGCTTGCTCCGTCTCTTCCAGCTGTGTTTTTTTGCCTTTTAGTATTCTTGTATTTTTTATTTTTCTTGATAGTGGAGCATGTTATACTGGGTAAAAGGAACTGCTATAAGTAGGCCTTTAGTAATGTGTTGGTGAGGTGTGTGGGTGGGGCAGCATTTTATAGTCCCATGAATTAAGTCTCAAGCCTTTTAATGAGCCTATAGCTCTGGACTGTGAACTTCACACATGTGTCTCAATTTTCCCCCAGTTTCCCCCATCCCCACACCTTAAGTAGGGCAGAATGGCTAAGTGGTTAATGTTCAGTATTTCCCTTCTCCCAGTTGTAAGGCTAGAGCTGGCTGGAGTTGGTTATTTCTCTTCCCTCACATCATTTAAGCTCTAATAAAACCCCAGCAAGTTTTACTGTGGTTAAAGTGTTTATCCTGTGGGTGAACCTTATTAAGAAGAACAGAATGCCCTAGCATATTAAAAAATGGCACATTTCCTCCTTCCCCTGCTGGAAGCACTAGGGGATTTTTCTCCTATATTCAGTGTGGCATAGATCCAGGAGGTAAAACTCATAAAGGTTGGATGATCTCCATTGACTGGTTCCCCTTGAAGTTTCTAACTCTCCCAGTTGTCTACACTAAGCCTCTAACAATACATCAATTATAGTCCAGTTTTCCGTACCCAGCACTGGTTCCCATGGAGGTTACTCTTCTAATAAGTTGTGATTTTGTGTTCTCCTGCCAGTCTCTCCAATTTTGAATGCAGTAATTTGCCCTGTGACATTACTTATCATACAGATCTAAGAAGAATTTTTGATTTTTCAATTTGTTCAGCTTTTTAATTCTTAAGGCAGAGTGGCATCTTCCAAAGCTTTCTATGTACTGACTGGAAACCAGAAATCTTTCTAAGCCTTTAACATTAATTATAATTTGCCCCAAAAGTCATCTCTGTATCAGGAATATTACATGAACCTTTTGCTAATATAATTTATAAACTTCTGATAAATAAACTAAAAGATTTTTTTAAACTGAATTTAAAGTTTTTCCTCTTTCAGAGCACTTCTTTTCTAGCAAATGCTTAGCAAGATTACTACTCAATCCCAGTTTGTTTGTTTTTTTTTTCTTTTTTTTTCCAGTTTGGTTTTATAAATTTATTTATTTGTTTGTTTGTTTTATTTTTGGCTGTGTTGGGTCTTCATTGCTGTGCAAGGGCTTTCTCTAGTCGCAGAGAGCGGGGGCTACTCTTCATTGCGGTGCAGTGGCTTCTCTTGTTGCGGAGCATGGGCTCTAGGCACGCGGGCTCAGTAGCTGTGGCTTGCGGGCTCTAGAGCGCAGGCTTAGTAGTTGTGGTGCACGGGCTTAGTTGCTCCGCGGCATGTGGGATCTTCCCAGACCAGGGATTGAACCCGTGTCCCCTGCGTTGGCAGGCGGATTCTTAACCACTGCGCCACCAGGGAAGCCCTCTAGTTTGGTTTTAAAAGAAGTTTCCTACACAGTCAACATATTATTGTTATTTATAGTTTAGGAATTCTTAGCTATTTTTCAAGACTAGATATTCCTAAAGTATGCACATAATGATCAATTCATAAAAATTTTCCCAAGAGAATGGAGAAACAATGAGAAATCGGAAAAAGAACAGAAGTCACAGGGAGCTGTCTACCAACGAATATAAATTATCAGTGTAAAATGCTAAATCATCTTCCTTCTTTGAGGAATGAAGAAATGTTAGATATAACGAACCTATTTTGACACACATACCCACAAAAGAGAAGTATTACAGCTGTTTTAAAAGATATCATTTCTTTTTAACCAATCTTTATGTTTTAGAGAGACTCTCCTAATGGGGGTTTCTTCACTTTTTGTTTTAAAGTAAGTCTCAAATGAACAACCTTGCTCTTGTGGAAATAAGAAGAAAGTTAAACAGGCTGCTGGATACTAGATCAATGTATAAAATATACTTAGCATTTCTATGCACTAGAAATCATAATTTACATAAAGGAAACCAAGTAGATTGAAAATATAAAAGAAGCTAGGATTTTTGAATAATGGCTCATTCAGGTTTGGAGGTAGAGAATTAAATGTCACATAAAATCATCTTAGTCTTAGGAGGAAGTATGTCTGTAATTCGTGTCTGCTGGTAGTAATAGTATGGAGTGGCTCATACTTGCAAATTAGTGAAATTTTATTCTAAAATAGAAAACAATAATTAGAATCATTTAAGAAGAGTTGAATCAATAAAAGCTCATGATTCTATGATAATGTTTTAAAAGGGCAATAATATAAAATAGGCTAAGTAAAATCCACTAAGTCCAATAGGTAGAAATTGATTGGTGCTCAATCATAAAAAGCAATTATGAATACTAATTTTTGTAGATTGATATATAATCATAAACCAAGAGCTAGGGACATAACATAGGGAAATGAATCATAATCACCATCACAATTTAGTATGCAAACCTTCCATGTAAAAGTGTTTTGAAAGAGTCAGGGGCCTTTAGTACACAGGAAACCAGGAGGCAGGGATATTGTCTATGGACAACTGAGTACCACCTCTGCTTTTTTGCCTCAATTAGCTAACTTCTATAGAGATTGTTTCAAAATGAGAAGATCTTGATATTAATAAATGTTACTTTAAATAGAGTACATAGTCTTCAATATTAAAGTACAGTGGCACAGGAAGAATATGGCATTTTATTAATACTGTAATCTTATAAGCAACAGCATGCCAAGGGAACCAAGGGAAAGAGAATAGTTCTACTCAGAAGCAGTCTGTTTTAACCTACAGAGCTGCCACTCTTTCAAATTCCATATCTTTATCCAAAAAAAAAAAAAAAAAAAACCATGTAAAAAACTGTGTGATCTTTTTCTGCCCATTAATTAATAGACTAAGCTATATTCTTACATCCTGGGGGTTTTGGATTGTGCTGAAGGGCACTGGAGGCATTCTTCATTGAGCAGCATGACTTTCCAGTGGAAGTGTCTGATGGATCATACACAATCTTTCTCTACACACTTTCTGATTCTTCCTCAAGACACCACAGTTGCTATTTGTTTGTCTATCTCTGTTATGGGATTGATGTCTGCTATTTTTAAAAAGTTATTTTAAAATATGTTTTATGAACTATGATTGCAAAAAGATAAACTTCATTTGACAACATGTGAGCTATACTTTCTCTGTACAAAGGACTTCCACCTTGTTCCATCGAAGGGATGAGTAGTAGCTGCAGACTAAACAAAACATTATCCTGATCCACAGGTCAGCAAATTATAATTTATCTGCACACAGAATTATAATTGAACCACTTGGTGTCTAAGGATCTCCGGAGGAGGAGACACACCCTTGCTCTGAAAGGATGAGTAATTATCAATCTGCATCCACATTAGACTCCTTCATTCCATTCATCCAAGATATCTAAACTGATCTATTTAAATATTTAGTTTTAATGCTTGCACTTTCTTGTTTGAAATCCATCAATGGCTTCCTATGGTTTCTTGTTTTTTTGTTTGATTTTTGATAACTCCAACAGCACTACTGTGGCTTCCAAGATTCCTAAGTTCTAGTCCCTACCTCGTCTAGAATGCTCTTATTCTTTTCCCGTTAGAATCTGAGCCGTAGCACTCTAACTTTGTCTGAGTCCCTGAAATCAATAAGAGTTCCTTAAATTACACTAGCCACTTCAAATATTTTTTGGTTGCTGTTTGTTTTTTCATTATTTTCTGTCTGAAGTGCTGTAAATTACTTATCCTTGCCCAATCCTGCTCATTCTCTCAATCTACTCATCAATATCACTTTTTGTTCAGGAAAACTTTTCTGACCCCACAAAAGAGGTTGTGCATTAAAACAGAATGCTATGTTTCTTCACTGTGTCATTTGTTATGATTTTAATTATCTGTTTAATATCTATTTTCACCAACAGTGTCTGAGATCCAAAAGAAGGGGGACCATATCAGAACTCTGCATGTATGTCTTCACAGTGCCTTGCCCAGTGCTTGGCATATGATAGATGCTCAATAAATATATTAATATATGGTAAATGAATGGATAAATAAGTCCCAAGAACAGCATTGCATTAGAAATAAGTAAAGTATTTGAAATCTGTCTTTTAAAAGACCATCAAAATATTGAAATTATATAATTCATAATGAATCAGAACATTTATATAAAGAGAATTTTTTAACCTATTTTCCAGTGGGTAGGTAATTTAATTTATCACTGGTGTATTTTTTAAGCTTCATAGTTTCATAGACAAAATTTTTAATGTTACAAATATCACTATTTAAAAGTTTAAATTCATACTACTCTTCTATAACTCATGTAAGCCTTATGACACAAAAGACATATACCAAAAATAGTTACTTTTGGCTGTGACAGTTTCTTAGATTCTACCTGGTTTTTATGACCTTGAGGGTTTTGAGAAGTACTGGTTAGGTATTTTGTAATATGGCCGCCAATCTTGGATTTGTCTAGTGTTTTGCTCATGATCACATTGCAATTCTTGGATTTGATGAGAAAATCCACCAAGATTAACTGCCATTTTCATCACATTATATCAAGAGTGCATATTATCAACAGGATTTGTCACTGTTGTATTGACCTTGACCTGGCCAAGGTAGAGTTTTTCAAGTTTCTCCATTTCAAAGTTACTCTTTCTTATAGCTTTGCAAAACATACTCTTTGGCATAGATGGGGAATTATGTTCTACCACCTTGAAGGCAGAGTATACAGTTAAGTTGTTTGTAATTCTTTTGCACAGGAGGATATTTGTCTTTTCTCTCCCAATTAATCATTTAGTTACTCAGTAATTTATTTTTACCAGAGCAGACTCATGGGTATTTATTTTGTCTTCCAGTTATAATCCAGTATTACTTTATTTCTTTTGGAGTTCAAATTGTTCCAGCTTTGGCCATTGGGACTTCAGTTGGCCCCTGTTTCCCTTTGACATATCATTGTGTGTGTGTGTGTGTGTGTGTGTGTGTGTGTGTGTGTTTAGCACTTACTTTCTGACACTACAAAATACTCTAGTCTCATTGTGTTTATTTTCCTCTAGAATCAGCCATTTCTCCAGGAAGCTCTGGTTCCTTTCACTGGAGAATGGTACTAGAGACCTAGGTATGAGTGCTAGGTGGGCTCATTGCTACTAGCATGTCATTGCTTAAGGGCTCTAGGTAACCAAACAAGGAAATATAAGTGTGTATACTAGTCTCTCTATATATAGCCAGCTGTGTCAATATTAAGCTAAATGTAAGTTCATACTGATGTCTGCAACTCTAAATCATTATTACATAGATTATCCTAGCCTCCTCCCTTTGTTCATTTCTACCCTCCCACTTCAACATTTTGAAACTTAGCTTCCATCCATTTATTTAATTGTTCAGTTCCAATATATATGTTTAGTGATATCAAAATTGTTAATTCATACCCCATGGGAAACAACTTTATCAATTAGAGAGCAATTATTATGTATGGTATACCTATATTCAGTCTTTCAGATTCCACTGATTTCCAAAGTTACCTAGGTCAGCAGTGGTTTTCTCCCCCCACCCTATCAATAAGATTATTTCATACATTTATAATACAATTACATTGTTTTGTCATATTCTGCATTCCATCCTGACCTTTAAATGAATTCTTAGTAAACTTTCATATATTAAGAATTCACTCTTTGTGCTATAAAGCTCTATAGGTTTTAACAAATTCAATGTGTCTTTTACCCACCATAATAGAATCATACAGAATAATTTCACCACTGCAAAACATTCCCTATTACTCACCCATCCATCACTTCTCCCTAGCACCAATCCCAAAACCCCACTGATCATTTTATCATATCTCTGGTTCTGCCTTTTACAGAATGTCAACTAATTGGAATCATGAAGTTTGTAAAATTTTCACAATGGCTTCTTTCACTTAGAACTATGCATTTATCCATGTTTTTTCATAGCTTGCTAGTTTATTTCCACCATTTGTTCATCTGTCACATATTTGAAGGACAAGTTGATTGCATCCAGATTTTGGCAATTATGAATAAAAGGCTTTAAACATTAGCATGCAGGTTTCTCTTTTTTTAATTTAATTTATTTTATTTTTGGCTGTATTGGGTCTTCATTGCAGTGCACGGGCTTCTCATTGCAGTGGCTTCTCTTATTGCGGAGCACAGGTTCTAGGGTGGTGGATTTCAGTAGTTGTGGCTCACGGGCTCTGAGCATAGGCTCAGTAGTTGTGGCACACGGGCTTAGTTGCTCCGTGGCATGTGGGATCTTCCCAGACCAGGGCTCAAACCTGTGTCCCCTGCATTGGCAGGCGGATTTTTAACCACTACACCACCAGGGAAGCCCAGCGTGCAGGTTTCTGTGTGGACCTACGTTTCTAAATCAGTTGACTAAATACCTAGGGGCACAACTGCTGGATCACATAAGACATGGTTTAGTTTTGTAAGAAACTGACATACTTTTTGCAAACTGGTATTCCATCTTGCATTACAAACAAGAATGAAGGGGAGTTCCTGTTGTTCTGCATCTTTTCCAGGAATTGATATTTTCAGTGTTTTGAATTTTAGTCATTCTAACAGATGTGTAGTGATATCTCACTGTTCTAATCTGAATTTCTCAAATATTTCAATTATATCCAGAGATAAAATAACCTTCCCAAATAAAAATCTTATTGAATGCTACTTCTATAAGATTTTGCCCCATATATGATGTTGCTTTCTTTTTCTTTTTTCTTTTTTCTTTTTTTGCTGTACGCGGGCCTCTCACTGTTGTGGCCTCTCCCGTTGCGGAGCACAGGCTCCGGACGCGCAGGCTCAGTGGCCATGGCTCACGGGCCCAGCCGCTCTGCGGCATGTGGGATCTTCCCGGACCAGGGCACGAACCCATGTCCCCTGCAAAGGCAGGCAGATTGTCAACCACTGCGCCACCAGGGAAGCCCGATGTTGCTTTCTTTATATACCATTTTATACATAATTATGGTGGGTTTATTATTGTAAAATGGGAGCTGAGACAGTGGTAGAGTGAAATTAGATGGTTCGGATTACAGATATGAGAATTCTCTCAGGATTTCAGTGAAAAGGGCTGAATGATGTACTATAGGTATAATGGAAATACAAAGACACCAGGATATAAAATGTGCATACCATAGTGGCAAAATCTGTGTACTTGTCATATGCTAGGGTTCTGGCAAGTATTTAGGTGTAGGATTGCTCAAAACATATAATGCTACCTGCTTATAAAAACACATAATGCTAACCCAAACATAGCAGACTGTTTCATCTTCTAAGACTGAGTAAGCTTCTTAAAGGATACATAAGAACTAGTAATGTATCCAGATGTAGAAGAAACTAGGCAGACGTTTTTCTGTAGAAGAAACTAGGCAGACTTTTTTCTAAGGTACCATGCTAGTTATATTCCAAAGAAACATATTATAAAATATGGCATTATTAAAATAATTGATTTAGTGATTAAAAATGGTTTAGAATCTAGTATGTTTTAAAGTTGTAAAAGCAAAGCTATTTTCCTGAAGATATTTCAATAATAAAAATTTCATGTAGATAACATAAAAGTAGAGAACCTAAACATCACTAAGCAAAACTGGTGTTTGATTAAAAACTGGCCATTACTTAAGAATAACAATTTTTCCTTTACTATCAATATCCAAGACTAGCATAAACACACTTCTTTCTACCTTTATGATCCATTGTTATATTAAATAAAGCATATGGCCTCTTAATCAGAACGGCAAGTTCTCACAAAGAGTACAGTAACAGGGTTTTTATTTGTTTTCCCAAAAAGCAAAAATGAGAAAAATTTTATAAATAATAATTGATAGCTGTGGAAAATGTTATAAATATTTGGGAAATTGTTATAAACAGTGGAAAACTTATAAACAATAGTTTTATGTGTAATGCAAATTGTATTCATCAATTAATGAAGTATCAAATTTGGTTTTGTCAACAGTTATGGATGAGAATTAGTGCTGGGTAAGTTATCAAATCGAGATTAAGAAATTGCTCTTGTAGTTGGATTAACTGGTTTTCGATTGACATAAATGTCAGAGAAATGATTATGAATTCCTATTACTGGCAAGGTATTACTAGATATCATCTAAATATTTATCACATATGTAAAATATGTGATATGTTTAAAGAACTGACTAAGGATGAAAAATCATCATTAGAGAATCAGTTTGGTCGATAATTTGTTCAGGACAACCAAACTTGTTGAGGTTTACTGATTTATTCTTCTTTTGTAAATTGAGAAATTGAATAAAATCCATTGGCTCAAAGAAAGATAGACAAGTAGGAAAAAGGGAGATTGTCTATTTTATATACATAATTCTACTGAAGGCTCTCTGCTCTATCACTCTGCTGAAAGAGAAGAGTTGAGGAATAAGCCTGTGTAAGTGCAATAAAGAATGATGTCTGCTGATGCTTCACTGGCTAAGATCAAACTGTGACGATCCACTGAAGTCATGTTATGAAAGAGGTGATCAGTAATCATTATCTGTAAAGGAAGTAAATTTGATAACTTATTTTACCTTGTATCAGTAGAAGAAAGGGGGGAAAGTCTCAGGCCTATCATAGACAATTCATTTAAATTTTCTCTTTAATTATGAAAGCAACATATTCTAGAATTATTATACATAAAAAACAAAAATAATAGAAAACTCATTTTCCAGGTGGCAGACAATGTTAAAATGTTGGAATATATCTTTCAGTTATGTTTGGGTGATTGGGTTTCTTGAGTCTGTCCGTCTACCTATGTATGTATCTATCTATCTACCTATCTATCTATCATCTGTCATCTATCTATCTATATCATCTAGCTAGCTAGCTATTAATCATCTTCATATGTCCAACCTACGTCAGTTATATTTAACTGATTCGCCTGACAAATCATTTTTCCACAGAATTATAAATCATTAATAACTATTGCACTGATTGGATGGTAGCCATCACATAGATTTTTCTCACAATATTACAAAATGGGACAGTTTCATATTTTTGTTATGTATTAAAAGTAACAACAAACCCTTATATAATTCTTACTATATGCGATACTTCGTTTTAATTATTTTGCTTAAGTAAGTTATTTTGTTCCTAACAAACAACTATGAATGAGGCATTAATATCATTCCCATTTCACATCTGCAAAAACTGTGACATAGAGACCAAATGATTAACCTTCTAGTAAATTGTGGTAGATAGAATAATGGTTCCCCCCAAATGCTCACATCCTAATTCTTGGAATCTGTGCATATATTACGTTAAATAGCAAAAGGAACTTTCCAAGTGTGAATAAGGTCTAGGGACCTTGAGATTAGAGATGATTCTGGATGATCCTGGTGGTTTCAATCTACTCACAGGAGCCTTTTCTTCTGTGGTAAATAGAAGAAGGGAGATTAAAGAGATTTAAAGCATGAGAAGGACCATTGCTGGCTTTGAAGACGGAAGAATGGGGAGCATGAGCCATGAAATACAGCTTTTAGGAGTTGAGAATGACCCATCTCCTTTCATCTACATTCTAAGCAAATAACTCAAGTTGGGACTTTTTGCTCCCTTTTCAGTATTCCACAGAGTGATTTCTGTGTTATGTTACTTAACATGAAGATTAATGCATTATTACATTTTTTCCCTTTTCATTTACCTTTTCCTTATGCTATCTACATGTATTTCCATGTCAATATGTTCTTGTTTCATTGGCATATATTATTTAACTAGAGCAACTATTTCTCTTCCACATATTTCATTGGGGATGCCAAACATTTTAAAGGTAGCCTTCAATTTGTAATATATTTTTTCAGAGAAACAAAGATATTACAGTGAGTAAAATTTGTTTCAACTATTAATTTAAATATTTAGTCAAAAATTCTTTGCAATGAAAACGTGAATTAAGCTAAAGTAACATACAGAATTGTATTTTCCAATGAAACCCATAGGAACTAGAGATTGTATTCACCTTTAAGCTTTACAAATAATTTTAAGGATATAAATAATTGCAAGACAAGCAAACCTGGGAGAAGCTGAAGTTTGCCAGCACTTGCCACATTAGAATATAAATTGGAGAAGATCTGAGGTCTCTGAGTGATGTATGACAGCACAAGCTTTTATATGGGAAGAAACTATTTCACTTATGAACTGTCTCCACTATTTATTCCAATAGTTACATAATTTTCATGATGTTTTCCAAGGACAATTAATAACCCATGGACTTTAGGTCTGTTGACCATAAGTAATTCCAGAGGTACTAAGAATTATAATAACTCTTACTAGCAAATATCATCATTATATTTGCAAGAGGTCTGTCTTTGGTATGTTTATAAGGAGATTCAACCAGGTCACCATCTTTCTTCGTTCCCTGGGTTTATCACCTTTGTAAAGACAGAGAACAAGACTGCTCCTAACTATTTTCTTCCCATAAACATTGTGCATATATCTTAAGATTTACTAATTTATTTTCCTTAAAACCAATCATATTTGGCACTTAAAATGTCCAGCTTAAAAATGCTGTTGAAGAAAGTTTGTTAAAAACATTAGAATTCACAAATTAATTTGCAGTTTAATCAAGTGTTCACAAGTGGCAATTTCTTACATTCTGCTTTTCCCTTTCTTTTTCTTTAGTTAGCTTTTCTCCTCCCCATACACCCCTGAACACTGAGTTGCTCCCAAGCCTGAGCAAGCACTAAAATGAAGAACAACCCCCATGTACACACACACACACACACACACACACACAGATATTACTCAGTCATAAAAAAGAATGAAATCTTGCTATTTGCAAAAACATGGACAGACTTAGTGGGTGTTAAGCTAGGTGAAGTAAGTCAGACAGAGAATGACAAACACTATTATTTCACTCATACATGGAATTCAAAAAACAAAACCAATGAACAAACATAAAATAGCAACAGAGTTATAAATACAGAGAATAAACATGTGGCTGCTGGAGGGGAATGGGGTGGGGAAATGAGATAAATAGGTGAGGTAGATTATGATGTACAAAAATTCCATTACAAAATAAATGGATCACAGGTATGGAATGTACAAGAAGGTAAATGTAGCTGATAATAGTGTAATATCTTTGTATGGTGACAGAAGGTAACTAGATTTATCATGTTGATCATTTTGAAATGTATAGAAATATCTGAATCACTGTGTTGTGCACCAGGAGCTAACACAGTGTTGTAGGTCAATTATACTTCAAAAACAAACAAACTCATAGAAAAGAGATCAGATTTGTGGTTAACAGAGGCGGGTGGGGGGGGGATGGGAAACTGAATGAAGGTGGTCAAAAGGTACAAACTCCCCGTTATAAAATAAGTAAGCACTAGGAATCTTATGTGCAGCATGATAAATATAATTAATGTTCTAGATGAAAGTTGTTAACGGAGTAAACTAAGGGTTCTCATCACAAGGAGAATATTTCTTTTCTTTTCGTTTTATTTTACATCTATATGAGGTAATGGACGTTCACTAACTTATTGTGAACATTATTTCACAGTATTGTGAACAGCATCTCGTGAATTATATAAGTCAAATCATTATGCTGTACACCTTAAACTTATACATTATTGTATGTCAATTATATCTCAATAAAACTGGAAGGAAAATAAATAAAAGCAAAATGAGTATCATTTAAGGAAATAAGAGATTTATTTTATAATCTGTCATTGTACAAGTGTTTTTTTTAAAATCAAATATGACATGAAAAGATCACTAAAGTAATAGATTACTAACATAAAAAGATTACTTTATTTATTTATTTTTTGGACGCACCAAGAGGCATGTGGGAATCTTAGTTCTCCGACCAGGGATGGAACTTGCACCCCCTGCATTGGAAGTGCAGAGCCTTAACCAATGGACTGCCAGGAAAGTTCCACTAACATGTACTTTATTAAGCAAAATATTAACATTGTCACCTAGAGTGCCGACTTACTCATCTTCTCTGAGTCTCACAAAATAAGTGGATTTATATTTGAGAGAAGCTGTTTATATTTGTATATCCTGTGATCAAGATAGATCTCAATGTAACTAAAATAAAATTTCAATCAGCTGAATTACTTGATAATGGAATAAGTCTAGTAAGTCAAGTTTTAGGAACTCTAGTCTTAAAATATTAAGATTAGAGGTAAATTTTTGACTATATACTGGTTTAGGAGTGAACTATATTATTGTGGTTCTCAGAAACAAATCCCAGTGGATATATTGTAGTTGATTGTATTTCAGTTCTGTTTTTCTTTGTCACTGGATCTATTTCTTTCAGCATATTATTGTAACAAATAAAAATATATAATATTAATTGTTCAATTTTACTTCCTCTAGGAAGAGACATTTGTTTCTACATTTATTCTTAAGAAAGCCAGTCATGAAATACCTTAAGTGAAAAGTTACATGGCCATATTGAATGTTACAAAGCAAAAGAAAAGCCAAATAAAAAATAAACACATTTATATGAAAAAGATGTAAGATTGTCAAAAATTACTTGAAGAAAGTGACTATTCAAAGAACTTGCTTTTGATGATGATACTGCCACATTTCTTAGACTATTAAGAACAATGGTGGTAATCTTCTAGCTTTGGTTTCCTGACCCATTTAATAGCACTAAATACAGGTTTCCAGTAAGCTCTGATGTATTATTGGTGTCACTTAATAAAGAATAACTTTCTCTCGCAAATCCTTTCCCAGTAGAACTTCTTTCACGTAGATTTTGATCTGTTTGCATCCCACTGACTCTTTGTTAACTTTAAAAAAATGTTCTCATTGCCCTTCTTTGACTGTCCTGGTATTAAAACCAGATTACTCTTTAGAAAGATAAATTGCTAGGTCTTGAAGACCACTGTAATTCTCTGCCTCCTAGAGATTACTACTTTTCTTTCCTTGATGACTACCACCATGATATCAAACTTGTGATAAAAGTAGAAAAAGGTATAGAACTAAAGATAAAGACATGCTTTATTCTTTCCAGACAAGAATCTTGTCTTTTGAGTAAATTACAGTAATCAAATTAAGATTGTAAATGATATATTTTTCATAAATGAGTTATATATTTTGGGGGCTTCCTGGGTGGTGCAGTGGTTAAGAATCCATCTGCCAATGCAGGGGACACGGGTTTGAGCCCTGGTCTGGGAAGATCCCACATGTCGCGGAGCAACTAGGCCCATGAGCCACAACTACTGAGCCTGCGCGTCTGGAGCTTGTGCTCTGCCGCAAGAGAGGCCGCGATAGTGTGAGGCCCACGCACCGCGATGAAGAGTGGTCCCCACTTGCCACAACTAGAGAAAGCCCTCGCACAGAAATGAAGACCCAACACCGCAAAAATAAATAAGTTAATTAATAAACTCCTACCCCCAACATCTTGTTACAAAAAAAAAAAAAGAAGAAGAAAAACATATAAATATCACAGGAAGGCATACATCTAGATATGTGGACTCTGAGGCTCCAGGGAAAGAAGAATGATATATTTAAACATTTAGGCTTTAGGGAATTCTTAGCTATATCAGGTCATTCTTCGTTGCAAGAGAACATCTTAGGTTTCCTGAGAGAAGCAAACAGCACAGTAAACTCTGGGAAGTTTTCAGCCTCCTTGGGCATGGAGATTATGAGTTTTAAAAAGAAAGGAGAAAATGTCTGCCAATAATTTCTGAGCAGAAACTTGACTCTGAGGAAGAAGAAAATCCAGACACTTAGATGAGGGTGGTAATCACTGATCAAGTTCACTTCTGAGTGACTATTAGTAAATTCCATGTGGCCTCTGGTAAAACTTAAACTGAGAGATCATTACAGAGGTCAACAGTGCTAACAGAACTGTCTTCTGTGTGTGGTCCTAGTAGTCATCACATATGAGAGGCACAGTTAATCACGTGTAAAGGCCATTATTTACACAAAACACATGCTAAGTAACAGGAATCACACTGTAATTAAAAAGAGCCAAAACAATATCAGTAGCAGAGAACAGACTTGAAACTTGGTAATAAATAGCAGCAGATAGATGTCAAATTGCCTTAGCCTTCAATTTTGTTCCTAGAGGAAGTCAGTGTAGTTACTAAATGACAGCAGTGTAGACTACTGAGGGGTAAGAGGTTCTGAATGCTAGGAACAGTGAGTAGAAAGTCCTAAAAAGCCCCCCACGCACATTTAACATCTGTAAAATTAGAGTGCATTGTTCTTGACACCTACCTTAAAGTTGTTTTAGGTCAGATAGCAGTCGTGGAATTTTCACTGCCTGTTCCTGCAATCACTTGATTGTTTGTCCTGCTGGCATAAGAATATAATTGCAACTTCTTGTTATAAAAGTCAAGAGATTATTAAAGAAACAATTCGGGGAAAGAATATGAATTTTACTTGTTGTCTGAAAACCTTTTATTAAACCTTCCAGTAAGATCAAGTAAACAACAGCATCAAAATATGCAGGGAGGATGACAGTGACTTAGAAAATATCTCAAGAGAAAAGCACTGTTATAGGAAATGGTGCATCATCAATGCTGCATAGCAAATTATGGCCTGTACATAAACATATATAGCAATGTCTCTAAATCAAAAAATGATCTTAAGAGTCAAGTTTAATGTGAAAAAGTATTAAGAATATCTTAGCAAATATATTTTGTTTATATTATCCTTTTTATATGTGTAAAATTAATATTATCAAAATCTCAGTATAATTCTAAGAATTCCTTCAGTGACTTTAAATTTCTAAAGTATAAGAAATAATAGGTTGACAGTATTTTTTCTTTTATACTGGTTCATGAAATAGGGCAGGTGTTACAATCCATGATATCTTAGATTTGATGAAAAAAAGTGTTTAAAGTACTAGATGAATAATGTGGAAGACCCATCATGATTGTTGAAATAACCAAGGATATCTGAAGAAATGAAAAGTCCCTCTTTATTAGCTGAAGTGAAGCAAAGAAGACAACCTCCACAGAAACTGCTTCAAAGTGATTAAGCAGAGAAAGATTTTTATAGTGTTTTGGGAAAACAGAGGTACTCTGAAGATATGTAGCAAAAATTCACAATAAACATAACAACAAAAAATACACACAAAATTTCAAGTTCTCAGGCATACAAGATTATAAGAAAACAGGACATCTGTTGACAAGAGGGTAAAACAAAAGGAAAAGATGGGTATGGACACTTGTAGTTCCCTTGAGAATTGTACGAGTAGTTATTTTTCAGCAACATTTCTTGAGCCCAAGTGGAATTTTCCACCTGAGGTGAAGGAAGCCTAGGGGAAAATGTTAGGTGAACAGAAATATTTATGATAGTTCTGGAAAATACAGTCTTTCAGGGTAGACACTAACTCACATGATAGAAGAGATGGTGCATATTTTTTTACTTAACCATTGTATACCTAGTGCTTAGGAGACTATCAGAAATATAGTATAAATTCAATAAATACATATATTTATTTATTTTTAGTGGGGGAGGAAATTTAAGTGTAATACCTAAAACTGCAATTAAGGTTCTGTTATATTGTACTAATAAAATCTCCTGAAGAGTCAACATAGTTTCTCTCTTTGTTGGAAAATTTGATCTTAGAGGCTTTTTTTTTAAAATTTCTTTTATTGTAGTAAAAACACTTAACATGAGATCTACCCTATAAACAAAATTTAAGGACATAATACAGTATTGTTAACTGCAGGCACAATATAGCACAGAAGATTTCTAGAAATTATTCATCTTGTGTAACAGAAACTTTATGCTCATTGACTAGCAATTCTCCATTTCCGCATCTCTTGAACCCCTGGCAACCACCATTCCATTTCCTAATTCTATGAATTTGATTATTTTAGGTACTTCATGTACATGGAATCATGCAGTACTTATCCTTCTGTGACTGCCTTATTTCACTTAGCATCAAACCTCAAGGTTTGCCCAAATTGTCACATATTGCAGAATTTCCTTTTTTTAAGAGTGAATAATATTCCATTGTATGTGTATTTAATACTTTATCTATTCATAGTCAGTCAAAGTTAAGGTTGTTTTGACATCTTGGCTATTGTGAATAGTGCTTCAATGAACATGAGAGTGCTAATATCTTTTCAAGATCCTGATTTCAATTTTTTTGGATACATAGAAGTAGGATTGCTGGATCATACAGTAATAATATATTTTTTTTGAAGAACTTATATACTATGTTTTCCATAGTGGCTGTACCATTTTATATTCGTACCAACAATGTTTCCAATTTCTCCACATCCTTGTCAACACTTATCTCTCTGTTTTTTTAGATAATAACAATCATAACAGGTATGAAGTGATATCACATTATGATTTTGATTGCATTTCTCAGATGATTAATGAGGTTAAGTATGCCAAGTTCCTTTAGCATTCTAAGACAGTCAAGACAAAATTCAACTCCAGAAAAGATGTGGCACTGGATGTATGATGCAACTGTTTCCCTCTCCAGGGAGAAGATGGGAGCTTGGGTTTATTCATCTACCTGCTTGTGTTGAGTGGGGGGAGTGGGTATGGTGAGTTCCATCCCAAAGCTCTGTTCTTACTAGCTCCCGTACGTCTAGATTATGCTGAGTCCTGTCAGCACTTTGAGATTAACAAGGTTGAAATCAGTCCTTTGAGTAGCCCCTGGAAAAGTTGGAGTGTTGGAAGTGTTGAGGCTTAGGATGGACCACCTTAAAATATGCCGTGCCACAACAGCATAATGAATGTTTTGAGTTGAAGTTGCTTGAGAAGCAGCCAACGCAAGAAAGAAACTCTGACTCTCCTCTGTTCCCCTGAAAGCAGGAAATACATCTCTTACATGAAAGGTGCGCCCCCTTCATCTGGAAGTAGAAGGACACCCTTAACACCAGAGACAGGGAATTCAGAGCCAAGAAGCCTGTTCAAACAAACCTTGTTAGTTCTTTAATTTACTACCCCAAGCCCAAAGTCTGTTTCGATTCTTCACTAATTAAGCATCCAAAGTCTAAGTTGCTTTGTCTTCTCAATTCCTCATAAATTCATTGTTTCTTTGTCTAAAAAGTATAAAAGCTGCCTGCTTTGGCTACTTCTTAGGTCCCATTTCTATGAGCCTTCCATGCACATGGATCAAAATCTGTTTCTTTTTCTCCTGTTAATCTGTTTTGTGTCAATTTTACTATTAGTTCAGCCACATGAACTCAAGAGGGGTAAAGGGGGAAGTTTCCTTTTCCCCCCCATAGAAACACAGCAAACTCTTTCCCTCCCCAGGGAGGAAAGTAAAACTTCTGTGTTCCAGAGAAATGTCCAGCTTTACTGATATCTCCAAATTGCCCTACAAAATGCCCAATTAACTCCCACTCCAGTATTCCATGAATCTCCTGTTCTCTTCAGTCTGTTTCTAACTCAATTCTGTTCCTCAGTCGCTGTGCCGATTCTTGCATCTTGCTCTGCTATTTTAATTTTCATATTACCAGATTGGCCCTATTGGTATCTGTAGGGCTAGTCCCTTTTTTATTTTCATTGGCGTTTTGGCTATTCTTGACACTTTTTTCTTCCATATAAATTTTGTGATCAACTTATGCAGTCCCCAAAAGAAGAAAAACAAAAAACAAAAAACAAAACACTGCTGGGTTCATAATTTCATTAAATGGAACTTCTATGAGGTATCTAAAATGCTCACTCAGAAAAGTAGGAGGTAGAATTGTGGTTTCCAGGCACTGGAAGGAGAAAGAAATGAATAGTTGTTTAATAGGTATAATGTTTCAGTTATGCTAGATAAATAAGTTCTAGAGATCTGCTGTGCAGCATGAAGCCTACAGTTAACAACACTGTACACTTAAAAATTTGCTGAGAGGGTAGATCTCATGTCAAGTGTTCTTACCATGATAAAAAAAAGAAATATAAAAAAAAACTTGACAAGCAAAAAGGGAGTTCCTTGGTGGCCTAGTGGTTAGGATTCTGGGCTTTCACTGCCGTGACCTGGGTTCAGTCCCTGTCCAGGAACTGAGATCCTGCAAGCTGTGCAGCGCAGCCAAAAACAAACAAAAAAACCCACACACACAAAATTTGTTTTTATATGTATTATATATTACACACACACATACACTCACACACACACACGTATATGCACTCTATTTTTAAAGAATACTTATATTCATTCTGGAAAACTTCCTAAGTGATCTGACATATTCACCTGCATTCAAGGACATTGTTTTGACAGAATTAAGTTGAATTTTCTCCTTAATGTCTCTTGTATATCTAATATGACTATCTTTGATCTTTCTCTTCTCTTTACTGGCATTTATTTCTTTGTTCTCTTTTTTTGGGGATTTTTGTAAAAAATGCATTGACTTTCATTTTCATTTAATTTTTTTTTTTTTTTTTTTTTTTTTTTTTTTTTTCATTTAATTTTTGACTGTGCCTTATACTACATCTTTGTTGTCATATTTCTGATGTCTCTTTGTGGTTTTCTTTTTATCTAAATATTCTATTCCATTCAGCTTTTAATCTTTTAAACCTATTCTACCAACACTGTCTTTTTTAATCTTCTTTTGGTGTTCCTTTTTGTATGGCTCTTGATCTTTTGGCTAAGTTTCCCACTTTATCAAAAATGACTCACCATCCTGCTTTGTTTTATGATTAAGAATCTTAGATGAAAATTATTTTATAATAACTGGAAGAAAGTTGTCAGTGGTATAAAACATTTTAATGACGTGCTAATTCATTACTTTAATGTAAGATTCAATTTAATTATGAGGTGTTCTCTTGTGTTGATTGAATTATTTCACATGAATAACAAGCCTACTTCATCCATGTACTGCCTTCCATAGAAGAAATAAGGATTCCCCAAAAGCACAAAACAGGTGGAGAGCAATCCAGTTAATAGTTGTCTATAGTGTGAAAAAAAGGGAAGGAATTATTCTCCCTATTCACATGAAACTTACTTTTTATTTCTTTTATAGTCTTGTACATATATATTTAACACTGTCAATAGCTTTAATGGCAATATTTTAAAAAATGATTCATAAATGTATGGAACAATATTGCTAAATTACAGTAATTGAATGTAATATTACATCAAAAATTATTTGAGATATATAAACCTCAAACATTGCTAGAAGCAGAGAGAGCTAAATAAGCCATAAAATCTTAAAATAAACATTGCGAAAAAGTGTAACTGAAGGTTACCGTTTTTGGCATTAAGTGCTTTGAAACTCAGGACTAAAAACTAGAATATCAAACAAGTAGGCATATTTTTTCTTATATTATATATATATATACCTTTAATGTGTGTATAGAGGTTTATGTATAATTATACATATACATGTATCAGTTACTTTTTTTATTAACCACTGTACTAGATATTATTAACATACAGTAGTATAATACATGATTTTTACTTCATTTTGTTTGTTTTTGGTATTGCCTTCACATTTAAAGCTTATTCAAACCTTGGCTGAAAACTTCCTACAAGTAAAAGTCTATGCTGTATTTTGTTATCTAAAGATGAATAAAGCAGAGTGATTTTTCTTCCTATGTTGTGGGTAATCTGAAGGGGAAGACAGGCATAGAATCATAATGCAAATTGTGAACATTGCTATTTGGAACAGGGAGAAATAAAATGTTCTGGGAATATAGGCTAGGGGAGAATCAATTTATATTGATATGACTGCGAATTTATTGAAGACTGAACAATTATACAGATATAATTTATGATGGCCCATTGAAAAAATTATAAAAGAAATGACCTTTTCTTGAGAGAGAGTCTCTCACGGGCTGATTTATGTTCCCCCTGGATTCATATGTTGAAGCCCTAACCCCTGGCTCCTCAGAATGTGATTGCACTTGGAGGTAGGTCCTTTAAAGAGGTAACTGAATTAAAATGGTTTTGTTATTGTGGGTCGTAATCCTATATGACCGGTGCACTTATAAGACGAGATTAGGATATAGAGAGATACCAGATACCTGCACACATAGAGAGATGGCCATGTGAGGACACGGTGAGAAGGTGGCCTTCTCTGCAAGCCAAGGAGAGAAGCCTCAGGAGAAATCAAACCTACTAACACCTTGATGTCAGACTTCTAGCCTCCAGAACTGGGAGAAAATGAATTTCTGCTGTTTAAGCTACCTAGTCTGTAATATTTTATTATGGCTGCCCTAGCAAACTAATATGAGGCCTTAATCTTTTAAAAAATAATTGTCAGGAATTCCCTGGTGGTCCAGTGCTTAGGATTCCGCACTTCCACTGCAAGAGGCACGGGTTCGATCCCTTGCTGGGGAACTGAGATCCCGTGTGCTTTGCAGCATGGCCCCCCAAAAAATTGTCAGCTTTACATCTAATGTTTTAACTCTTGCTTTTATGTACTTTATTTATATGTTCTTGATAAAGAATTGTTGGTAAGTACAATAAAGTATTTTAATATTAGATAATTTATTATTTTTAACATATTACTGCTATCATCATAACCAAGTTTCTTGCCCCCCAAAAATAAGTTCAAATCCCTTTAGGGGAGAGCGATTTCCAACAAATTCTGAGAGGTACCACCAGACATATTTTGGTTTAAAATTTTTCCTGTGTTCAGAAGCATGAATATTATAAAGATTTTTGTTTCAAGTTCAACAAAACCTACTTACACTGTCCTAAATTGGTTCAGTGTTTCTGGTTTAATCAGTGCCTAAGACAAGGACCAGATGTCTTCCTTGTGCTTTTTAAGCTTCCGTTTAGAGGTGAATAATGGTATATTCCTGAGGATGGATACCTCAAGATATTTATTTATATAACATCCACAGAACCTAGCACAGGGTTTTGCATGGTAGATATGCACACTGAATTAAATATGAATGTGTACATGCAGTGTATATGTGTGTGGTTGTGTGTGTGTTGTGTGCTACATTGTCATTTCTCTTTACTTTCATTTAACAATTTATTACCAAAAGACTCAAGCACAAGTTGGTAGATTAACATGCATTTCATTAATTGTCTCACTGAGATGTGGAAGCATGGCTGGAAGATGTCTTGGCAGGACTGTTGTAGAATTGACATATTTGAGATTCAGATTTCTGTTTTAATAGCTAAACTTTATTGAGCTTATACTATATGCTAAGACTGTAAAGAGTGCCTTATATATGTTAATTCATAAAATTTTCTTCCTTACTGTAATACTGTAATTTGTAAAATATATTTCTCATATACTGTTTTTGGTCTTCTTCCTCAGTTCCTGGCTCATAGCTCCCAAATCATTGGAATTTCCTGAGCAATAAGACTAATGGGAGCATCTTTTGTCATAATATTTGGTCTCTTGTCCTCAGTTGCTGAAAATGCTTCAGAGTCATAAAGGTGAAATGGGTGTCTTGTGATTCATGACAAGCCCCTTTCTACCAGAACTGGGTTTATGTTAAAAAAAAAAAAAAAAAAAAAAAAGGTGACTTTTAGAAAGCATCTAAGGATGGAGCCTGTTACCATAAATTAGATGGTTGAAATGTTCAGTCCCACCCCACCCAGAGATAGCATCCCATTCCACAGGCTCCGTCCCAAAACAGTGCCCTCCACTTCATATGCCATTCACAAGCCCAGGTTGTTACCTGTGCTTCTGATGGACTGGCTACAAGTTCAAGTTTCTAAAAAACTCTCCAACTCAGGATATCAGTTTAAGTCCAGGTTGCTACCTGTACTTCCACCAACTGCCTATAAATCAGACGTTCCCACAGTCCCCTCCTTGGGCTTGATTAATTTGCTAGAGAGGCTCACAGAACTCAAGAAACTCATTTCCTCCCTAGATTACCAGTTTATTACAAAACATATTAAAGGGTAGGTATCAACAGACACATGTAAAAAACATAGGGTGAGGTCCCAAACAGGGGAGCTTCTGCTCTCGTGGTGCTTGGGGCCCAGCCCAGCATGGTAGCACTTGGAAGTGTTTTGGTTTCCCCAACCTGGAAGCTCTCTGAACCTTTCCATTTGGATTTTTATGGAGGCTTCATTACATAGGCATGATTGATGAACTCACTGACCATTGGTGATTGATTCAACCTATAGCCCCTCTCCCAAACAGTATGATTCTTTCCAGTGTAGCTGTCTAGTTTCCCCAAAATCATTTAAGAAGAAGCTGCATTTTCCGCATTGTATATTCCTGCCTCCTTTGTCATAGATTAATTGATCACCTAAGTATTGGTTCATTTCTGGACTCTCTGTTTACTTCCAGTGAATGGATAAAACAACTTTGGTGCATCCATGCAGTGGAATGCTATTCAGTGATAAACGTAAATGAACTATCAACTTACACATACTTGGATGACGGTTAAATGCATCTTGCTAAGTGAAATAAGTCAGTCTGTAAAGGCTACATTCTTAATAATAACATTTACACATTCTGAAAAAGGTAAAACTATTGAGACAGACAGTAGATCAATGGTCATTGCAGGTTTGAAGAAGGGGGAAAGTTACATAGGTAAAGCACAGGGAATTTTTTATGGCAGTGAAACTATTCTGTGTGACATATAAATGGCAGTGTAAATGGCAAAGTGTGTTTTTTCATGTTGGATGCATTTTTTTACATGTTAAATGGTGGATATGTGACATTATACATTTTTCCAAACCCTTAGAACCATACAGAACACAGTGAACCCTAATGTGTGGTATGGGAATTTTAAAAAATCAATTAGAGGATCAGCAAATGCCAGTATGCACAGGAAACTATTAAAAAATTAATGTTTTAAAATGTGTGAAAAAGACTCCTTGCTTGGAGTGGGAGAATGGTGCTGCTCTAAGTCACTCTGGATGTTACCGTAGACTGTAAGACTAAAGCCAAAAGGCATGCAGGAGAAGCACTGTATTTTATGTGATAAAGTAGTTTCCCATGGGGATATGGGTTAACAATTCTGAAACCACTATACATGTATATTAGAAATGAGCAACTAAGTAAATGGATGTTGGATTGCGGGAGAAATCTTTCTAACTGTTGGAGTAGTAGGTTACAGACAAGCAAGGAGAAGAGACTAGAACCATCCAGGAGGTGATGGACTAGAGTTGGAGACATCAGTATGAGCTCATATTTAACTAAATATAGATACAGGTGGTTAAAGATAGAAATATTTATAAATACTTGTATATACACTGGTTAGAAAACACGTTTCCTTGCCCTCTCAGATAAAATGGCCTGAAAACAATGATACTCCAGTAGCAAGAAACATACCTAGTGTACATATGTTGGTTTCCAGTAACACTCTCCAATATGAGAACAAGGGATTCTTGGAAAAATCAGTGATTCTAGGATTGTGGAAATATACAAGATGGGCCTATACATCTTGCAGTTCTGGAAAGTAAGAAAGGGCCAAAAGAGACAACAGCCACCAAAAAAAACCCCACTACAATGATATGATATGAATACATTAATAGGACTTAGGAACCAACTGAAAGAGCTCTCAGTGGTCAAAGTCTGAATAATCTAAGCAAAAAATAAGTAGTTTGTATTGGATTATAGCCCAGCTCAGTTGACCCTTGAACAATGAGGGGGTTTGCAACCTCCCCCTACCCCATGCAGTCGAAAATGTGCATAAAACTTTACAGCCGGCCCTCCTTATACTGGGTTCAGCATCAACTGATTCAACCAACCATGGATTGTGTAGTACTGTAATATGTATTTATTGAAAAAATCCACATGTAAATGGACTCATGCAGTTCAAACCTGTGTTGTTCAAGGGTCAAGTGTAATTCTCCACACTCAAGGAAGTTGATTGTAATGCCCCATTCAAGTGTGGACTGCACACAGTGAATTCCTTCAAAGAGAAGATTATGGAAAGGGAGGGAAAAAAGTAATGTAACAGTAGAAAAACATGAGAAACACTACCTCAGCCTCAGATCAACACTACCACTACCCCAGATCAACAGTATCATCAACAGTGATAAGTTGTTTTGACTTCATGTATCTTTTTTATTGTGTTCCATAGTAGAGGTAAGATGTAATAACTGGTGAAAGTAGGTGTGAGGTAAATGGTAATTTTCTTACTATTTTTTATAATTTTTCTTTAAATCTAAAACAAAAAGGCTATTAAAATAATAATGATTGTAGATTTAAAACCTAAATGTTTACCTCTTTATATTCTATTTCCTGAAAAATATGTAATTTTGTTCCCTGCAAACTGAGGGAGTGTATTAGATCCATTTCTGGACCCATTTCTACTCCTCCATAGTCCATACCAAGTTGTTTAATTCCCTCTTCCTGTTTTTCACAAACCTCTTTGCCTTGCAAAATCCAATGTTTAGAAGCCAATGCAATGGCCTAGGTGAGAGATGATGGTAGTTGTGGTGGAGGAACTGAGGTATTTCGAGCTTTATTAATTTAAGTGATTTTTATATTAAAGACATTTTAATTGTTAATCATTATTAAATCTTTAAAGACTCAATAGACATACATATTAAACAAATTACAAACACTTTACTGCTATAGATACAAGTGAAAATGTGACAGAGAGAATTAAAAAAGAAAACTGTTTCATATATTTTAGGGACATAAAATATTTTTATAAAATTTAGTAATTTCATAAACTATCCAAAACAAATTCTATTTCCAAAATACAAGTTAACAAAATGTCCTAAAGTAGACGCACACTCTTCTGATGTAGATGATATATACTTCCTTTATAGTTCCCATTTCAGTAGTGTTTATAATTAATTGACAGTAAAAATAGTACCTTTGTATAAAAATATTTGAAGTATAATATGAAATTGTCCATTGTCTGTCAAATGCAAGAAATTTATCTATTAATATATCCCATAAACTTGAGATCCATTGTTCTTTTCTCAAATTTAGGTCAAATATGCTGCTATAATTATTAAGAAAATATCTCAAATAATAAGATCATTCAGAAACAGAGGCAGTAGAATAAGAGCATTTTAACATTCATGGCTTAGTATAAAATAAAGACTAAGAGCATCTTTAACTTTTCAAAGCCTGTACACTCATACAATTATATCACCTAAATGTCTTTTTTTTTTCTGTTAATGTGAAATGGGTTAATATTTTCTTGATAATTTATAATATTTCTTTTTCTCTTAGGCTCTTCTCTTTGACAAAGAAAGTAATGACAGGTAAGAAATTTCAAAATAAGTATGTGAACACATAAACATTTTTTTGTAATTATTTTTTTCTTTTACAAACTACTGTCCTAATGGGAAACTTTTATGACTTTTTTAATTAATATTTTTAAATTAATATCTTAGAATTATATGATTTCTCCCATTGCAAGTAAGGCTTCCCTTATATATGAACCAAGAAATTTTATTACATTTTAGCTTTATATTAAATAATAGCACTGCAGGAATGTGCCTGGTATTGATTTGAAGTTTGAGTGTTAGGAATGATGTGAGTGACTAGAGCATTATTGTAGGTTGCATTTTTTGAGAAGAGTTGGTAAAACAATATTAAGTCCTTCCTATATTGTTAAAGGAAAAAAAAGTATTCTTTTACTTCCATGTATATCTGTGTGTGTGTGTGTGTGTGTGTGTGTGTGTGTGTGTGTGTGTGTGTATTTCTTTTTTAACTGGAAAGTATGGTAGCTATGCTGGAGAAGAAAATGTAACTACCTTTACCCTTTACATTCTGCTTTATGCCCTTTTGCCTCCTCCACCAAACAGCAAATTGTGAACTGAGGACCTCTTGTTCCACTAAACACCTGGTATACTGCTAGGTTGTGAGTAATTCTGAAAGATATTTAGTTTCAATCTTTTAGGATTTAATTTAATGAAAACCACCAAAGCCAATAAATCCCATGCTGGGAATCAACTCTAAAAATATTTTATTGTGTAAGGGGGGAAAAAAATCTCTAAAGTGCAAGACTTTCTTTTAAGCATCTTAGACATTTCTTAGATTCAGTTTATCATTAATAAGTACTCTGGTGTGCTAGCACTTTTATTTTATTCAGACCTATTTGAGACATGAATATTCATTAACATGAATTTAAAGAAGTATGGTCAATAATTTTTCTTTTTGGTTTGGTTTACAGTATTTTTAGCTTCAGGTCATGGTGTAGATATATTGTTCAAATTGAGTTCACTGAACTATAAAGTGTGGGTGTCTGTTTGAGAACTGTTAGAAAAAGCTTTATGCAGAAATGACTGTAGGAGCAATCTGTTCATGTCCAAAATAGCAACCCTGTTACTTGCCCTGTGGTTCTAAGTATGAGGCATATGGACTCCATTTCTATGTATATCTGAGGCTGTAAATCAAATCAAAATAAAAGTTCTTCCTACTGTTCTGTTCATCATCATAACAGTAAAAACAAAAGTGTGTAATTTTCTTTTATTTTTTAAGCACGACGTTCATTTGACATGTCATTTCATATATTATAGTCAAAAGGGGTCATTATTAATGTTTAAATAAATGTCTTCACATGGTATAACATTTGAAATTCTTTTTAAAATGAAGTTTAAAAAATTATAGTTTAGTAATTTTAATAAGTAGACTGAGTAATTTCCAATGGTATTCATTTGATGAAAATGATATGTGTTTTGTAATAGTATTTTAAAGATTTAAAGGCCTTAAACCTTCAAATATTTTCTCATATTTAACAACAACAACAAAAAAACAATAGCTGTAAAACACTAAATATTTAACATTTACATCTTGTCTGCAAACTACATTCATCTCTAATTTACCAAATTGTGAACACTGACTTCTGGTAATTTAAACATATGGAAAACTTGCATAATTTTTTTTCAAATTTTGTACAACAGATGGAGAGGATTTGCTTTAATTTAGGCACTCCTCACATTGGGCATCTAATAAAACCCCATGTTTGATGTTCTCATTTAACAGAAGAGAAATTGATAGGCTACAGAAAATACTTTTAAACTTCCAATTACTTTCATTCTCCTATTGATGGTGATGCCAGGGTGTCTGGCAGGAACAGTGTGGGCTGCAGTGGGGAAGAAGGCCCAGAAAGGCTATGTTTGAAGTTTCACTTTTAACGGCTCCCTTTACAATTTATCTGAAGTTATGAATTTCTTTCTCTTTTTGATGGCCATTTTCTAATTCCCTGATGTTCTTTCATTCTCTTTTCACTTCTCATTTCTTATGTATTCTGTGTTTTCTTTCTCTTAACATCATCCACCTAGAATGTAAGCATTATTTCCCGATTCTCTAAAAAACTTCCTCAACACTTTTACTACTCTCACTGGCCTTGTTATTTCCTATCATAACCCACCTTAGTACTGATTTACTTCTAAATTTGAATTTTAACATTGAAGCTTTGCCAGAGAAATGTTTTACCTGGGGATATATTTACTAGGTTCTTGATATATGTCATACAGTAATGATGCTACTTTATGCAGTTGGTACCACAAATATTTTAGGAGCTTCCATTACATAAAAACCATTTAACAAACACAGTGCTATGACCTGGATGATTTACTTGACCAACAGGTAAAATCATAAATCCTGCATATGAAATTAAAATAAATATTTGGCTGACTATAAAAAAATCTATTCAGTGATACTGATTTATTTAATAAGAACCACATTCATACCACGAATATCACATTTTGGTAAATTGCACCACTCTTCCTCTCATTTGCTCTGTCAAAATCTCTTTGTCGTTCCAAATAACTACCTCATTTTGCCTCAACCACCATATCTAAACCACCTATATAAATGCCCTTGCAACATCCATTACACTGCCAACTTTTCTCCATCTCATCTGTTACCACACCAATCCAAGCTGCCATCATCTACAGAGATGTTTACAAAACCCTTCTAATTGATCTTTCCTCTTATAATGTGCTGTGCCACAATGTACCCTCCAAATATCAGGCAGAATTATTTCTCTAAATCAAATCAATTTTAAGAAGGTGCTTAACTCCCAGTTTTCTTCTCAAATATCATCACATACAGTTGCTTTCTTTGACCATCCAATATAAAAAAAAATTGGTGTGCAACTTTTATTTTCTAATAAATTTATTTATGAGTCAAGAGCACATTGTTTCTCAGTCTTACACACCCAGTTCCCAGTGTGTTAAAAGT
Organism: Hyperoodon ampullatus; assembly: GCF_949752795.1. Taxonomy (NCBI): domain Eukaryota; kingdom Metazoa; phylum Chordata; class Mammalia; order Artiodactyla; family Ziphiidae; genus Hyperoodon; species Hyperoodon ampullatus. Next base: position 34,323,324 of record NC_136925.1, on the reverse strand, counting down.
TTAAAAAGTAAACAATTACCATGCAACCTAGCTATTGTAGCCTTGGACGTTTATTCCAGAGAAATGAAAACTTATGTTCACACAAAAACTTATGCACGGATGTCCATAGCAGCTTTATTTATAATGTCCCAGATAGAAGACAACCCAAATACCCTTCAACAGGTAAATGGTTAAACAATGTGTGCTTCATTCACACTATGGAATACTCTGTAGCAAGAAAACGGTACAATTATTAATACACACAACAACATAGATGAATCTCAAAGACATTACGTTAAATGAAAAAAACTCAGTCTCAAAGATTACATACGACTTCTGATTTCAGCTCTGACATCTAAAGAGCCTGGAAATTATCACTGTCATACTTATAAGAAAAAAGCTGAGCAAACTGAAAATCAACATTTTTTTCTTAGAACCCTCAGAGAATTGAGGTTGCAGGACTACTGCTGCCCCCAAATCTGTAGAGACAGGATAATCCATGAGTCACAGCCAAGATCTGCTTAATTGGAGCAGAGCCACTGGAGCCATACACTGGTTTGAGCACAGATGTGGTAAGTGTGAAAAATTGCTGGAGACTAAGTGTGGATTAGCTTGAAGATGGGAAACTCCTGAAGTTACATTCTTGGGTGAAGGTGCGGGGAAGGGGCACACTTTCATGAGTTTTACCTTCAGGCACTCCACCAGATTCTTATAATAAAGAGCCAAGGATGGAGGAAGGGGAGTAGTCATTGTGAAATATACCCAGAGCATTTTCTATAAAAGGCCTATTCTCCAGGGAAAAAGATTTTATCACAGCTTTATGTCACATGGGGGAAAGGCATCTATCCTACTCTAGCCCTTTCTAGTCTTCTAATCTTCTCTAAAGGGGAAAAACTAAGAAACATTTGTTGAGATTGAATCATTAGATTATAGAACACTTCCTTACTCTCACACCTATGACCACACCTGAAAGAGCAGCAAGATGCAGACTCAATCTACAGAGGAGTTATTAGGGAAACCCAAAGACAACTAGGATATAAAAACAAAGACACAAGAAAAATTTTATACATATAAATTTTTCAGTCTCTATTTTATTTATTTCCCCTCTGATCTTTATTATTTCCTTCCTTCTGCTGACTTTAGGCTTTGGTTGTTCTTTTTCTAATTCTTTTAGATGGCAGGTTAGGTTGTTTATTGGATATTTTTCTTGTTTCTTGGGAAGGCCTGTATCACTATAAACTTCCCCTTTAGAACAGCTTTTGCTGCATCCCATGGATTTTGGAAAGTTGCGTTTCCATTTTCTTCTGTCCTGAGATATTTTCTGATCTCCTCTTTGATTTCTCATTGACCCATTGTGTTTTTTAGTAGCAGGTTGTTTAGACTTCACATGTTTGAGCTCTTCCCATTTTTCTTCTTATTTTGATTTCTAGTTTCATACCATTGTGGTTGGAATAAATGCTTGATATAATTTTTGTATCCTCTTAAATTTGTTGAGGTTTGTTTTGTGGCCTAGCGTCTGTCCTGGAGAACATTCTATGTGCACTTGAAAAGAATGTGTAATCTGCTGTTTTGGGATGTAATGTCCTGTAGAAATCTACTAAGCCCAACTGGTCTATTGTGTCATTTAAGACCACCGTTGCCTTATTTTATTACTAAACACATATATTAGTCAGTAAACATGTAACAGGTTCTCTAACTTTGGAAATAGGAATAGGAGGGATCTTAAACTTTTTACAATGATAATCCTTTTACCACTACCACCCCCTTTTGGATAAAATTAACTATAAAAACTGCAGCATCCTTTTTTGAATATCTTAAGTATTAGAGTATGTACTTCCTTTTTATAAGGAGGCAGCAGACCATGACATTAAAGAATGGTGGATAATCAGGCTTAGGAAATTATGGAGATAGTTACTAAAAACAAACGAGCAAACAAAAAGTTTCAAAATATTTAAAAAAAAATTTTAATGCACACATAGCGTTTAAGTATGATTCTTTTGAACTTCAGTGTTATTTTGATACAAAAATATCACTCATGTGATTAGCCATATAGGTAATATTTTAGAATCTTCTTCAGACTCTTTGTAAATAGAGTTGTCCCTCAGTATCTTCAGGAATTGGATCCAGGACCCCTCACAGATAACAAAATCTGGATACAGGGCCATATTTACAGCTTATTGAATTTTCAGAGGCTATATGTAAACAGCCATTATTCTTTTATGGTTCATTTATTGGGATCCCTGAGTCTTACAGAAATGACTCAGTGGTAGCCAGATATAAATTAAATACTTTTATAATCTGGCCTCAAGTTACCAATTGCTGTCATCCCTTCTAAACTTAGTGTTCCAGCCACACTGAACACATTTTCTTTTATGCTCCCAGATATTTGAAAGGTTTTCAAATTTTGTGGAATAATATTCTTTTTTGTTCATGTCATGTGTATAGGAGAAACGATGGTCCAGTTGTTACTCAGGCATTATTGGAAATTGGTAACATGTTGTATATTATATGAATTATTTTAATTATGTTTGATTCTTTTAACTGTAACACTGTCAAGTGCCTGTGGCAAAGAAATCTTATTGATCTTCTTAACCCAGGCCCAAAAGATTTCCTGGTACATAAAACAGTACAAATGTTGAATCAATTAATAGATGAGATGCAAAGTCACCAAAAATCTGACTTTTATCTTTATAGTTTGGCAGCATTAATCTCTATAATATGCCAATCATTTATTTTTAGGGCAGCTGTAGAGTACTCTACTATTAAGTAATAAGGTAAATGTCCTGCAGTTTTCCAATTGAAAAATGCTCTGTAATTGAGCTGTTTTTGCTAATGTCATATATTTTCTTATTTCATTACATGATATCTGTAAAGAAAAGAAACTGTACTCATTTTACTGTGTGTCTTGGTTTTATAAGGTAAAGTAGGACAAGATGGTAATATTCCCTAATCTAAAGACAGGGTAATCTTGAGTAAATGGATCCTGATTTAACAAAATGGACTCAAATTTTATATATGACCTCAAACAATATTCTACATTTTTCTGTGAAATCATTTTTTACCAAAAGAGTAAAGTTAGAAAAGAGAAGAAATGACCTATTTTTTACTATGAAATTCTTATCCAGAGAATGGGGGAAAGATAATCATTTGACAATCTTGAAAACTTTTTACCATAAATGGGTGATTTGTAGGTCCAAGAGTTACCCATCTTCTGCTTTTTTTTTATTAAAATTACACAAAACTATTTAAATAGTAGCATTTTTATCATTTAGTGACTTTAACATAGTGGAGAGGCAATTAGTAGATTTCATGGACCCAAAGTTCTCAAAAACACTTTTTTTTTTTTTTGCATGTGTGAATTCAAATGCTCAGCTGGATAGTTGTAAGGAATATTCTCTCTCCATTCAGTTGTCTTTGTTACTTTGTCAAAAATCAGCTGACTATATTTGCATGGGTCTATGTCTGGGCTCTCTATTCTGTTTTTCTTTCATTATTCCATCTATATTTCTGCCAATATCACAGTAATTATAATTGTAGATTTATAGTAACTCTTGAAGACAGGTTGTGTCAGTCTTCTGACTTTATTTTTTTCTTCAGTGTTGTGTCTGTTGTACTGGATCTTTTGCCTTTCTGTATAAATTCTGGAATCAGATTGGTGATACCACCAAATACCTTGCTGGGATTTTCCTTGAGATTATGTTGAATTATAGGTCAAGTTGGGAAAAACTGACATCCTGGAAAAATTGAGTCTTCCTCAATACATGAATGGAATTCTCTCCATGAATGTGGAGTATCTCTTCATTTATTTAGGTCTTCAGTTCCTTTCATAAGTTTTATATTTCTCCTTATATAGGTCTTGTACATATATTTCATTTGCTATACTTACACCTAAATATTTTAATTTTTGGTGCTAATGTAAATGGTACTGTGTTTTTAATTTCCAAATATTCACTACTGATTTACAGTAAAGCAATTCATTTTTTTTAACATCTTTATTGGAGTATAATTCCTTTACAATGTTGTGTTAGTCTCTGCTGTATAACAAAGTGAATCAGCTATATGTATACATAATCCCAAAATCCCCTCTCTCTTGAGCCTCCCTCTCACCCTCCCTATCCCACCCCTCTAGGTGGTCACAAAGCACCAAGCTGATCTCCCTGTGCTATGCAGCTGCTTCCCACTAGCTATCTATTTTACATTTGGTAGTGTATATATATCCATGACACTCTCTCACTTCGTCCCAGCTTACCCTTACCCCTCCCTGTGTCATCAAGTCCATTCTCTACATCTGCAGTTTTAATCCTGTCTTGCAGCAGGTTCTTTACAACCATTATTATTTTTTTTTTTTAGATTCCATATATATGTGTTAGCATACGGTATTTGTTTTTCTCTTTCTGACTTACTTCACTCTGTATGACAGACTCTAGTTCCATCCACCTCACTACAAATAACTCAATTTCATTTCTTTTTATTGCTGACTAATATTCCTGTATATGTGGGCCACATCTCCTTTATCCATTCATCTGTCGATGGACAATTAGGTTGCTTCCATGTCCTACCTATAGTAAATAGTGCTGCAGTGAACATTGTGGTACATGATTCTTTCTGAATTATGGTTTTCTCACAGTATATAACCAGTAATGGGATTGGGGGGTCATATGGTAGTTCGATTTTTACTTTTTTAAGGACCCTCCATACTGTTCTCCATAGTGGCTGTATCAATTTACACTCCCACCAACAGTGCAAGAGGGTTCCCTTTTATCCACACCCTCTTCAGCATTTATTGTTTGCAGATTTTTTGATGATGGCCATTCCTACCAGTGTGAGGTGATACCTCATTGTGGTTTTGATTTGCATTTTTCTAATGATTAGTGATGTTGAGCATCCCTTCATGTGTTGGTTGGCAATCTGTATATCTTCTTTGCAGAAATGTCTACCTAGGTCTTCTGCCCATTTTTGGATTGGGTTGTTTGCTTTTTGATATTGAGCTACATGAGCTGCTTGGATATTTTGGAGATTAATCCTTTGTCAGTTGTTTCATTTGCAAATATTTTCTCCCATTCTGATGGTTAACTTTTCATCTCATTTATAGTTTCCTTTATGTGCAAAAGTTTTTAAGTTTCATTAGGTCCCTTTTGTTTTTATTTCCATTACTCAAGGAGGTGGGTCAAAAAGGATCTTGCTGTGATTTATGTCATAGAGTGTTCTGCCTATACTTTCCTCTAAGAGTTTTAGAGTGTCTGGCCTTACACTTAGGTCATTAATCCATTTTAAGTTTATTTTTGTGCATGGTGTTAGGAAGTGTTCTAATTTCATTCTTTTACATGTAGCTGTTCAGTTTTCCCAGCAACACTTATTAAAGAGGCTGTCTTTTCTCCATTGTATATTCTTGCCTCCTTTATCAAAGGTAAGGTGACCATATGTGCGTGGTTTACCTCTGGGCTTTCTATCCTGTTCCATTGATCTATATTTCTGTTTTTGTGCCAGTACCATACTGTCTTGATTACTGTAGCTTTGTAGTATAGTCTGAAGTCAGGGAGCCTTATTCCTCCAGCTCCATTTTGCTTTCTCGAGATTGCTTTGGGTACTTGGGGTCTTTTGTGTTTACATACAAATTGTAAAAAATTTTGTTCCTGTTTTGTGCAAAATGCGATTGGTAGTTTGATAGGGATTGCATTGAATCTGTAGATTGCTTTGGGTAGTATAGTCATTTTCACAATGTTGATTCTCCCAATCCAAGAACATGGTACATCTCTCCATCTGTTTATATCATCTTTAATTTCTTTCAACAGTGTCTTATAGTTTTCTATATAAGATCTTTTATCTCCTTAGGTAGGTTTATTCCTAGATATTTTATTCTTTTTATTGCAATGGTAAATGGGAGTGTTTCCTTAATTTCTCTTTCAGATTTTTCATCATTAGTGTATAGGAATGCAAATAATTTCTGTGCATTAATTTTGTATCCTGCTACTTTACCAAATTCATTGATTAGCTCTAGTAGTTTTCTGATAGCATCTTTAGGATTCTCTATGTACAGTATAATGTCATCTGCAAACAGTGACAGTTTTACTTCTCCTTTTCCGATTTGAATTCCTTTTATTTCCTTTTCTTCTCTGATTGCTGTGGTTAAAACTTCCAAAACTATGTTGAGTAATAGCAGAGAGAGTGGGCATCATTGTCTTGTTCCTGATCTTAGTGGAAATGGTTTCAGCTTTTCACCATTGAGAACGATGGTGGGTGTGGGTTTGTCATATATGGCCTTTATTATGTTGAGGTAGGTTCCCTCTGTACCCTCTTTCTGGAGAATTTCTATCATAAATGGGTGTTGAATTTTGTCAAATGCTTTTTCTGCATCTATTGAGATGATCATATGGTTTTTATCCTTCAATTTGTTAATATGGTGTATCACACTGATTGATTTGCATATATTGAACAATCATTGCATTCCTGATATAAACCCCACTTGATCATGGTGTATGATCCTTTTAATGTTCTGTTGGGTTCTCTTTGCTAATATTTTGTTGAGGATTTTTGCATCTATGTTCATCAGTGATACTGCCCTGCAGTTTTCTGTTTTTGTGACATCTTTGTCTTGTTTTGGTATCATGGTGTGATGGTGGCCTTGTAGAATGAGTTTAGGAGTGTTCCTCCCTCTGCTATATTTTAGAAAAGTTTGAGAATGAAAGGTGTTAGCTCTTCCCTAAATGTTTGGTAGAATTCACCTGTGAAGCCATCTGGTCCTGGGCTTTTGTTTGTTGGAAGATTTTTAATCACAGTTTCAATTGCAGTGCTTGTGATTGGTCTGTTCGTATTTTCCTTTCTTCCTGGTTCAGTTTTTGAAAGTTGTACTTTTCTAAGAATCTGTCCATTTCTTCCAAGTTGTCCATTTCATTGGCGTATAGTTGCTTGTAGTAGTCTCTCATGATCCTTTGTATTTCTGCAGTGTCAGTTGTTACTTCTCCTTTTTCATTTCTAATTCTATTGATTTGCGTCATCTCCCTTTTTTTCTTGATGAGTCTGGCTAGTGGTTTATCAATTTTGTTTTTCTTCTCAAAGAACTAGCTTTTAGTTTTATTGATCTATGCTATCGTTTCCTTCACTTCTTTTTCATTTATTTCTGATCTAATCTTTATGATTACTTTCCTTCTGTTAACTTTGGGGTTTTTTTCTTCCTCTTTCTCTAATTGCTTTAGGTGTAAGGCTAGGTTGTTGATTTGAGATTTTTCTTGTTTCTTGAGGTAGGATTGTGTTGTTATAAACTTCTCTCTTAGAACTGCTTTTGCTGCACCCCATAGGTTTTGGGCTGTCGTGTTTTCATTGTCATTTGTTTCTAGGTATTTTTTGATTTCCTCTTTGATTTCTTCAGGGTCTCTTGGTTATTAAGTAGTGTATTGTTTAGCCTCCCATGTGTTTGTATTTCTTACAGATTTTTTCCTGTAATTGATACCTAGTCTCATAGCATTGTGGTCGGAAAAGATACTTGATACGATTTCAAATTTCGTAAATTTACCAAGGCTTGATTTGTGAACCAAGATATGATCTATCCTGGCGAATGTTCCATGGGCACTTGAGAAGAAAGTGTATTCTGTTGTTTTTGGATGGAATGTCCTATAAATATCAATGAAGTCCGTCTTGTTTAATGTGTCATTTAAAACTTGTTTTTCCTTATTTGTTTTCATTTTGGATGATCTGTCCATTGGTGAAAGTGGGTTGTTAAAGGCCCCTCCTATTATTCTGTTACTGTTGATTTCCCCTTTTATGGCTGTTAGTGTTTGTCTTATGTATTGGGGTGCTCCTATATTGGGTTCATAAATACTTAAAATTGTTATATATTCTTTATGGGTTGGTCCCTTGCTCATTATGAAGTGTATTTCTTTGTCTCTTGTAATAGTCTTTAATTTAATGTCTATTTTTTCTGATATGAGAATTGCTACACCAGCTTTCTTTTGATTTCCATTTTCATGGAATATCTTTTTCCTTCCCTTCACTTTCATCTGTATTTGCCCCTAGGTCTGAAGTGGGTCTCTTGTAGACAGCATATATACGGCTCTTGTTTTTGTATCCATTCAACCAGCGTATATCTTTTGTTTGGAGCATTTAATCCATTTACATTTAAAGTAATTATATATATGTATGTTCCTATTACCATTTTCTTAATTGTTTTGGGTTTGTTTTTGTAGGTCTTTTCCTTCTCTTGTGTTTCCTGCCTAAAGAAGTTCCTTTAGTATTTGTTGTAAAGCTGGTGGTGCTAAATTCTCTTAACTTTTGCTTGTATGTACAGGTTTTAATTTCTCTGTCGAATCTGAATGAGCTCCGTGCTGGGTAGAGTAATCTTGGTTGTAGGTTTTTCCCTTTCATCACTTTAAATATGTCCCCCCATTCCCTTCTCGCTTGCAGAGGTTCTGCTGAAAGATCAGCTGTTAACCTTATGGGGATTCCCTTGTATGTTATTTGTTGCTTATCCCTTGCTGCTTTTAATATTTTTTCTTTGTATTTAATTTTTGATAGTCTCATTAATATGTCTTGGTGTGTTTCTCATTGGATTTATCCTCTATGGGATGCTGTGCACTTCCTGGACTTGATTGACTATTTCCTTTCCATGTTAGGCTAGTCCTCGACTATAATCTCTTCAAATATTTTCTCAGACCCTTTCTTTTCCTCTTCTTCTTCTGGGACCCTTATAATTCAAATGTTGGTGTGTTTAATGTTGTCCCAAAAGTCTCTGAGACTGTCCTCAGTTGTTTTCATTCTTTTTTCTTTATTCTGCTCTGCGGCAGTTATTTCCACTATCTTGTCTTCCAGGTCACTTATCCATTCTTCTTCCTCAGTTATTCTGCTATTGATTCCTGTTAGAGTATTTTTAATTTCATTTATTGTGTTGTTCATCATTGTTTTTTGCTCTTTAGTTCTTCTAGGTCCTTGTTAAACGTTTCTTGTATTTTCCCTATTCTATTCCCAAGATTTTCTATCATCTTTACTATCATTACTCTGAATTCTTTTTCAGGTAGACTGCCTATTCCCCTTCATTTGTTTGGTCTGGTGAGTTTTTAATGTTGCTCCTTCATCTGCTCTATATTTCTCTGGCTTCTAATTTTGTTTAACTTCGTGTTTTGGGGGTTTCCTTTTCGCAGGCTGCAGATTCGTAGTTCCTGTTATTTTTGGTGTCTTCCCCCAGTGGGTGAGGTTGGTTCAGTGGCTTATGTAGGCTTCTTGGTGGAGGGAACTGGTTCCTGTGTGCTGGTGGGTGGGGCTGGCTCTTGTCCTTCTGATGGGCAGGTCTGTGTCCAGTTGTGCGTTTTGGGGTGTCTGTGAACTTACTATGACTTCTGGCAGCCTCTCTGCTAATGGGTGGGGTTGTGTTCCTGACTTGCTAGTTGTTTGGTATCGGGCATCTAGCACTGGAGCTTGCTGGCTGTTGGTTGGAGCTGGGTCTTAGTGTTGAGGCAGAGGTCTCTGGGAGAGCTTTCGCTGACTGATATTATGTGGGGCTGGGAGGTCTCTGATGGTCCAATGTCCTGGACTTGGCTTTCCAGCTTCGGAGGCCCATGCCTAACACCTGGCCAGAGCACCAAGACCTGTCAGCCACACGGCTCAGAAGAAAAGGAAGTAAAAAAAAAAGCACAGATAGAACCTCATACAAAATGGCAAAAGCAAAACTAAACAGAGAAAATCACACAAAGAAACATTCACACACACTCAGAAAAAAAAAAACAACAAGCAAAAAACAAAAAAATCAAACAAAAACCAAAACATACAAGCAAACACAATGAACAGACAGAACCCTAGAACAAATGGTAAAAGCAAACCTAAACAGAGAAAAGCACACAAAGAAACATACACACACAATCACAAAAAGAGAAAAAAGGAAAAAAATAAAAAATAAATAAATAAAAAAGGAAGAGAGCAACCAAACCAATAAACAAATCCACCGATGATAACAAACACTGGAAACTAAACTAAGATAAACATAAAACCAAAAACAAATCAGTTGCAGAAAACAAACCCCAAGTCTACAGTTGCTCCCAAAGTCCACCGCCTCAATTTTGGCATCATTTGTTGTCTATTTAGGTATTCCACAGATGCAGTGTTTATCAAGTTGATTGTGGAGATTTAATGTGCTGCTCCTGAGGCTGCACAGAGAGATTTCCCTTTCTCTTTTTTGTTCACACAGCTCCTGAGGTTCAGCTTTGGTTTTGACCCCACCTCTCCGTGTAGGCCACCCTCAGGCATCTGTTCCCCACCCAGAGAGGAAGGGGTTAAAGCAGCAGCTGATTAGTTCTCTCTTGCTCACTTAGGCTGGGGAGAGGGAGGGGTACAGTAGTCATAATTGGAATGTGGGGCAAGCCTGTGGCGGCAGAGGCCGGCGTGATATTGCAACTGCCTGAGGTGCACCATGTACTCTCCCAGGGAAGTTGTCCCTGGGTCATGGGACCCTGGTAGTTGCATGCTTCACAGGCTTTCAGGGGGGTGTGGGTAGTGACCTGCACTTGCTCACAGGATTCTTGGTGGCAGTGGCTGCAGCGTTAGTGGTCCATGCCCATCTCTGGGGTCCAAGGTGACAGCTGCAGCTTGTGCCCATCTCTGGAGCTCGCTTGGGCAGTGCTCTGCCTTTTGTGGTCACATGGGGCAGGAATCCCCTCTCCACACACACCCCAAAACAATGGTCTCTTGCCTCTTAGGCAGGTCCAGACTTTTTTCTGGACTCTCTCTTAGCTAGCTGTGGTGCACTAGCCCTCTTCAGGCTGTGTTCATGCAGCCAACCCCAGTCCTCTCCCTGTGGTCTGACCTCCGAAGCCCAAGCCTCAGCTCCCAGCCCCCACCTGCCCCGGTGGATGAGTAGACAAGTGTCTCAGGTTGGTGAGTGCTGGTTGGCACCAATCCTCTGTGTGGGAATCTCTCCGCTTTGCCCTCAGCACCCCTGTTGCTGTGCTCTCCTCTGTGGCTCCAAAGGTTCCCCACCACCACCTCATGTCTCCGCCAGTGAAGGGGCTTCCTAGTGTGTGGAAACTTCCTCCTTCACAGCTCCCTCCCAGAGGGGCAGGTTCTATCCCTATTCTTTTGTCTCTGTTTTTTCTTTTTTCTTTTGCCCTACCCAGGTACGTGGGGATTTTCTTGCCTTTTAGGAAGTCTGAGTTCTTCTGCCAGCGTTCAGTAGGTGTTATGTAGTAGTTGTTCCACGTGTAGATGTATTTTTGATGTATTTGCAGGAAAGGAGATGATCTCCAAGTCTTACTCCTCTACCATCTTGAAGGTCTCTCCCAGCAATTCATTTTTCTATATTAACTTTGTATCCTGTACCTTGCTATAGTGCTTATTAGTTCAGGGATCGATATTTGTTGTTGTTCTTTTGAATTTTTCTGAAGAGACAATCATGTCTTTTGTAAACAAAGAGTTTTATTTCTTCCTTTCTAATCTGTATACATCTTATTTCTTTTATCTGTCTTACTGCATTAGCTACGGCTTCCAGTAAGATGTGGAATAAAGGTGATAAGAAAGAACATCCTTGTCTTATTATCAGTTTTAGGGAGAAGGTATATGGTTTCTTAACATTAAGTATGAAGTTAGGTGTAGTTTTTTTTGTAGGTTTTCTTTATCAAGTTGAGGAATTTCCCCTTTACTCCTAGTTTGTTGAGAGTTTTCCTCATGAATGGGTGCTGAATTTGCCAAATGCTTTTATTTTTTAATTTATTGATATGATCATTTGATTTTTCTTCTTTAGCTTGTTGATATGATTGATTACATTAATTGATTTTCAAATGTTGAAACTGCCTTGCATACCTGAAATAAATCCCAATGATCATGGTATATAATTCTTTTATACATTATTGGATTCTATTTGCTAAAATTTTGGAGAGGAATTTTACATATATATTTACGAAAGATTTTAGTCTGTAGTTTCCTATTTTGTAATCTCTTTTGCTGGTTTAAGTTTTAGGTGAATGGTGGACTCAGATAATGAGTTAGAAAATTTTCCCTCTGCTTCTATTCTATTTTGGAAGACAATGTAGAGAACTGGTTTCATTTCTTCCTTAAATGTTTGATAGAAACTATTCTTTCTGTTTTGGAAGATCATTATTTGTTTATTAAATTCCTTTAATGAATAAATATAGACCTATGCAGATTATCTATTTCTTTTTGTATGAGTTTTGATAGATTTTGTCTTTCAACAAATTGTTCCATTTCATCAGAGTTATCAAAGTTGTAAGTATAGAGTTGTCCATAGTATTGTTTTGTTATCCTTTTAATGTGATCAGTTGTGATCACATTTTCATTTCTGATATTTAGTAATTTCTGTCTTATCTCTCTTATCTCTGTTATCTGATGACTAGAGGTTTATCGACATCTTTTCAATGAATCTACTTTTTGCTTTTATAACTTTTCTACTGATTTCGTGTTTTCCATTTCAGTGATTTCTTGTCTAGTTGTTATTTTTATTCTTCTAGTTACTTTGGATTAAGTTTTCTCTCCTATTTCTAGTTTCCAAAGATTCAAATTTAAATTATAGATTTTAGATGTTTCTTCTTTTGATTCTTTGTATTTCTTTTCTTTCTTTTTTTTTTTTTTTTTTTTCCCTTATGCGGGCCTCTCACTGTTGTGGCCTCTCCCGTTGCGGAGCACAGGCTCCGGATGCACAGGCCCAGTGGCCATGGCTCACGGGCCCAGCCGCTCCGCGGCATGTGGGATCCTCCCGGACCGGGGCACGAACCCGTGTCCCCTTCATCGGCAGGCAGACTCTCAACCACTGCGCCACCAGGGAAGCCCTCTATTTTTATTTAATTCAAAATATATAATTTGTAAAATGTTGTCTTGGCACTCATTTGACCCACATGTTATTTTAAAGTGTCTTGTTTAATCTTAAAATATGTGGGGATTTTCCATATATTTTTCCGTAACTGATGAAATTTCATTGTGAGTTAATTCCATTGTGACCTGATAATATACTTTCTATGATTTCTATTCTAAAATTTGACCTTTTTTTTTTTTTTTTTTGTCTCACAAAGTTACCAATCATTGGCAAAAGAAGTAGAGACACCAAAAGAAATTAAATCTTGACCCTAAAGTTCAGAGAATCAACATGGTTTTGTCATAAAGCCAAATAAGAGAAAGTTGAAGGATGTTGAGAGTAATTAATCATGATAAATTTCCTTAAAAAAAGGATTTGTAATATTGAGGGTGTGTGAAGATACGAAGGTATTAGGTGTGTTAATTTTTTTTAATGCTTTTGAAAAAACACAAAGTAATAGTATCTTGTGGGGGAAATGGTATCTAGTCTAGGTATTTCTCTTAGGATTGGTTATATGTGTACATAATTTTGGATTAACAAGAAAAAGCTAATAGAAAGTTAGAAAATAAAGCCAGAGATCTCAGATCACTCTCTGAAGGTCTGAAGGCTTCCAAGTCTCTCACTTGGTTTCACTTGAGCTTTGTGCCATTAGATAGAATTTTATATGTGTGAATATATATACTAAAAATGTCATGAAAACTTGAACTAACTATAGAGGAAAAGCCCAAGAATTATTAGTGTTTTAAAACATAACTTTTGAAAAGTAATATTTTTAGATCTGTCCGCAATGGTGATTAAAAAAAAAGAAATATGGTTGTCTCTGGGTAAGATGTATCCCAATTCTATAAATCACTCAACTCTACCTACCTGATAAAAGTGTTATATGACACTTTAGTTTACTTTTCCCTTGATAGTCACTATAAACTTAGAATTTTCAGTCTAGTTTTTTAAGTAACAACATGGGACTTTGCCTATTTCAGGCCTATTAAGAACTGTTAATGACTAATGTGTGTATTTGCAAATTATTCTTTATTTTGATGGATTTTATGAAAGTCTAAGAAAGTTTAAAGTAAAAATACATAGATCAAGCTGTATCAGTGGAAAAAATGTATTTGTTATTATATGCTTTGCTTTTATTCTCTTTGTGAATGTCATAGAGGTCAGCCAAACTAATCGGTAAAAGGTTAGTTCAGTTTTTCACATGCTGGCTTTTCATTAATCTCTTCTAAGTACTCCGACTACTCAATCAACAGTGTAAAAAAGGTTGTTTTTAAATTCCAGCAGTCTAAAACTCTGAGATTAATGGGCATGATTACGTATAGTTTATTCTATGCTTTGCTTAACAACCACAACAGAAATATACTTAAATGCTAGAGTTCTCATTTCTTTCATGTTAATTTTACTGATAAAGACAAAAGCTACAGCTAGAAAATAAGCTTTAAATTCCATAAGAAAATTATAACCAGAATTGTTATATTACATTGCAGTCTCCTTTCTATTATTGTATTAATACTACTACTAACTTGTCAATAAAGTAAAGTTAAAGGCTTTGAAATTGATGAGGCAGTTTCTATGAAGCTGTAATTCCAATAAGTTTCAGAGAGTATGGAAAGAAGATGCTGCACATTTTAAAACCCATTTCTGTATTTTTTCTAGTTCAGAAAATTAGAAGTTTATAAGTAGTGTTACTTAAAGTGATGCATAGTAATAGCAAAGAGATAGGAAATTTTGTAATTAGTCTTTCTTTTTTCCTCATGATGTACTTCACACAAAGGCATGCAAAATAGTCAGCTTCTATGGAATCTTCTCTAAGTATTAAAGACTATATTTAGAATAACTTTTTGCATTCAATTTTTCAATTTGACGACATTTCATTGGACTTCATTATTTGTACAGCGTTTTCTTTTTTTTCCTGGAATACACACAGGGTGTTGTGTGTCTGTATATAAAATAAAAAGCAATAACACCAAGTGTTATCTAAATACAAGACTTCCTGTTTTATAATCACCCTTGAACAACTGAACTGCTTTCACTACATAGGTAAGGAAAGCTTATTCCGTGAAAACCTTATCTGAACTGTAAAATCCATCATGTACCATACTGCTGGCTAATGCAGGAAAATTAGACCCATATTTCCCACTGAGGGACATCTTAGAGAAACCTCCCAATTAGATAAAATAAGACTTTCCCTCCCCAGGTGTATGAACTTAGAATCATTCTGACTTAAATGAATAAAAAAATAAATTATAGCAAATAAAAATTGACAATCATTTAGACATAAAACAAATGTCACTGAGTTCAGGAGCTCTAAGAGGAGCACTGCCAAAATATATATATGATACTTATTTTCATTTTAATTGGAGTCTGGGATGAATTTCTAGGCAAGAGTAGCTGCTGAATCTGACTGTGGTCCCCAGCTGGTGTCTATTCAGTAGCACAATGTCTCCTGTTGTACTTCTTCTGACTTCTGTATTTCACATATAATGAATCCTTTATAGATTAGACAAAATCAAACAATTACAATCTGAATCTATTATTGTTTAAAGGAGGAGATTTATTTCTTTAAACTAAAAAGATACTTGCTACAATAGGGACACTGTACATGGCAGCATTTTGACTCAGCCGACTCCCAGGCTTTGGCCAGCACTGATCTCTTCTTAACACTGTTGAACAATTGTCTATTGTCTGCCATCTGCGTAACTTTGGGAATAAAGAGGTGGAGGTCTGAATAGAAGACGTCATATTGGGTATGTAGTCCTTAACAGACTTAATGGAATCATTGTGATTCCATTATATTCTTTCTTTAGGTCATTTCTAGGTATTTTGCAGAATTGAAGCAAATTATCACTCAAGATAGACCCTGTATACTTGTCATTCTTCAGTATGGTAATGAGATACATTTCTTCCTCCAATTATTAGCAAATGAGTGAGTATGACAGGCTTAGCACATGACACATTCAGATCTGAACCAAATTCTGGATTAGATTATCAGTGCCTCCTGTGAGTATGGAAGCAGGGAACAAAGTCACACTCAAATAACTACAGGAGAACTATTCATCACCTTTTAAACTTTCTGAGACATCTCCTTCCTGTCATACAGGGGATTCAGACATTCTAAACAGTTAAAGGAACATATGCCCCATTTCTATATGGATAAATGTGCGTGAACATATGTTTTCTCTAAACAGATATGCTACTAGAGTTGCCTTTTCAAAAGACACCACCCTGCCTCCTCTTTACTGGAATATTCCCTGGAAAAATGGTTGTTTGCATTTATTCATTCACCAAACATTGATTAAGTGCCAATTTTGTCATCCACGCTGTTCTAGGCACTTAAGGCTATATTAGTGAACATACAGACTAATTTCTTTGCTCCAGTGGTGCACACATTGGGGGTGGGGTGTGGTGGGCTGACATAAAATAACCAAATAACCAAAATAGATGAATAAGCACCTGGAATTTTACATGCTGAAAGTTCTCTGGAGGAAAATAAAATAGAAAAGGGGAATGGAGGTGTACATAAGCAGTATTAAGGAGAGCAAATGGGAGACCACCAACTAGGCAAATAAATTAAAGGATATTTAAAGTTTTATAAGCTTTAGTTTTCATTTGGGAGGAATGAGAAGTCATTGGAGGGTTTTGAGCACAGGAATATTTTTCTATGTTACTAGGATCAATTTAGCTGCTTTGTTAAAATATGCTACAAAAAGGGAACGATTAATTTAGATGTCCAGCTGGAAAACTATTGTGGTAATTTAGGCCATAGATCAGGCTGAAATCAAAGTGTTGGCCAGTGAGGATGCACCTGGAGGCTTGATGAGGGAGAGATCTGCTTCTTAGTTCCCTCAAGTTGATGGACAAATTCAGTGTCTACAGCTGTAGAACTGGAGTCCCTGTTCTCCCACTGGTTGTCAGCCAAGGACCAGCTTGGCTGGTCCTAGGGATCACCCTCAGGGCATTGTCATGCGGTACCCTCCACACGCAGTTCACATCATGGATACTTGCTTCTTCAAGGCCAGATGAAAAAAAAAATCTTTCTTTAAATCTCTCCCTTCAGGAAGGGCTGAGTCCGTTTTAAGCATTTACTTGATTAGGATAGGCCTACCCAGTATAATCTTCTTTTTGAACAATGCAGAGACAATGGATTTGGGATATTAATTACATGTGCAAAACCCTTTGCATTTGTAATAAAACATAAACTGTTAACAGGTGTGAATTATGTCATATTCACAGTCTCACCCATATTCAAGGGCACTTGTAAACCAGAAGGTGGTGACCTTGAGACCATCTTCAAATTATGTCTGCCACTGTCCCCAAAACAAAAGGTAACCAGTCTCTGAGTATAATGATGCTATATTACATGACTTAACTTGGCTTAGAACTTGAAGTGTTTTCAGAGATAATTTCTCTTAAACTTATTCCTAATGCTCCCTGCTGCATATATAAGACTATTAATTATTGTTGGTTATTGCTCATTCCACCAGTGTTTTGGAGGATAGAGATTTAAAAGGCCCATGCATTTTCAAACTCTGTCTACACAGCTGCCCAGTGCCCCCAAAGATGTGACACATCAGTGCAGTTATTTAACAGATGCCTCCTGGTATTACTGGCCCTAAGAATGCAAGCAGCAATGATGTGCTACCGACATCAGAGCCATAACTGCTTGCTAATGCAGTGATCTCTTGGCAAGCGAAGCCCACATGGTATGCCTCTTGGGTCCAGGGTACACTTGGAAAAGTCCAACAGAAATGTCTGAACCTATATTAGAAACATGATTTAAGTTCTCTCCCCTGGAGGATCCCAGCCCCTTTCTAATAAGAAGGCAGTCAAGTCTCTCAGTGTCTCTGATTCTTTGACTTTTCATCTCTTCTACAAAGTGAATTTATTCTCTGTCTACAAGGACACAGATTTAAAACAACTAAACTTAAGCTATTTTCTTTTCCTGAAAGAGAAAAGCAAAAAGCAATTTATCTCAAAGACAATCTTCCCCATCATAACCTGTGATCAAAATCAATATAGTCAAGGTTGATATATGCTAAATAGCTTTGATTTTTATGAAAGACTACATCAGTCAACCTTTTATTCTTTTACATATTTTCTTCATTTTAGAAGCTTTTCTCCATGTCGTCAATATATGCTTCTTTTTATTATATTATCTAAAATAGCAGATGCAATACAAACATAATTCCAGGCCAAGTGTCTAAGGGGGTAAGATCTGGATTTTAAAAGGGCTCTCAAACTTTCAGACTCACCATATACATAACAACCTACTTTCACGTATACTATTATATAGGGCACACTTTTCTGGGCACCGTTCTAAATGCATATAATCAGTATGACTTATTTCATGCCATTTAGTACTCAAATGTTTTTGAGAAAGAAACTCTTGTTAACCTGATCTTACAGAAGGAGAAAGGAGGCACATAAAGATTAAGTTACCTAGTAAGCCATACTGATAGCTTTTTTTAGAGCTGGACGTATGATCACTACTCTGGTGCTTCTCTAGTCACTGACAGAAAAAATGGCAAACCAGGAGCACTGGAATCAGCAGCTCTTGGATTCAAGACTCCTTAGAATGAATACTAAAAGAGTGAAGACAGGGCATGAAACGTCTAACAGGAAAAGGGGGAAAGGCAAAAGCAAAATCCCCCTCCTCATCACTTTTTTGAGGGAGAGAATCTGTCTACATCACTAACCCTTTTCTCATGCTTCTTGAGAAGTGTTTCGCTGTATGCTACAAAGAGTTTTTTGACAGCCTGTGAGAAAATTCAGTGATAGAGATTAGCAGATGGCTTTTTTATTTCCTTATATATTCATCATTCATTAGCTACTTTGACCAGAAAATCCCTTTCTATGACACTACACATTTCCCTCCAACAGACAAGCAGAGATATTTTGGCAAAAAAATATGTGTTAGCCCCTCACATTTTATGTTTGTTATTATACTCAGAATTTTTTGTTATTGTTATTTACTTATATATTTATTATAAGCATGTGTAATATACAAAAAGCAGTTCTATCTGCTTTGTCCACCTTATGTCTATGCTATGGTTTTCTTTTTGTAGGGCAATAGTGACAATGACTGCCTTATCAACAATTAAAATTCAAAGAGACAGACTTGTCCACAGGATTTTTGTTCTAATCTAGACTCATTATCTTAACCTGCTCTGATACAAACCAATTTGTAGTCAGAAGTGATGGTAGAATGATAGTGGAATCAACAGGAAGTTACAGAGTACCTGAGACATTTGCTTCCTGGTTTCTTTTGTCAGGATTCAAATGCAGAAAGTTAATAGGAAATAAGGAAATGAGTCTAGGCAGCTAAACTCTTACTTTATAAAGGAATAAAGTTAGAATTACATTTGTATTCAGTGCTACTTACTGGTGAGAGTAATAAGAATAAAAATATTATCCAGTGACAAAGACCACAGTGCTTAGGAATTCCAATTAGCCCTGACTTCACAGGACACCACACTACTCCATGATGATGGATGCCTGTTGGTTTCTCTGCTTATACACCATCATCAGGAATTTATTTATTTATTAGTTATTATTCATATTTTGAGATGGGAAAGTAAGAATTCTAATTTGTATCATCTTGAAATTGCAAAAGCATTATTAAATAAAGATTAATTCTAAAAGCTTAAGTCATTTGAGAAACATGTAGAGAATATGACAAAGTCTGTGTCTTCTTGTTGAAAAATATATTTTGTAATGTAATCCCACTACACCCCAACAAATTATTTGCAAATAATGGTTGAACTTCAGTGCCAGCTTAATTAATTAAAGATGAGTAATAACACAACACCTTGATTTAAAGGTAAATTAAAAGTTGTAGGCACACAGACAGAGGGACAGAACAGTATTCCACAATTGATCTTTTCAGAAGGTTCTCAGATTTACCATACAAATTGCCTTTTAAAGTACTCCCTTGAGTTCATAAAGAAAATAATTAGTAATCCTCATTTTCAGAAGAAAAACAAAAGATTGAAACTCAGACAACAGGTTAGAATGCTTACCCAAGATGACATAAATATTAGAGCTATGACTAGAATCCATGTATTCTGATTCCATATCAAGTGCTGATTACACTATACGGTACTTTCAAATAGATTAAATTATTGTTATGATAGTATACTCGATAAATCACTAAGACATTCAATAAATATTTACTGAATGTATGCCAGGCACACTTATAGGTTTTGTGCTTACAGAAAAGATAACACAAAATCCTTACCCTTATGGAACTAACATTCTTGTTGGGGAGACAGGTAATTAACAAATTAATGTATCTATAACAAAATAGCATGAATTTGTATATGCTAAGAAGAAAAACAGAACATCACACAAACTGGTTATTATATTTCATACCTTATAAAAACTAGTTCAGCTCATCTCCCCTTCTAGCCAAGTTCCACTTTTGCTCATTTTTATAGAAATTCTCCCCAAAGTGTTGAATATTGTTAATAGTATAAATGATTGTTTCTCATTCCTGATGTTTCCTTCCTCTGAAAGGAGCATTGCTACTTACTGTAATTTCTGAATTCTCTCTGCCTTTTTCACTCTATTTCTATTTTTACTTTGTTCTAAATGATTTTGTTTGGTAAATACGCTCAGCATAATTACCTTTTTCTTATTCTTGGAGATGAGCAGTCTGCAAGATGCTTGCATTCCACTGGTCCTTCAGGAGAAGGCTTTCTAGGACAACCTAGGACTGAGTCTGTGCATGATTCTGAGATTCAGCTAGGAAACTTATCTGGCCAACAGATATAACATGATTCACTTTAGCTTTTAGAATGAATAAAGATGCTGTTTTGGTTCTGTATCTGCTATAACCCTTGCTTAATTTCTCAACTTGTTCACAATCCAAGTGGGAAAGAAAATGCAATTTGAGGGGCCCTAAGATACTTCAGTATCTATTTAGTTGTCTTTTTTCCTTTTATCCCGTTCTCTCTTGATCTTATTCCACTAGGGCTATCATCCTCATCAACCCATTAACTCTGCTCTTGTCAAAGTCACTAATGCATTCTACAGTACAAAATCCATGTTTCATTCTAACACTTAACCTTACTCACTGTCAGTAAACCTTGTGTTTTCTCTCTTTATATTAACCCTACATCCAAAAAGTAGAAAGGTTTGCTGACTCCTCTTTCAAAATGCACCCAAACTTTGACTCCTTCTCATCATCTCTACCCCTATATATGTCTTACTTCCAAGGAATAGCTATCCCTCAATTGCTGAACTTCTATGATTGCATCATTAGTGGTCCACTCTTGCTCCATCAGAGGCTATTAGCCACACAACAGCTAGACTAAGCCTTCAGAACTATAATTCAAATCATGCCACTGCCCTCCTCATGGCTTCCACTGGATTGCCTTTATACTCAGAATATCACCAAAGACCTTGCCATGATCTATAAGTTGCCCTGGCAAGCTCTGCCGTCTCGCCCAAGGCTTACTCTCCAACTACTCTCATATGGTCTTGACATTTTTTCACTGCTTTCCAGCCACACTGGCCACCTTTATGCTTCTTGATTGGCAGTGCAGGCACTCATCTCAGGGTCTTTGCAAAGCAGAATACTCCTCCACCCTGAAGTTTATTCTTTCACTTCACTCAAGGTCTTCTCAAATGTGACCTCCAAAGACATCTCTCTCTTTCTCTCTCTCTCTCTCCATTTATCAATCAATCAATCAGTACCTCCCACTAGAATATAAGATCTGTGCAGATAAGTACTTTGTGTTCATTCTTTTCTGTATACCCAGGCTCTAAAATTGTGACTGGCACATAGTAGATGCATAATTAAATACTTCTTGAATACGTAAATCAACAGAATCTCCAATCATGTGAACCCATAAAGAAAATAAAGGGAAAGGATAATGCATAAAAACTGAAAAAGGGCCAATAAAGAACAGATTATAGAACTAGCCTTAAAGTTTTAGAGGTTCAAAATATTATAACATATATACACAGAATATCAGGAGATTTTCTGGTTTATTCACAATGATTTCAATCCCATAACATTTCTACTCTTTTGCTTTCTGTTATAAAGGAAAATGCTACACCCTAAGCTCAGTCCCAAAAGGTTGCCACCACTATCTGTATTGATATAGTTTATCAACAATTGAAGAGAGAACCCTGGATACATGTATTCCAAACCTGTGCTCCCTTCTACGTTTGACCAACACTTCTTTGCATCTTATATAAACTCATATAATTATTAGATATTCCAGTTGAGAATATTTTGTGTATGAGCTATTCAGATAAGCACAAACATCAGGGTAGGGTTGGGTTGATAATATCGTTATATGCTAATGATGCAATGGTAAAACAACAACAGAATAACAACAGTAACGAGATATACGGAAGATACTGAAAAAACGATCATACTCTGCTTTGTGACCACCATAATATTGCTAATAAACAAAAGTAGAGGACTTTTCTCTTCTTCACTTGGATGGCAGTAGTGCTGTTAGGAGTGGGTGCAGAGTGGACAGTACCTGAAGCCAAACCTATCTAAATATGTAGTACAGAAAGAGCAGAAAAATACCTGGAATTAAGGGTGTGGAGGAAGTTCTGACAACATGGCAGACTGACCGGTGGTAAACTTTATGTGGTAAACCCACCTGACAGACAGGAGGACCACAAATAGAGGACATACATGGCTCTTTGTTTTCTAAAGTATTTTAGAAAGATTTAGATAGAGGATGAGCTTAAAAACACACATTTGTGAGTAACTCTATTAAATCCCAATATTAGTTTACCTGAAAAAACTTGCCTTAAATAACATTGGGTCTTAAGTTAGTAAATTGGCATACTTGCATATAAATATATATATATATTTAAATTTTTTCTTTAATTCTCTGTGTGTTTTTTGGTAAGATTTCCTCACTAATCAGATATTCCTGAGATTTCTACAAATATATGTTAGTCTTCATCCAGCTTTATACTATTCCTCAAAATGTATGCTCTGTATATGCACCTGTAGTATTATTTAAGAATATTCTATTCTACTATAAAAAAATAAGAAAAGTAAATACACTAGGATGATAGATAAAGCTAAGTATAGAAGCAAGAAGCTTGAGAGATGTGCTGGACATAAATAATGTAAGTAGAGTATATATGTATATAATTAATGTAAGTAGAGTAAATATGTACTGAACATAGGTAGAAAGGGGTAAAGGATCAAGAAGTAGGAAACATTCGTGATACACTTAATGGGACACATGGAGAACAGGTTGATAATGACACAGGAAAACACATGAGTCACATAAGACACTCAATACTTATGTTGTCCATTTGTGAATCCCCATTCTGGCCATATCGTTTCTGCCCCAATTGCCCTAACATGACAAAATCCATAACTGATCAGCAGATATTTTTTGCCACTGTGTCTGACTCATATAGAAAGTGTGTATTGGCTCCAGGCACTTTCTATCTGCTAAGACCTTTTTTTTTCAACCTCACCATCAGAGGATACTGCTGAAGTATGAGAGAGAGACAGGACATGTGAACATGGCTGGTGAAACAAGGACGTGGGTAGGAAGCCACTTCTACCACATGTGCAACCTGTTCTCAGTGTGTTACCTTATCCTTTCTCCTCTCTCCTTTAGATTTTTGCTACAACTTTTAAGTTCATTCAGTAAACCTTGTGATTAATGCATCTTAATTTGCTCAGTGAGCCTTTTCTGTTCCATGACCTCTGGGATAGCCTGGTTGGGAGCAGATGTGGAGGCTACCATTACATCAGAGTAATTTTTCACATGACAGACCCCCTCATATGATGATCAACTGCAATGCCTCCTATCATTTGTCATCATAGTATAATAGATTTGTTACTGCAATTTCGATACCTTCCACAGAGCAAAAATATAAGAAAACTAATGTTAATAGAGTGAAATTGATCATTTAAATCACCTAGTAAATTGGCCCAAGGAAGTATTTTTCAATGTAAAAATGAAATATCTTTATTTGACACGTATCTATTTTCTTTCCAATTAAATAACATTCATAATATAGCATATCGTTATTTAATAGTTTGATTCAAGATCTAGAAAAACTAATAAATGTAGCAGAAGGATAGATTAGAGCATACTGTGAGAGAAAGGCAATCACACATGGCTCAAGGCCCTGACTACACTAACTGAAGCTAGCAACCAAGAACAGCTTTTTAAAATACACAGAGTGGAAAAGCTTTTGTTCTGTATTGCTCTTTGCAAAAAGGACTAGGGATGACAAAAAATTATAAGTGTGCATGAGTGTGTGTTACAATCATATCAATAAATTATAGCAAAGATTTAGACTAACATTACCCCAAACTACTTGTTACTATTTAGCTAAACAAGGTTGAGGGGAGATTGGGAGGATGAATGGTAATAGTTATGAAGGGTAGAAATGTCCATTTCCTAATAACAAGGAAAGAAGAACACTTTAGATTATGATATTCAGATGATTTAAGACACATAAAAACAGATGAATGTTTCTTAACTGAGGGCCAGGATTAAAAAGAATAAAGAGAACAAGAAGGGACAGAAAAATGGAATGAAGTGAGGGGAGGATGGAGGGACAGGGGGAAGGAGGAGGATTCAGGTTTCAGGGCTCTTCCATCACGTGCACTCTGAGAAAGGGAGAGGGAGAGAGGGAAGGAAGATGGAAGGGAGAAAGCACAGAAGGAAGGAAGGAAGAAAGGAAGGAAGTGGAATGCTGCAGATGCTTGCAGTGACTGCTTTTGACTCTAAAAGCCTGCAGAGAACTGTGGATACATCTTTATTCTTGCTTGAGTGATTAATGAAAGTCTAACTTGACTTCCTAGTTGATGAGGCTTAAAACTATAAATCGTACTTCAATTTCTTTTTTTTAGCTCAGGCAATAAGATACAGATAGTGTCAAAAACTATGGTATTTTGAATATTTAAAGGACTGATTTTTTGGTTATCCAGGCCCCCTGCTTCTTTCCCTCCTGCTTCCTGAGGTCTGCCTTTGGGCCATTTCACTGCTCATTAACACCTCCATCTCCGTGGTAAGGGGCTAGGGAAGAAGGTTAAACCAAATTCCTTCTGTGCCTTGAATAAAAGGAAGACCAGAAGTTATTAGTAGAAAATTAAATTTAGGGAAAAAATATGAAGTTCAGTTATCCTGACTTGTTCTTTCTCTATTTCTTTGAGCAACTGAGAATTTCTTGCATTGATATTTTATTCAATTTCCTACATATTTCCTCAGAAATCAATCACCTTAGCAGGGGGACTGAGCATGGGTTAGCAAATTAAACCAACCTGGATTGCATCCACTGCTTCATTCCCATCAAGTATGAGGTTTGCGACCTTGGCAAGTTATGTGAGCATTCTGAATCTATTTTCTCTATAAAATACATACCTGAACATACTGTGATGAATTAGATGGCATTTTAACAGCTCACTAAAAGGGCTGAAATATATTAGGGCTCAAAACATGTTAGAAACTACCTACCTCTCCTCTCTCCTTCCTCCTTTGTCTAAGGAAAAAAAAATGAAATTTAACATTTTACTTGCCTTTACTTTATTACCTTTTTTAAAAAAATTTAAGGATGAAACTATTTTTAGGACTCCTAGTACTCTACACTGATACAGTACCTTGAGCAACAGCGTGGCATAATCCACCCAAAAGTCTTCTTAAATAAACTCTCCATTTCAAGGTTCTGTATTATGGGTTAAGGTTGTTTTACACAAGAGTAAAACACATTTAAAAATGTAAAAGGGGGCTTCCCTGGTGGCGCAGTGGTTGAGAGTCCGCCTGCCGATGCAGGGGACACAGGTTCGTGCCCCAGTCCGGGAGGATCCCACGTGCCGCAGAGCGGCTGGGCCCGTGAGCCATGGCCGCTGAGCCTGCGCGTCCGGAGCCTGTGCTCCGCAGCGGGAGAGGCCACAACGGTGAGAGGCCCACGCACTGCGAAAAAAAAAAAAAAAAAAGTAAAAGGAAGCTTTCTTTCCAAAAACTATGCCAAAAATGTGTTTTATGTCAAAGAGAACAAAATGGTTTATACACCATATATACAATGTATAGTGTAAATATTCTATTGAAAAAAATCCAAATTCTGATGCATATTTTATGAGTGTGTTAATAGAAATTTTAATTTTGTTAAGTTGTAGTTTTATTCTTTAGTGTTTTAATTTAACAACATTATTAAAAATATTGATAACAAATCAAATTTTAATTTGTCATATATAATTTCCTGGGCATTTAATTTTGTTTTCTTGCTGTCATAACAAATTACCATATATTCAACAGCTTAAGATGACACAAATTATTATATCACAATGCTGTAAGTCAGAAGTCCTATACCAATTTCACTGAGCTAAAATTACGGTTTAATCACTGCTGCATTCCTTTCTGGAGACTCGGGAAATCAGTTTCCTCATTCAGGGCACTGGTGGAATGCGGTTTCTTGCGGTTGTAGGACTGAGATTGTTATTAACCTTGCTGGCTGTCACCTACAGATTGACTATCAAATGCTTAAGCTTTAGGGTGACACTCTTACATGAGTCCTTTCTGTGTGTGTTCCTATAGTTATATATTTCTAAAAAAATAATTTGTCATAACATATTTTCTAATTTTAAATGAAAGTTTACCTTTTTACAGAATTTGTATTCATAATTTATAAACTTTTTAATAATCAATACCTAGAAGTTGTGTTAAAAATTATGCAACTTCAGAAATAAGGTAAATAACCTCAAAGTTTTCCTCACTAAATGAGGATGCACCCCTGCCATAATGCATCTGAATTTCCATTGATGTCTTTGTTGAGAACATTTTTATCAAAAATTATATATTAACTTATCTCCTAAGACTATACTAATGTTTTTAAACAATGCTATATATGAGCTAACATAAAGTATGGGTCTCCTGATAAACTCTATAGGAATATGCATAATAACTTAAAAATAACCAATGACTTACCTATAAATTTAATAACATAGCAATCCATTGGAAGTTTTAAAAAAGTGAATTTGTGTGTTTGTGCATACTTTCTTCTATTTAGTGAGATAAATTAACAATGATTTCTAGTTTATATAGTGAAGCATATCTTTCTTTTCTGGGTAGAATTACCCTCTTCATTGCCCTTTTAATACACATATAAGGACAATAATCCGAAGTATTTTAGAAGAAGGGTACATTTTTCCCTGATTATGTTCTTCCTCAGTCTGGTATAGCTCTTTCTATCAGGTCTCCCCATTTTGGATTTTTCTTTTGATTTTTTGGGGGGAGTTGGGGAAACGGGTGGTTGATTGTAAACCTTTCCAAGTATTTTATTTATTAAATAATACTAAATTAGAATAAGCACACATTATTCTAGATAAAGAACATAACCACACCTTTTATTATTTGTTTATTTTTTCCCTCTGGTTCTTGTTGTTTTGTTTTTAAGTGTTTAAATCCTTCATCTCTGGAGGTGATCTTATCATCTGGGATTAAGAATGAGAGTTAATTCTGGGGTAGCAGATATTGTGACTGGTTTATCGCTCAGCACCTTTGAGAGGATCTCTTACTGAGAATTAACTGTCTTATGAACTAGAACAACTGGTTATTTAAAGCTGTCATTTTGGACTCAGGCCTGTTTAGGTACAAAGTTCGTACACTGAATGTAACTTTAAGATAGCTCCTCCTCATAGACTGTGCTCCCCCCCACTCCCCATAGCAGTGGACAGATGAAAAGAGCTAGTCTCACCTGTTGTGCTTCAGACCTGACTTTCGTGAGGGAGAGAAGTGGAAGGAAGCGGTGATTCATCTCCAAGCACACTACAACATCCACTGAGGAAATAAAGCTGGTCCCACATCCCTCAGCCTGTCCTTTCCCCAAGACTGGGGCTTTGGTGCTCAGCTCTATATCCGTAACGGCTCAAATTTATCTCTTCACATCGTGAGGTTACAGGGAATTACAATTTAACAAAAATTGCTCCAGATATTTTGAGAATTCCTCTTTTGAGTGTAACTTTAGAAGTAAGCAGCTCGGCCCAGTTCTGAAAATATGCTGTCTGAGGGCTCTACATGTCTTACCAAAAGCATCTCTTAATAAACCTAGCAAATTTGCACAGGATTTTATAATTTTCAAGGACACATTATGGACAGTATCGAGCATCTCTTTGACATATTAAGCAGAAGTAATGTAGGGAGTATTTGTAAAAATACCAGAATTAAAGGGGACATTTGGGTAAGTCATTTGTCCTCTACATTAAGCAGAGTAGCACACCACATGTGTGCACATATGAATACACACATACGTACAGATGTACATTTAGTTTGACATTTACTGTGTTAAAAGAAATGGATTTTACCTCTGGGAAAACATTAAGCAGAGTTCACATATGATATGACTAATTTTTATTCCATTTTATTATAATGGAAATATATTAAACGTCTAGATTTTCTCACATGCCATTCTGAAGTTCTCGGTTGACTCAAGTAATGCAGCTCCTTTCTTTAATTACAATTTAAAAATCAACCCAGATTTCTCCAAACACTATGTAATATATTACATTTTTCTTTTTGTAGCTCATGAGCTCAATCAATCATAATTTTATAATGAGGTCAAGGGTCATTTTTATATCCAGTTCTGAAGGTTACCATGAATTTTATTATTGTTTAAGAAAAGTTAGAACAAATTGTATAAACCTATATTCATATCAAAAAATAGTATGCAGTATTTTGGTTTTCTTTGGTTAAATCTTGATTACGACGAAAGATAAAGCTGAATTCATGCAAAATATAAAATAATTTTTTCCCATCAAATGTCTACATTTTATAAAATATTGTCACAATAGAAACATGCTCTATATCAACTCTTTTTTAAAAAATAAATGTGCCTAATTATAATATGCCATGGTGACTGACATGCATTATGTTCAATATTCAGAAAGGCAGTATTATTCCAATAAAAAAATTATACAGTGCTACCCACCATGACCTTGCAGAATATACTAATAATAGTTTTCTCTTCCAAAATATTTCTACAAGTGACAATTCTTATTTTCTGTGGCATTTTAAGAAAAGCTGTCCAATCAGCCATAAATATATAAGTCTACCTATAAAGGTTTACTATCCAAATGGCAATTTCATTTTCAATTTTCCTTGGTAAATAGATATTGAATATTTGAAGGAGGTTGTTTCAAAAGTCTGGAAGATGAAAATGACATTCCTTTTAGAGCTTCTTTTACTCTGGTGGACAACTGAAATGTCATTCGAAAAGTTACGTGATGTTGCAGTAGCCTCCAAGTACATTACCAAGCACATTATTCCAGAGGTGGGGTCAAGACCAAATTAAGATGCAGAGATCATATGGCTTATTATATTACATAAAATACAGCAAGCAACAAAAGGGAAGATAAGTGGTTGGCTAAAACATAGGACAGGGTGAAAGGGGATAGAAAGAACACTCTAACTTAATCCTGTATTAACCAATCTTCTTATATATTCTTTCTCTCTCTCTCTCTCTCTCTCTCTCTCTCTCTCTCTCTCTCTCTGCCACATCAGATTTCCCTTCTGATCATATGTGTACAAGACCAGAGTTATGGATGAAGCAGAGAGAAGACACAGAGAGCAGACACATACTCGCTCTATCAGAGTGACTCAGGGCCAACTATCCCTTGCCACAGTTGTATCTCCTCAGATAACTTGATGAATAGTTACACTTTTTATCTGTTTCTGGGGAATAACACATGGGACCAGAATGAGATCATACCAGTTGTCACCAGTAGAGGGAGGTGCAATTTAGGGATGATATAGCTACTAATCTGGAATTAATAAAATGTATACCTTAAGATGAGGTCTTTCCAACCCTATCTGTAGGTAACATTCTTGTTTGCTCTATCCTTTTAACCATATATTCCATTTTTTCTATCTTTAATGAGTATTAATATATCTTATGAATTCTGCCTACATATCACAAGCTATTAGATCATCTAATATGTATAATTAGCATTTTTAGGAGTATAATACCACTTTTTGTTTTTTGTTTTGTTTTTGTCCTCTACAGAATTGGATGTTTTTCAATAATACTGCAAAGACTGATTATGAAAAAAAATTTGTTCTTCAAAATGTATTTGTTAATATCTTGCCAATTAATTCAAACAGGCATTCACAACAAAAATGACCATGCAACAGCTTAGACACAATCTGACCTATACTGAACAATATCATCCGGGTAGTAATTGTTGAAGTGGCATAAAATGAGTGCTGTTAAGTATTTCATTACCATGTTAAAAATGTGTGGAGTGCATGAGGTACCAGATTTTGTTTAGGTCGCTTTTTGTTCTGTGTCATAGTTTGATTAAGGTGTCCCAGAGAAGTGTGCTTTGGGCTTCACTCAACTTCTTCAATAATGACTTTCTTGCTAAGTTAAATGAGCCTCAATACAATAATCAGATTGATTTCCTACAAACTTCTCTAATGGAATACCAGAAAAATATATGTTATGTTATTGAAGTTAAAAAAAAAAGACATCCAAAAGTTTTTAAGTTTGCCTTGGTGCTAGTAAGTAACTACTTCAACTCCAACCATTTTGACAGTTGACAAACTAAATTCTTGACTCATGACCATGACCCAAACTTTGCTCTGTACTATTCTGCTCAGAATTCCCACTTACGTTATGACCACTCTGATGACTAGCCATTTCCCTTGCTTTTAATTTCTGGCTTACAGTGTGTCACTGTTATCCCAGCTAAGTAGTTTAATCTTCTAGAAAAGTTGGTTATCCCTCAAATGATATTACCTAGGTGTTCCTAGGGAATGCCCTCTCTTTGTTTTTTCCTCAACCCCATATTCTTTCCCTGACCATTCTCATAATGTAATTAACTTATATACAGTCGTGTAAAAAGAAATTAGGGAGGGCTTCCCTGGTGGCGCAGTGGTTGAGAGTCCGCCTGCCGGTGCAGGGGACACGGGTTTGTGCCCCGGTTCGGGAAGATCCCACATGCCGTGGAGCGGCTGGGCCCATGAGCCATGGCCGCTGAGCCTGCACGTCCGGAGCCTGCGCTCCACAACGGGAGAGGCCACAACAGTGAGAGGCCCGCGTACCGCAAAAAAAAAAAAAAAAAAAAAGAAATTAGGGAAAATTAGATTTAGTCCGTATACAGAAATTTATTAATTTGGCTAACTTTGTCATTTTCCATGATAATGACTCCATAGAAATATTTTTTCCTTCAAAAATTGCTGTTTCTGAATATAGAAATAAATGTGTAAATGATGAAAATTGGGAATTATTGCTGAGATGATCATTGCTGACTCTAAAGCACTCCCCAAATTCCAATCACTGGCAGCTGACAACATGCTCCTCAGCATATCTCAGGCAACTATCAAAGAGAAAAGCAAGAGAATATTTCTCTATCTAATTATTCTTCCAGCATTTTCTCATTTTTCTTTCTGGATTTGATCCACATGGTGATAACCTTACTGTGGTAAAGTGGTAACAGTTATCTAAGGGGTAATCATCTGAATATGTTGGTTGAAAAGCTTGAAATGTTTCATGCTGAAAAATGTATTTCAGGATCGACATTAGATAGAAGATACCAACAGGTATAATCTTATATTATCCATTCTTCTGTGTTTAATTTTGATACTGAAATCAGTTGATGGTATAAACTACCAAACAAAGCTTTTAATTCATCTGCTTTCTTCATTCATTTAAATAATCTTGTCACTTCAGAACATATTTAAAATCCTAGTAAAATCACTTCCGCTAGTAACTACATATTTTTTCATGTTGTAATGAAAACAGTATTTGAGGAAATTAGCAACCATCAGAAATAGTATAAGCATGAAGAATAAACATAGTCATTTTTAAAAGATGACATTAATATAAATAGAATGTTTTATGTGAATGTAGAGTGATTATTTATATTTGAAGAATTACATATGAAGACTTGGTAATACATATTCTCCTTGGTATACTAGTATCTTTAGGTAAATATATTAATCAGTAGATCCCAAGCCAATTGTGAATATTTTCTTTTCTATCCTGAAAGTTTAAGAAATTGTAAATTTAAGGTGAGATGAGGATCAAATGAGTGCATTTATGATTTACTGTATATCACCCTTTTTATTCTACTCTTTAAGCTACATTCCTGGGGTTGCAGTTTAGAATAAAAACTCCTTGAAAGTCCTGGTCAATAACAGGGGAGTTGCATTTTTTCTTTTATTTTTTGGTATTATTTGTTTGTTTATTTTGAGCAGTTGTCTTCCTACTGCTTAGGGTCTGACAAGGCTTCAGTCAAGGTGTTGGCTCAGTTCCCTTCTATAGCTTGGGGTACTCCTCCAAGTTTATGTGGCTGTTGGGAGGCTTATTCCTAATTCTAGGCTCTGACCTCCTCTTTTTTATCTACTGATTGATTTATTTACTTTAATTTAGTTTTACTTTTTCTATTGAAGTATAGTTGATTTATAGTTATATTATTTAGGTGTACAACATAGTGATTTAATGTTTTTATAGATTATACTCCATATATGGTTATTATAAAATATTGGCTATATGTCCTGTGCTGTTTATTACATTCTTGTATCTTATTCATTTTATACCTAGTATTAGGTATCTCTTAATCCCCTTCTCCTATCCTCCCCCTCTCCTCACTGGTAACCACTAGTTTGTTCTCTGTATGTATCAGTCTATTTTGATTTTGTAATATTAATTCATTTGCTTTATTTTTAGATTCCATATACAAGTGAAAACATGCAGTATTTGTCTTTATCTGTCTGACTTTTTTTCACTAAGCAAAATACCCTCCAAGTCCATCCATGTTGTTGCAAAATCTCATTCTTTTTATGGTTGAGTACTATTCCACTACAGTTCCTTGCCACATGGTGGCTTACTTCTTCAAACCAGCAAGAGTAGTCACTAGAGAGAAACTGCTAGCAAGACAGAGTATTATTTAACAGCATAATCAAGGGAGCAGAATTCCAGAGCCTTTATGATATGCTCTTGGTTCAAGAAAGGTGAAGGTCCAGGAAGGGGAAAGAATTACACAAAGGCATTATCACCACAAGACAGGGACCATGAATGACCACTTTATAGTGTTCCCTCCACAGATGGTATTTTGAAGCTAAAATAAAAACATGAAATCTCGTCAAAATAATTCAGTAGCTGAACTGAAGTATATGTTTAATGACTTTACATATTATGGCATTATCTTTTTCTAGAGAGGTCTCACTCTTTTTTCACTGCTAGCCAGAGAAAGTGGGGAACTGATCATATTTATCCAGTCAGGGACTGATATGAGTTGAAGCTGGTTTGCATTTAGTGTAAGGCTCTTTTTATACCTGGTTTGCTCCTTTTCCTAGGGTATAGTACAGGGCTTTCACTTAAGAGCCTAAAGTTTCATCAGGGACACACTCTGGAAAGATCCTATGTTTTAATCTATCTTCCTTGAACTGTAAGACTGAAAAAAAAAATCGCTCATCCACTTAGAGCTTTTAGGCTTATATTAAATCTCTCACCCTGCAGTTTCTGTATCACCAGTTGTTTCCAGGTAAAAAGCTGTAGATCATTAGCTGCTTCTCGTAAGTCATCCCCACCTTGTAATCTCTGCCCCTCTAGTCCTTGTTGGCTCCAATTTCTGATGCCACAACATAGATTTTAAAAAAATCATTATCCCAAATTTGAAGTTGTTTCTTCCAGAAATATTGGTCTTCCACAAATGTTTTTATCCTACAATAAATCAGAAACCTTTCATTCTGTATCTTAAAAAATTAGATAATTACCTTCAGTTTTTACATTGTTTTTCCTATTCTTTCTGCCATTTTAGTGCGTCACATTTCTCTCTTGATTCTGAGTCCATTTTCCCCTGAGAGTACTGAGAAATAGATTCTTTTATGTTATTTTTTCTTTGGGTTTCTTTTATTTACTGTATGCCACTTGCTTTCTATTATTTCCTCCCATCTTAGTGTCTGCTCTCCTTTCAAGAATAGTGTGGAAAAGGCTGTTTGCAGTAAACTGGAAACCTAGCACTCTGTACTGCATATGTTGCCTCAAAAAACTCTCACAGAAATTCTACATATCTCCGATCTTATGTATATCTGTCCCACCATCTATTGCTGCATAACAAACTATCCCCAAATTTACTAGCTTAAAACAATGATCATTTTATCCTACTAGCTTAAAACAATGATCATTTTATTCTATCTCACCAGTTTGTGGGTCATGAATTCAGGCATTCCACATGCTGTCAATAGATGTCACCGAGTATCTTTCAGCAGGCTGAGGGGCTGGTGAGGAGGATGTGAGATGCTTTGTGCCTCTGCAGAGGACCTACAAGAAGCCTCTCCAGTGTTGTAGTCAGACTTTTTACGTGATGGCTCAGAGATCCCTGAGACAGTGAGTCCTGCATGGAAACTAGAAAGAATCTTATGTCCTTGCTTCAAATGTCTGAGAACGTCACTGCTGATGCATTTGGTTGGTCAAATCATTCCAGCCCAGATTCAAGGGAGGGGAACAGTCTAGCTATGGATGGAGTAGTCAGCAATATGTGGCCATCCTTAGTATATCACTGTCACTCCTCAGGTTTTACTGTTTGCCTCTGCCCCCATCCCTTTTAGGGAGAGCAGGTTTTAAAGATGGGCTTATAAAGTAGCTCATGGTAAAGTCCATTATTATGTTAGTTTATTTAGTGCTTACTTATCACTACTTAGCTGACTCTCTCTGCAGCTATAAAACCAAGTGTTGCTTTATCTCTTTCACACACTGAGCCATAAAGGACATTTCTCAGGGTTAGGAGTCCTAATTAGAGTTTGAAATTATGTGTCCTAGTCATGCTGGTTATGAAGCTATTTGACTCAGCTTTAAATCCGTACTTTTATACTCTACTTTTTGACGCTGGGGTGGGAATTCTACAATCTATAATTCTTTGTCATGTGGATAGAGTCCTCTTAGGCTTTTTCAGTACAGGCCCTGGAGGGAGAAAGAGGGGACTTGCTGATTTCAGTTTGCCGGTTGTCCCTATCAGAGTCACTTCATCAGTGCTGCTTCACCCTGGCTGCAGCAATGGTTTCCAATTTCCAGCACAATTTTGCTCTTTCCAGACCATCCTTCTCACCCCCCTTCCCACCCCCATACCACAACCGCCCCCAGGGAGTTACTAGGAATAGGATCACTACCAGCTCTGCAAGAGCTCTCCTCTGAACAAATAAGATGCCAGCACCAACAGATGATGCCATCTCCTTAGAAGGTCTCCGCCGTGGCTCTGTGGGACCCTTATTTTCAGCTCCTGAAGTCATTAATTGTTCTGAGGTCTGAACGGTCGTCTACAAGACTCCTCCTGGTTTACTGCTGTAGTGGCTGGTGCTCCCTTTCACATGTCTGATTCTCAGATTTATGTGGATTCTACTCTTGGCCTCTAGGTTCTGAAAACTCCAACGTTTTCCCCCATCTCTGAAGGCAATACCCATTGTCTCATGTATTACTCCTACTTACTGCATTATGTCCTGTTTTGTTTAAGTTCTCCAATATCTGCTTAATGAATTTCTTATATTGAATTCTCTCTGTTGAAGTAGCTAGGGTAGCTTCTGTTTTTCTAACTGAACTCTCACTAATGCATCATACCCATCCTCCTTCAGTCTTCATTTCCTTATTTATTGCCTTAGGAAAATACAAGGTGAAATTTGGAGACTCATTTGAATGAATAGGAATTAGCATTGTATCGCCCTCAAATACTTCATCTCCTCCTCACTTAATCTCATTATCTACCTCTCCTACCAAATATGCCTTTCATTCCATATCCAGGGTTTATGATTGGTTCACAGTACCTACTACAGCATCTCTCAAATGCTAATTCCCACCATTCAAGTGAGTTCCCATTGTATTATAATGATTTCATCATCCATATATCTGCCAAATTTTCCAGTTTCCTCCTTTTATCTTCTCATTGATGGCTTCTCTTGTATGGCCTTCATGACTTTGTGCTGCCAAACTTCCTTGATGGTCTTCTTACTAAAACTGTGCCTATTGTTCACTGCTGAGAATTGTGTGTATTGGATCACCATAATCTTTGTGTGTGAGTACCCCTGTTCTAATCTAGAGTAAAAAGAGGAGTGGGTAAAGCTAACAACACTTTTTCATTTTTCAATGGTACTAAAATACAAGGAGCATAGATGGAGAAATAGTGAGAAACAACTGCAGGGGAAATTTACCTGGGTACTGTGAGAGGAAAATAGGGGAAAAATTGAGATTCTATATGAAACTTAAAGGGCTATTAATGGCAGCGCATAAAAAAGCTGCTTGTGGATTTTATTACTTGGGCACAGAGAAAGCCTGACAAAAAAAGTCTTCTAGTTGCTATTTTCTAAAAGACAGCTATTCAGGACAACGGTGGTTTTCTAATCTCCTACATGAATGTAAGTTATGGATGTATTACAGAGGCCACAGTTTTAGCACCACTTATAAATCCTTCTGGATATAACATTTAAGATATAATCATTAAATTGTCCTTGTAAGTCTACCAGGATTGCATGCACAGTATAACTGTGTTGACCTGGCAATGAAAACAGAGTATGTCAAACTATGGAACTTCTTATCCAAATCCCTTAGCACTTTTCCCACTAAATCCTACTTCTTAATATAGAATATGGAGGCACAGCCCATTTTATAGCATATTCAAGGTGAGAGAAAGAATAAAAGTACTATTCAGGTACATTCCAGTTTTAAATTTCATTAGACAAATACCTTTAGTATGGGTTTGTTTCAATATCTCAACTCACTTATTCAATTCACTATGCAGTGATATGAAAATAGAAAAAAAAAAGAAGTTAATATCATCTACTGAGCTGGCTTCCCCCACAAGAGACCAGCTTTCTTACTAATTCAGTCATCTTCCTCTTACCAGATAAATTTGTGCAGCCACTCAGTCTTTTATGCTAATTGAAAAAATGCTGATTTTGTGCACTGATGGACTACAAAACCTCACTGGAGATTTTCTGTGATCATAAGTACATTTGATCATTTTAAATAGAGCTCAGGGACTAGATAACAGAGAGACTATTCATCTCTGTTTCGAAGGTCTGTACCCAGCATAAAGAGGTATTTCTAATTCTACTTGTTACTTATTCTGAGAAAAGGAATATAAGTATTTTATTCGAGTTCTAA
Organism: Hyperoodon ampullatus; assembly: GCF_949752795.1. NCBI lineage: Eukaryota > Metazoa > Chordata > Mammalia > Artiodactyla > Ziphiidae > Hyperoodon > Hyperoodon ampullatus. The sequence goes on along the minus strand of NC_136925.1, from coordinate 34,286,468 downwards.
TAAGGGAAATTCACTTAAATAATGCAATCTAAAATCTGTATGTGATTTTTGGATATCATAATTAGAATGGGCAGAAATTATACATGAATAAAATTAATGGGCCTTAAAGTTATCCTATTTTTATTTAAACTGGATGCCAAAATTAACATTTAAGAGTGTGCAATTCATGCCTTCATATTTCACCAAACTGTGGGTATAAATGATGCTAACATTACATTAACATCAATAGCAGATTTTCTTGTCTTCACACCTGTGGTTCAGCCTGCAGATTCTTGTCTTCTTTGCCACTTAAAGGAGCCTCACTGTCACTAATAAAGGACATAAACAGTTTTCTGATACTCTTAAAGCAGATAATACTTAAAGAGTTTCTTCCCAAAATATAAGCATGGGTTGAGAATAACTGTCTTTCTCAAACATTTTATTTCCTTGTTCCCTGAAGCATTACTGTTCTCACTGAACAAGTATGTGGCTGGCTCTACATTTTAGATGCTAGGAATTTAATGTTCAATAAGAACATAAAGGAAGGACTCTGCTCTCATGAACTATGCATCTTCAAAAGATAAGGAGAGATGACTAATAAATAAGGAAACACAAATGGAAAAGGAAGGAAATTATAAATGAGATAAGAAAATGAACAGGTGTATGTAGTAGAGAATGACAGGGGAAGATGCTTCTTTATATAGAAGGATCAGGGAAGGCTTTCCTGAGAAAATGATCTGACCTGAAACCTAAGGAATGAAGGGGAGGTAGCCACAAAAACAAAACAACCAAAAAAAAAAAAGACTAGAAAAAAAATGATGAAGGTAGAAGGCACAGCTAATGCAAATCTCTTGAAGAGTGAATAAATGGGTTGAGTTAAAACAAATAAAAAGCATAAAGGAGATTAGTGAACTGCAAACAGAACCTCAGAATCACTTAAGGACATAAACATGGTTCCCTGCCACAGTGTTCTTTCTCTAAGTCTACCAAGAACAGGCTTTTGCTTTCTTAACCCCTTTTAAAAATAGAATCTTACATGACATATAAGTATCTGTCATGATCCCATTAGAAAATAGAAACCCATGAAGATAATTCAAGAGTACAGTTATAGTAAAAGAACAACTTTCAGACATGTGGGAAAAGTTAAGTCACCCAATAAGGGATGTTGAAGCAAAACCAGACTAGCAATAGCTAAAAGTTGTTATTACCCCTAAGACTAAAGAAATAAATGTGGGAAATTATGCTTTTGGAATCCAGGGAGAGATGGAACCATTGACTAGTGGTCAATAGAAAAGAAAATTAGTCCAAAAGAGATTCAGCCACTGTGTAAACATGGCCCAGAGCAGAGAGAAAGAGGAGAACTGTCCCAACCTCTCATTGTCTCTCTCCTTCCTATCTCCTATCAGTGTCTCCCATTGGCTGAACACAGTAGCATACTAGCGCACACAGGAACATAGGAGCCTAAGAAATGCAATGTCTTGGGGTAAGCCTCTGGGGCACAGAACAGGAATGGAAGAACTGAGAATGCTTCTGAGGTGTGGGAGGTGCTAATTTTAAAAAGAGCAAGTATAGCGTGCAGACAGACACTTGTGGGTAAGATTTCTCATTCATTAATTCAGTTTTGTTTCAGGTTCCTACTGTGACAGAATGCATGGTTGACTCATTCCACTAGGTCCCAGAGAACTACAGGAAGTAAGGTGGTGGGATCAAAATAAGAAGAAATTAGTGAGTGGAGAGTTCTGTCAAACTAGTATATAAGTAGACCAGTAGTATTAATCTTGGGCAAGAGGTTTCTGGTCCAGTTGTGGGAGAAAAACATATGAAAAGAGATGCTCCTATTCTGCTCTTGCTTCTCTCCCATCTTTACATGGGACAATCAATATCATATTCTTTATTTCCAAGTGTTCAAACCAATGATGCAGGTGATCTACTGAATAAAATCAAGTCAGTGCAAAAGGTCTTAAAAGATGAAGAACTGATAAAATTGGGGAGGGGTTTTGACTTGCCAAAGGCAGTGATTTCCAAATCCTTCTCTTTCTAGACAACTAGGATAGATGGACTAAAATTTATGGAGTGAAGCTTTCATTGAACATGAACAGAAAGCTTCATAAAATATGTGACATAAGTGTATTCAGAAATTGGACAAAAGTAGTAAGAACTGTGATCCTTGACAGAAGGAGAACAAATGAGATGAACCTCAAGATGATATTATCTTTCTTTCTGGAAGAGTTTCTAGGCCAAAAAGCAAAGAAATAATTGATAAGCTGGACTTCATTGAAATTGAAAACGTCTGCTCTGTGAAAGAAGATGTCAAGAAAATGAAGAGGCAAACCATAGACTAGGAGAATGTATTTGTGAAAGACACAGCTGATAAAGGACTGTTATAAAAATATGCAAAGAACTCTAAAATTCAGTAATAAGAAAATAAACAACACCATTAAAAAAATGGGCCAAAGACCTAAAGAGAGACCTAACCAAAGAAGATATACAGTTGGCAAAAATCATATGAAATGTCATCAATAAAATGCAAATTAAAACAACAATGAGATACTACTACACACCTATTAGAATGGCCAAGATCAGGAACACTGACAACACTAAATACTGGCAAGGATGTGGAGCAACAGGAACTCTTATTCATTGCTGGTGGGAATGCAAAATGGTAATGTCACTTTGGAAGGCAGTTTGACGGTGTTTTTTTAATACTGAACATACTCTTGCCATATGATTCAGTGAGTATGCTCCTTTATATTTACCTAATGGAGTGGAAAATTTATGGCAACACAAAAATCTGCACACAAATGTTTATCGCAGCCTTATTTACAATTGCCAAAACTTGGAGGAAACCAAGATGTCCTAAAGAATGTGAATGGATAAATAAACTGTGGTACATTGACAATGGAATATTATTTAGTGCTAAACAGAAATGAGCTATCAAGACATGAAAAGACATGGAAGAAACGTAAATGTATATTACTAAATGAAGAAAGTCAATCTGAAAAGGCTATATACTGTATGATTTCAACTCTAATGTATTTTGGAAGAGGGAAAAATATGGAGACATTAAAAAAAAATCAGTGGTTGTTGGGGATTGGTTGGGGAAGAGGGATGAATAGGTGAGCACAGAGATTTTTTAGGGCACTAAAACTATTTTGTATGATACTGTAATGGTGAATACATGTCACTATAAATCTGTCCAAACCCACAGAATATACATCACCAAGAGTGGACCATAATATAAACTATAAATCTGAGTGAATATGATGTGTCTGTATAGGCTTATAAATTGTAACAAATGTACCACTCTGGTGAGGGGTGTTGATAATTGGGGAGATTATGTATGTGTGGGGACAGAAAGTATAGGGGAAATCTGTCTACCTCCTCAATTTTGCTGAACCTTAAACTACTCTAAAAATTGTCCATAAAGAATAAAAAATCTAATAGTGTATTTGCCCTGCTATGTTTCAGACTTGTTTGGAACCTGTGATCCCTTTTTTCTTTATGATTTATCTCTTTTGGAATGGGATTGTCTACCCTATGCCTGTCCAACTATTATATTTTGGAAGCATATAATTTATTGTCTGGTTTCACAGGTTCACAGCTCAGGATGAATCATAACTCAAGTCTTAACCCAGACCTGATTTAGGTGATATTTCACATGAGATTTTGGACTAAGACTTGATAGAATGAGGCCAGAATTTGGTGACCTTGGGGATAGGGTAAACTTACTTTGCATATGAGAAGGATGTGAATTTGGGGAGTTAGAGGGTAAAATGTTATGGTTTGAACTGTGCCCCCCTCCCCAATAATTCACATGTTTAAGTCCTAACCCACAGTACCTCAGAATGTGACTGCTTTTGGAGATAGAGTCTTTAAGTGATTAAGTTAAAACGAGGTAATTAGGTGGGCCATAATTTAATATGACTGTTGTGTTTATAAGAAAATTTGAATACAGGCACAAACAAAGGGGAAACAACACGAAGACACAAGGAGAAGACAACCATCTACAAGCTAAAGAGAGAGGTCTGGAAGGATCCTTCCCACATAATCCTCAGTAGGAACCAATTTTGCTGGCACCTAGATCTCAGACTTCTGGCTTCTAGAACTGTGAGAAAATTAACATCCACTGTTTAAGACATCCAGTCTGTGATACTTTGTAATGGTAGCCCTAAAAGATTAATATATGCCCCCAAAGTTTTAATCAAGAAGCCTATTAAGAATTAGATGGCTGTCACCAAAGAAACAAAGAATGAGATTTGCAAGAGGCACAAATTGTAATGTTTTAATCTTCATGCTTTTCTTCCTTACTTTTCTGACTCTTTGGTTAAGGTTTCTACAATATCTGATGTATTTTATTGCTTAATTGTGAAATTGATGATGTCTTTAGTTTTAATATTGCTTTCTCATTCATTTTGCCTTCTTCTGTATGAGTACAATAGTTGGCTATTGTTTGCTTTTGATTTGGCTGCACCGTAAACTTAACCAAACTGTTGAGATTTTACTTCTTGAGGAGCAACTCAGCTTCTTTTGATATTAAAACCACTATCTTATCTGAGTAGCTGAAAGCAACCACAAAGAGACTTTTTATATGACAATCATTGCCATAGGCCAGACAGTCAAAAAAACTGAAGTCTTTGTATCTAGTCTACAGGTTATTAGATTGGGAGTGGAATCAGTTCTATTGGTTTAAATTTAGCACTCTTGGTTCTTTTTTTGGAAATCAACAGCAGACTATAATCATCTTTCTTTTAATATCTGTATTGTGTTATTCAAATGTGCATTCTCTAGAATCTTTATTGCTGCTCTACAATCACTGTCCTCTCAATGATGCAACAAATTCACTTCCAAAGAAGGACAAGAAAATGTGACACTTATGAAGGTTGGAACAGTACTGTCAATAACTCCACATATGACCCTGAGATACCAGACAATGATACTGAACTATATTGATCATATTCTGTGATGGAAACTATTTACCATGCAGCTTAGTCTAAAGAACGACCAAAAATACATGGAGAATTTCAACCAACATACTAAACAATTTTAGAGCCAACCGTATTTTTTGTCTGTGCTAAATAATTTGGGCATCAAATGAATGCACCTATTTCTGTGCTAAATAATACTTGTAAGCACTAAAATAACTTAGCTCCATGCTCCAGGAAATATTTGTTCCTGGAAGACTGGACTATGAAAACGCTAAATTGGCTTATCTGCCCATATTAACATTTTGCTTATTAAGGCTTTTCCACCAATACAAAGCCATTTTGTTACAAACTCTCCTCAATTCCAACCAGTCCTCTATCTTGGATAATCTGTTTTAGATCACTGAGCCTATGTCATAAAACCCTGTAAGCACTGAGTCATAAATTCTGATAATGAGATAAAACTATTATTTTTTTGTGTGTTCTCCATGAAGATAGTAAATCCAATAAATTCAGCTTTGCTTGATCAACTGGTCAAGAGTTTGGGCCAATATGTTTTAGAGCAATGAAGAATTCTGAAGGATTATAAACAGGTTTGTTATATTCAGATCTGCATTTAGAAAATACTATCTGAATGAGATGTGTAGAGGCCAATGAATAGGTTTAAGCTACTAAACTTTTATGTTAATAACATTTAATTACTCATAATTAGTTTTCTTTCAGTTAAAACAATAGACTTTCTTACAGTTAAAACAATAGATTTTACATAGTATTCTGGACTTGCTTCATACTTTATATTTTAGTATAAATCAATGAATACATTATATAACCAGATCAACAGTAAGCTTTATGAATTTACAGTGTGATAATACCGAGACTTGGGTCTATTAGAGTTGAGGGCTAGATCCTAATTTCTAACAACTGCAAGCAAGAATTGCCTACCTGAAAGTCCCTGGTGAAATCAGCCTGTTTTCCATGTCTTAGCAACAATGTTAGGGTCAGTCAACCCAGTAATCCAGTTTTAAAGATAAAATATTGACATGAAAATAATCAAATTATGTAATGGGAAAATGCTCCTTCTTATTGCTTGCTGAAAGATTTAATATAATTCACTAGTCAAGAGTTCCCATTGGGGCTCCCCTGGTGGTGCAGTTTAGAATCAGCCTGCCAAAGCAGGGGACATGGGTTCAAGCCCTGGGCTGGGAAGATCCCACATGCCACGGAGCAGCTAAGCCCGTGCACCACAACTAGTGAGCCTGTGCTCTAGAGCCCACGAGCCACAACTACTGAAGCCTGCATGCCTAGAGCCCGTGCTCTGCAGCAAGAGAAGCCACCGCAATGAGAAGCCCGTGCACTGCAATGAAGAGTAGCCCCTGCTTGCAGCAACTAGAGAAAGCCCGTGTGCAGCAACGAAGACCCAACTCAGCCAAAAATAAATAAATTAATTAATTAAGTAAAAACAAAAAAAAGTTTCCATTAAGTTCAGACTCATTTCAATGTACATGAAACATATTGTGTTTAGGAGCACTCCAAGTCCATTCCTATACATTGAACTATGATCCTACGGCAGACCAGCTTGTACTCATGTTCAGAACTTGTGATTACTGGGAACATTTCTCCTAGAACTATCCAGCCCCTAAGGCTATTGATCTGGTGCCAAACGGTACTGCTTTTCTCCATCTATTTTCAACTGATGTGCTGGAGTTGACCTTTGCTTTGTTCTGTAATTTTGCTCCCCTGTGGTTTCTTATAAGGAGTATGTCAGGACAATAAATCTTTCCTTGAATATAGTTCTTGAGTTAACTGTAATTTATAATAGAGTAGTTTACTTACTACAGCTTACTTTGGATACTTCCAAATGATTATATTAAAATTATCACTAAATGCAATTTTATTTATTTTAAAAAGTCATATGTAATCACACATTATTTAAAGCTTTTGTGATCTATTTTCATGTGTGCACATGAGATTTTGAATTGAAAGCTATGGAAATGTGTAGATCATTATACAAATACTAGGTGTTTTGTCACCATTTTCACTACAGTATGGATTTCCGTTCTGTAGATAAATTGCATTATATAATGTAAATCCTTTTGAAGAAATTTTCTCTTGAATCATGGTGATAGAGTGCATGTTTTTGAGTAGCTATAAATGAACCCATACTTCATTTCTATGTTACTATGCTACTCAGTTGATTTACAAAGGCTGCCTTCCCCTTGACCCTAAATCAACCTATTTCTAGCCCAACCTTAAGCCATTAAATTTTGATTCACATCCACTTCCAAGATTAAAGGCTTTTGAAATGTTCAATTTCATTGAAAACTCTACTTTTAATGTATTACTCAAAGATAATATGAAGCTAACCTTCGGGATGTCTATGGACTTTATATGAGGGATGTTTCTTCAACTTTTAAAAACAGCCTTAGATTAATTAAAACCTGAGTGATAGGGCTTCCCTGGTGGCGCAGTGGTTGAGAGTCCGCCTGCCGATGCAGGGGACACGGGTTCGTGCCCCGGTCCGGGAAGATCCCACATGCCGCGGAGCGGCTGGGCCCGTGAGCCATGGCCGCTGAGCCTGCGCGTCCGGAGCCTGTGCTCCGCAGCGGGAGAGGCCACAGCAGTGAGAGGCCCGCGTACCGCAAAAAAAAAAAAAAAAAAAAAAAAAAAAAAAAAAACCTGAGTGATATGCATTTAGGGTATTTCTAATAGGCAAAAGTTATATCTGAACTCACCTAAAGCTTGAGATGTATCACTTGAGGGAAGATGGTAAACCTAATTTAGCTCACAGCACAGCTTTGATCTTCATTGTTGGAGATCACAACAAATCTTCTGTAGAGTAGGCTCTGGTGTCTATATCAGGGGAGAAAATAACCTTTCTCCTAGATGGGCACATTCTAAACTGTGTAATCTAATGGTCCTTCCATGTTTAGGTAGCAGTTTTAGGCTCATCTGGGACCATCCCAACCTTGTGATTAAAATTCTATGGATTGATGGGGTGGGGTGGTAGGAGAGGAAGGTTGAGGGTCAGCAGAGGAAGATATAGTGGCCTTTGGTAAGACTGCTTTAGTAAATATGAAACATGTTTATAAATTTTAGACATCGGGCTTCCCTGGTGGCGCAGTGGTTGAGAGTCCGCCTGCCGATGCAGGGGACACGGGTTCGTGCCCCGGTCCGGGAAGATCCCACATGCCGTGGAGCGGCTGGGCCCGTGAGCCAAGGCCGCTGAGCCTGCGCGTCCGGAGCCTGTGCTCCGCAACGGGAGAGGCCACAGCGGTGAGAAGCCCGCGTATCGCAAAAAAAAAAAAAAAAAAAAATTTTAGACATCATGAAGCAAAAATATCTGGTTCCCCTCTACCTATGTATTTTTTTTAAACTAATGCAAAGCCATGCTACTTAATCTGACCAATGAAATGCCATTGTCAATTAGAAGCTTAAGAACATGTGCTAAGTACCCATCCTCCTTCCCTGCATTAAGAATCATGGAAGCACGTGTCAAGGCAGAGTCTCAGTCTGCATCTCTGCAATGTATATGGACTTTGAATAAGAGATCTGTTTGTGTTTTTTAGCCACAGAGATTTGTGGACATTTTATTGCTGCAGTCTAGTTTAGCCAGTCCTTACTGACACAAATATTTGTTGAATTCTTTTCATTTAAATGATGACGTGTAAAACTATCTTAGAATGTTTACTTGATAGGACAGATCAATTGAGCGTTCCAAAGAGTAGAGTCTTGCCTCTGTTAGAGCTCTCCTTTGTTCATCTTTAAGTTTTTAGAAAGAGTTATATTAGTTTTCATCCTTTCCAGCTTTTCTTTTACTTCTTAGACAACTGAAATTCAGCTTGCACTATGACTTCCAAAATGGACCTTTCAGCTGCTTAATAGGATGCTTACTGACAGAAGTAATCAGCTTTTTAAAAACCTCATCTTGTTCATATTTTCTCCAATTCTTGATTCTTCCTCTTTGGATTCCCTCTTTTTTGATTTCCAGGTCATAATTTACCTTTGGATCATCACCTAGCTCCCTGGACTCTCATTCTCATTTCCTTGATGGTTTTCCTCCTGTTGTCAATGTTCTAAATACTAATATTTCTCGGGGTTCCATCCTTAGTGACTTTCTGACATCAAACATCACTTTTAGGCAATCTTACCCACTCCTTGGTCTTCAGCATTTCCTAAGGACTCTTACTTCAGCTTTCACGTTTCCTATGAGCCTCAGATTAGAATCTCTCACCACCTAAAGCTTACCTTTACGTTCTGAGACAACTTACTTTCGTCACACCTACCCTTTCCTCCTATTATTCGTACATCCACCGACACCCAAAATTTGGGTATAATTTTGTATTTCATCTTCTGTCCACTGTTCCCCAGTTGTTTCCTATTTCCTCCTATCCCACAGTTCACAAAAAAATGTCATTTCTACTTGCTTAATAGGCCTTGAACCTGTTACCTCCTTGTGATCATCACTGTTGCATTTATGTAGAAATTTATCAATTACAGGCATACCTTGGAGAGACAGCAGGTTTGGTTCCAGACCACCCCAGTAAAGTGAATGTCATAATAAAGCGAGCCACACATTTTTTTTTTGGTTTCCCAGTGCATATACAAATTACGCTGTAGTCCATTAAGTGTGCAATAGCATTATGTCTTAAAAATGTACATACCTTCATTAAAAAATAATTTATTGCTAAAAAATGCTAATCATCTGAGACTTCAGTGAGTCATAATCTTTTTGCTGGTGGAGGGTCTTGTCTTCATGCTGATGGCTGCTGACTAATCAGGGTGATGACTGCTGAAGCTTGGGGAGGCTGTGACAGTTTCTTAACATAAGACAACAATGAAGTTTGCCACATTGATTGACTTGACTCTTCCTTTCAGGAATGATTTCTCTGTAGCATTCACATTTGCCCTCAGTAGAACTTCTTTCAAAAGTGGAGTCAAACCTCTCAAACCCTACTGCTGCTTTATCTACTAAGTTCATGTAATATTCTAAATCCTTTACTGTTATTTCAACAATCTTCACAGCACCTTCACCAGGAGTGGACTTCATCTCAAGAAACCAATTTCTTCGCTCATCCATAAGAAGCAACTCCTCATCTGTTCATGTTTTATCATGAGATGTCAGCAATTCACTCACATCTTCAGACTCCACTTCGAATTCTAGTGCTTTTACTATTTCTACCACATCTGAAGTCATTTCCTTTGCTGTCTTGAACACCTCAAAGTCATCCATGAGGCTTGAAATCAACTTCTTCCAAACTCTTGTTAATGTTGATATTTTGACCTCTTCCCATGAATCATGAATGTTCTTCATGCATTTAGAATGGTGAAACCTTTTCAGAAGCTTTTCAATTTACTTTGCCCGGATCCATCAGAGGAATCACTACCTATAGCAGCTATGGCTTTACAAAATGTTATTTCTTAAATAATAAAACTTGAAAGTCAAAATGACTCCTTGATCCGTGCTCTGCAGAATGGATGTTATATTAGAGGCATGAAAGCAACATGAATCTTGTTGCACATGTCCATCAGAGCTCCTGGGGAGTAGTTGTGTGGTCAATGAGCAGTAAATACTTTGAAAGGAGTCTTTTTTTCAAAGCAGTAGGTCTCAACAGGGGGCTTAAAATATTCAGTAAACGATGTTGTAAACAGATGTTTTGTCATCCAAGCCTTGTTGTTCCATTTACGGAGCATAGGAAGAGTAGATTTAGCATAATTCTTGAGGACCCTATGATTTTCACTATGGTAACTGAGCATTGGCTTCAACTTAAAGTCACCAGCTGCATTAGCTCCTTACAGGAGCATCAGCCTGTCCCTTGAACCTCTGAAGCCAGGCATTGACCTCTCTCTTCTAGTTATGAAAGTCCTTGTTGACATCTTCTTTCAGAACAAGGCTATTTCATCTACACTGAAAATCTGTTGTTTACTGTAGCCACTTTCATTTTATAGGTAGTTTTTTAAAAAATATATTTATTTATTTATTTTTGGCTGCATTGGGTCTTCATTGCTGCGTGCGGGCTTTCTCTAGTTGCGGCAAGCGGGGGCTACTCTTCATTGCGGTGTGTGGGCTTCTCCTTGCGGTGGCTTCTCTCGCTGCAGAGCATGGGCTCTAGGCACATGGGCTTCAGTAGTTGTGGCATGCGGGCTCAGTAGTTGTGGCTCGCAGGCTCTAGAGCTCAGGCTCACTAGTTGTGGTGCATGGGTTTTGTTGCTTCGCAGCATGTGGGATCTTCCTGGACCTGGGCTCGAACCCATGTCCCTTGCATTGGCAGGTGGATTCTTAACCACTGCGCCACCCAGGAAGTCCCCACCTTCATATATTATTGTAGCTAGATCTTCTGGATAACTTGCTGTAGCTTCTACATCAGCACTTGCTGCTTCGTCTTGCACTTTTATGTTATGAAGATGGCTTCTTTCCTTACACTTTATGAACCATCCTCTGATAGCTTTAAATTTTTATTCTGCAGCTTCCTCAACTTTCTCAGTTTTCATAGGGTTGAAGAAAGTTAGGGGCTTGCTCTGGATTTAGGTTTTGCCTTAATGGAATTTTGTGGCTGGTTTGATCTTCTATCCAGAATACTCACAGTTTCTCCATATCAGCAGTAAGCCTTTTTCACTTTATCATTTGTTTGTTCACTGGAGTAATGCTTTTAATTTCCTTCATGAACTTTTCCTTTTCATTCACAACTTGGCTAAATGTTTGCTGCAAGAGGCCAAGCTTTCAACCTATTAGGGTTTTCGACATGCCTTTCTCAGTAAACTCAATCATTTCTAGCTTTTGATTTAAAGAGAGATATGTTACTCTGACTTTCACTTGAACACTTAGAGGCCGCTCTAGGATTATAAATTGGCCTAATTTCAACATTGTTGTGTCTCAGGGAATAGGGAGGCCCAAGGAGAAGGATGCAGGAATGGCTGGTTGGTGGAGCAGTCAGAACACACACAACATGTATCAACTAAGTTTGCTTATATGGGCGCAGTTTGTTGCCCCCAAAACAATTACAATAGTAACAACAAAGATCACTGATCAGAGATCACCATAACAAATATTATAACAATGAAAATGTTTGAAATATTGCAAAAATTACCAAAATGTGACAAAGTGAGCAAATGCTGTTGGAAAAATGATACCTATAGATTTGTTGGACACAGAGCTGCCATAAACCATAAACCTTCAACTTATAAAAAGAGCTGTGTCCCCAAAGGGCAATAAAATTAAGCACAATAAAACGAAGTGTGCCTGCATTTTGGAATACTGTACTCACCTCCACAATGGAGTTAGTACTTCAAGTTCCATCATTCTTCACCTTCTTCCATGAGCTCAAATAATTTTAGAATTAAAACTAGATCATCTCTTTCTTAGTTACGCTATTTCCATGACTCCCCCATCAAATTCTTAAACTTTTTCTTGAATCCGTATCTTACAGAGACATACAAACAAAATACATAAAGAAATACATTTGGGACTTCCCTGGTGGTGCAGTGGTTAAGAATCCGCCTACCAATGCAGGGGACACAGGTTTGAGCCCTGGTCCAGGAAGATCCCACATGCTGCAGAGCAACTAAGCCCATGCACCACAGCTACTGAGCCTGTGCTCTAGAGCCCACGAGCCACAACTACTGAGCCTGAGTGCCACAACTACTGAAGCCCGCACGCCTAGAGCCTGTGCTCTGCAACGAGAAGTCACCTCACTGAGAAGCCCGTGCACCTCAATGAAGAGTAGCCCCCGCTCACAGCAATTAGAGAAAGCCCGCACACAGCAACAAAGACCTGAAGCAGCCAAAAATAAATTAATTAATTAAAAAAAAAAGAAGTACATTTATCTGCTGATGGGTATACAGTCTTTTTCTCTGTCTTCTGGCTCCAACTCCATTCCTACTATACACCAGAAATGACCCTCTTGGAATCCTCAGGCTTCCTGGAACCAAATGTTGAAACCAACACTAAAAACCATACTAATGCTGAACACCACCAACACCACTTCGTAAAGCACAAATTAGATGGCACCTGTTACTCTTCTTGATCCAGTTTCACTTTATTTTTATATCTTGTCTTTACTACATAGCACATAGAGCACTTATTTTTAGTTTCATTTGTTATTTTGTCACCCTGAAGTGCTCTTCTTCCTGGTCTTTCTGATTTACTCTTGCTAAAGTTAATTAAAATTAGTTGCAAGCTTTTCTCTTGATGCTCAACTAGAGGTTGTTGTATGTACAGCCCCTTTCCTCATTATTCTTTCTGTGTAGCTATTTTTAAAATAGATTGATCAAGATCTTAGTTCGATATCACAGGCTGCAGTATTCAAAGCCTTCCCCGAAATTTTTTTTTTTCTGGTTTAACTTTCATTTTATTTATTTGTTTGTTTGTTTGTTTGTTTATTTATTTATTTATTTATTTTAACATCTTTATTGGTGTATAATTGTTTACAGGGGTGTGTTAGTTTCTGCTTTATAACAAAGTGAGTCAGCTCTACATATACATATATCCCCATATCTCCTCCCTCTTGTGTCTCCCTCCCACCCTCCCTATCCCGCCTGTCTAGGTGGTCACAAAGCACCGAGCTGATCTCCCTGTGCTATGCAGCTGCTTCCCACTAGCTATCTATTTTACATTTGGTGCTATATATAAGTCCATGCCACTCTCTCACTTCGTCCCAGCTTACCCTTCCCCCTCCCTGTGTTCTCAAGTCCATTCTCCACGTCTGTGTCTTTATTCCTGTCCTGCCCCTCGGTTCTTCAGAACCTTTTTTCTTTTAGATTCCATATATATGTGTTTGAAGTTGGTTCTAAAGGGAGAAAAAAGAGTGCCTCTTCACATTCTTCAAGATTAAAAACTCTTGAGCTGTTAGTTTTCCATAATTTTCTGAGAAACATTATGCAATAAAACAAAATAAATTGACATGTAGAGTAATGAGTGATGGAAAGAGAACTGTGGAAGCACTAGAGTACTTGGTTTAGTGGCAACTGAGGTTTAGTGTCGTCCTTGCCTTTCCCGTGCATTGAGTGTTCAGTCTAACTCCTATTATGTAAACTGCCGCATTGTCTCTAAAATAAAACCTTTTATGTATTAACTAATTTGAATTGGATTTATGTCACTTACATCTAAGCATTTTTCACTTCTACTCACATAACCACAAAAAATTTGGTAATATAGTTCAGAAAGTTTAAAATTTCCCTAGATTTTACTTAAGGATCCCAACTTAAGCAAATCTCTGCTAGACAAAGTTCTTCCATCTTTTCTCTGTGTCTTCATAGTTCTTCATTCAGAAGACATTTATAGTTCAATCATGCTTCTTTAACTTGGTTTATAGTTTGTCACCACCCACCCCTCACCTTTCACCCTTTACTGGAAAAAACTGTGTTGTATTCATTTCTCTAATTCTCTTTCTCTTATGATTATTATTTAATGTTTGAATGTAGAAGACAGTAGAAAAAATTTAACTTATGTGATACTCTGAAGATTACTGCAGATTTTTGAAAGGTAAATAGAACATTAGAGGTCAAGTAATTTTGTGTCCTAATATATAAATATATATTCTTGAGAGCCCTTGATAACTGACCATCCACCTCTGTTTAAACATGTTACTGATTCATGAGATAGCTTGTTCTACCAATGGATAACTCAATTGGTGTAAATTGACATACAATGGCAAGGCCAATTTTTAATTTCCATAATCACAGAAAATACTTTTTGAAGTTACTATATTTGTCAGGTAGGGCTGCCATAACAAAATACCACAGACTAGGTGGCTTAAACAATAGAAATTTATTTTCTCACAGTTTTGGAAGCTGGGAGTCCAAGATCAAGGTCTTGACAGGGTTGGTTTCTCCTGAGGCCTGTTTCCCTGCCTTGCAGATGGCCTCCTTCATTCTGTGTCCTTGTATGGTTTTTTGCTGGGCATGTACACACCTAGTGTCTTTTTCTCTTCTTAGAAGGACACCAGTCACACTGCATTAGGGCCCCACCCTTATAACCTCATTTAACCTTAATTACCTCCTGAAAGGCCCTATTCTGTCAAACTGGGGGCTAGGACTTCAACATATACATTTGGTGTGGTACTTATCTTAAGATTCCTTTCTGCTCACATAATCAAGAAGCCATATTGAAATTTTAATTTTAATCAATGATGCTGAAAAACTTCCACTTGGTTTATAAATATTAACTTGGTCTTTTTAATTCAATTACTGGCAGTGAACCATTTCATGCTCTGTATAATTTACAAATATCTTGATTAATAAGAACTAATGACAAAATTATTATTTCCCTTACTACTTTTGTCATATTTCCTTCACTCACCTTTAGGGAGCATGATCCACTTCCAACTAAAAGATACTAATTTTATGAAAAATGAGCAAAGTAAGGTAGGAGAGTAGTTTCTCTGAAGAATCACTACAATTTTATTAACAAAAAACTAGCCAGTGCACAAAGCACAACAGCTTAAATTTCCACTGAAATAATTTTGGTTATAAATTACAGTGTTTGATATCAATATGCATATTTCATCTTATTCTGAATGACAGTGACCATATGCAGCTTTTCAACCATGTAAATTGTATTAGATATGAATACACTAGCATAGCCAATTTAATGACATATGGTAAGGATCATATTTCTTTCACTTTTTACTTGAATTTTTTTTTTTTTTTTGGTACGCAGGCCTCTCACTGTTGTGGCCTCTCTCGTTGCGGAGCATAGGCTCCGGACGCACAGGCCCAGCGGCCATGGCTCACGGGCCCAGCCACTCTGTGGCAATGTGGGATCTTCCCGGACCGGGGCATGAACCCGTGTCCCCTGCATCGGCAGGTGGACTCTCAACCACTGCACCACCAGGGAGGCCCTTTACTTGAATTTTTATCATAACTAACTTTAATTTCATAATAATCTAAGAGATTATCTGAATATATCAGTAATGATCTCTTGACATTCATTCTATAGTGATTAAGTTGATGCTTTTTGTATATATATTTTGGAAGTTCTTAGTAGGATGAACATAAGGAATTTAGGGTTAACTATTTTAATTTAATTGATAAGGTGATTATAATGCCTCACTGCTTATAATACTTACCTTGCCCCTCCACATTAGTAGCCACTGCTACTTCTTTATACCTTAGTAACAGCAGTAATTTTTACTTGAGTGCCGTCTGTACAAAGACAGAAAATTATGGATAGAATAACTTTTCTCCCCAAATTTACTGAAGACTACCTATGGAACCGTCTAAGAGTCTGAAACAGGCAAGGGGATAAAAACAGTAGTTTAGATAGAAAAGAACAGTCATACAGAAAAAGGGAAATATAAATTGTTTAAATTTTTAAAAATGATATATATTTACTAGATGAAAATTTCAGGAAAGCAGTACCCTTTGTGGTTCATGTGAATTACTTATTGCTGTATAGTATCTTTTTTATAATGACTTTTTACTTTTTATGTAAGAAGAAATTTTTTTTTTTTTACTATTTAGATAAAGTTGAATATTATAAATGGGGTTTATAGAAGTATATAGAATGAGACTTTTCTTTTTAAAGTACAGATTAGAAGGTTGGGTATTAAGCCTAATTAAACTATAATACAAAGCTACAGTATTCAAAACAAAATGGTACTGGCACAAAAACAGACACACAGATCAGTGGAACAGAATAGACAGCCCAGAAATAAACCCACACACATGATCAATTAATCTACAGTAAAGAAGGAAAGTATATACAATGGAGAAAAAGTCTCTTCAATAAGTGGGGCTGGGAAAACTGGGCAGCTAATTGTAAAAGAATGAAACTCTAACACCATATACAAAAATAAACTCAAAATGGATTTAAATACCTAAGTGGAAGACCAGAAATCATAAAACTCCTAGAGGAAAATATAGGCAGAATAAACCATAACAATATTTTTTGGATCTGTCCCCTAAAGCAAAGGAAACAAAAGCAAATATAAACAAATGGGACCTAATTAAATTTAAAAGCTTTTGCACAGCAAAGGAAACCATTGATGAAACAAAAAGACAACCTACTGAAAGGAAGAAAAATATTTGCAAATGATATGACTGATAAGATGTTAATATCCAAAATGTATCAACTGCTCATGTAACTCAACATCAAACAGACAAACAACCTGATTAAAAAAGGCACAGAACACATGAATAGACATTTTTCCAAAGAGGACATTTAGATGGTCAACAGGCACATAAAAAGATGCTCAACATTAAGGAAATGCAAATCAAAACCACAATGAGATATCACCTCACACCTGTCAGAATGGTTATCATCAAAAAGACCACAAAAAACAAATATTGGTGAGGATGTGGAGGCACAATATAGGGGTAGGGGATTAAGAGGTACAAACTATTATGTATAAAGTAAACTAAAAGGATCAATTGTACAACATGGGATATAGCCAATATTTTATAATAACTAAAATTGGAGTAGAACCTTTAAAAATTGTGAATTACAATATTGTACCCCTGTAACTTATGGAATATTGTACTTCAACTATACTTCAATTAAAAAAGAAAATAAAAAATACATAAACCACAAGGATATACTGTATAGCACCAGAATTACAGCCATTATCTTGTAATAACCCATAAAGGCATATAATCTGCAAAAATACTGAATCACTAAGTTGTACATCTGAAACTAATATGATATGGTAAATCAACTATATCTCAATAAATAATGAAATCATGAAAAAATGTACAAAGTTTATGTTACATGATTAATTATAAAACTCATTTTTCATACCAAAATTCTATTAAAATAGGGACAGCCCTCAGCAACATATAATAATTAACACCCTGAGGTATTCTTTAGCAATAAGGAATCTCTGTCCTGTCACAATCTGTTTCATAATCTTGGCAATCTCAACTTCTCAGAGTTAGAGGCAGGTTTTGTGAAGGAACTCTCTACTCTTGAGACTGGAAGGAAGACAAGTGGATGAGAATAAAAGGCTTCAGTTCACTACACCTCTCAGGTGCTTACTTCTCTGGAGGAGGTGATGTTCGCCTCTGGTTGAGACCATGAGGACTGTGGTGGAGCCAGAAACGTCTTTCTGAGGATTTTACCTCCTAGGTCTCCCTATGAAGAAATTAAAATACCTTCAAAGGTGAAGGAAATATGTATATTTTGGGAGATCCTCCAGCTGCTTTAGATCCAATGGAAACATTCCCTGTTACAATAAAGTAGTCAAGAATTTCTTTTCAAATTTTCTAGATATTTTCCAGATGTGTTATCCAATAAGCCCACATTGTACATATTTAACAGTATAACTTTAAGATTTTTGAATAATCTTCATTATACCATATATATATATATATATATATATATATATATATATATATATATACATACTGTGGCTTTAAAAAGTTTGGTAATTGTTATAGCAGAGAAAGAGCATTGTTTTGGTTGTTTTATTACGGGAAGCATCCAAGCTATTTCTGAAAATTATCAAATTATCTCCACATGTGTAGAGAAACTAGATTAACTGAAAGAAGGAAAAAATAATAAAGATTCATAAGAAAATCTTTACTGTGGAACTATTACTGTGAAATACACTAACAAAAAAAATCAAACGTACATTAACTCATCTATCTTTTCTAATATATAATTCTGTTAAGTCCATTTGATCACATAAACCTATTTTTTTTCTGAATAGAAATCTAATGCAATATTACATTCAAATATGCTTTCCTTTCTGAGAAGAAAAAATATCATATATTAACGCATATATGTGGAATCTAGAAAAATGGTACAGATGAACCAGTTTGCAAGGCAGAAATGGAGACACAGATGCAGGGAACAAACATATGGACGCCAAGGGGGGAAAGCTGAGGTGTGGGGGGGTGGGGGTGGGATAAATTGGGAGATTGGGATTGACATATATGCACTAATATGTATAAAATAGATAACTAATAACAACCCACTGTATAAAAATAAATGAATAAAATAAAATTCAAAAAAAATATGCTTTCCTTCCTTGATGATAATTTTTAATAAACATAAAATAGAAATGAATCCAGTGTTTGTGTAGCATAAATATTTTTATGTACGTGCTCATGTTATATGCTGATCAAAGGCCCATCACATTTAAGTACATGTTCTAGAAAAGCAAATTTCCTTTATGTATAAGAAATATGCAGTGAAAGCGTGGAGTCCTAACAACATTGTTAATCAACTATACACAATATAAAATAAAAATTTTAAAAAATATGCATGCCATAATTTAAAGTTAAATGAATAAAGCAAAAATTAAAATGAATATTATGAGTGACTGTTTTTAAGCATGTTTTCTACAAATTTGCAGATATGTAACTTCTATCAGTTTCCCTATTCTTAAGTTTTAAGCTCATTGATGTTCATCCCTAATGTAGACATTTGTTACTCTTGTATGAAATTCATACAGTGACTATTTTTCTATGTTAAATTCCATTTAGATTAAAGAAAATACATTACCTTAAGTGAATTTAATCACAATATTGATTTTTTTTTTTTACTATGTGATAATCTGAACTCATCCTGTAACATTTACTTTAAAATAAATGGAAGAAAAACTCAGATAAGTAGTTTGCCTTTAAGATACTATGGTATATAACTTCTGAATATGTTTACACCTGATAGCTTAAGAGCATTAGTAAGTTTTGGAAAGCATCTAAAACTTTACATTTAAATATTGTATGTATGCATATAATATGTGTGTTATATATATATAAAATATGTATACTAATGTCTACTTTTCAATAAAGCCAGCAAAAACAAGACTCGTGAAGAAGAAACAAAAATAAGTTTTTCAAAATATTTTTCATTAGTCTTAATATCATTAAATAGGTTTTTGTGGGCTTCCCTGGTGGCGCAGTGGATGAGAGTCCGCCTGCCGATGCAGGGGACACGGGTTCGTGCCCGGATCCGGGAGGATCCCACATGCTGCGGAGCGGCTAGGCCCCTGAGCCATGGCCGCTGACCCTGCGCGTCCAGAGCCTGTGTGTCCGGAGCCTGTGTGTCCGGAGCCTGTGCTCTGCAACGGGAGAGGCCACAACAGTGAGAGGCCCGCATACCGCAAAAAAAAAAAAAAAAAAAAAAAAAAAAAAAAGTTTTTGTTTGGTAAAGACTTGTTTGTTTTTTTATAAATTTGTTTATTTTTGGCTGCGTTGGGTCTTTGTTGCTGCACGCGGGCTTTCTCTAGTTGTGGCGAACGGGGGCTACTCTTCATTGCGGTGTGCAGGCTTCTCATTGCGGTGGCTTCTCCTGTCGTGGAGCACAGGCTCTAGGCACGCGGGCTTCAGTAGTTGTGGCTCACAGGCTCTAGAGCGCAGCTCAGTAGTTGTGGCTCACGGGCTTAGTTGCTCCGCGGCATGTGGGATCCTCCTGGACCAGGGCTCGAACCCACGTCCCCTGAATTGGCAGGCGGATTCTTAACCACTGAGCCACCAGGGAAGCCCAAGACTTGTTTTTTCCTAACTTTTTTCTTTGAATTTCCTGGGATGACCTGGACCCTGAAATATGATTCTAAATGGGATTCTAATAATAAAATTAATTTTTATTATCATAAAATAGCAATAGAATATTTATCTAAGTTAACTGATATGTTCAAACTAGTCTTTAAGTACCTACACAAATCCAAGCCAATAATAACTGTTCTAAATAAAATTAGCTTTTCTTAATAAAAAGGCTAGAATTAATGGAAGAGTGAAAAAAGCTTTTGTATTTTTGAAATGCATTATTTATCCTTGGTTCAAACATTGCTTTCTGTAAACAGAATCTCTTGAGAGTCAATAATAGAATGAATAATAGTCATTAGTATCAGCCTGCATTTATATGTGCTGACACATTTTTCATGTCACTGGTAATCTGTAGTATTTTGCAACACAATGAAAACCTATTTGGTTAGAAAATTACAGAAGCATAGAAAAGTAGATTATCATCTTTCTGGGCAGCCTTTATTTATAAGGCAATTCCCTTAGCAGTATTTCTCATTTGATTAGTTTAATGGAGGAGTAGAAGTATAAATATTTAAGTACATTATGAAAACAAGATGGTAGGCAATTATTGGTAAGGCTTTTATTTTTATGATTAACTTCTCCTAAAAGGGAATCGTTAACAGAATAATTTTTGAAGGATACAGAGACTCAGGTTAATAGCATGCGGTACTTTCTGCTCTAACAAGAGAAAGCAAATCAAGAGTGTTGCTGTGTAAAGAAAACATACATTTGAAGTCAGTCAAGCTATCTTCCTTTATTAACCTGGAAACTCTGAGAGGAAGAACACAGTGCCTAGTGTACGAAATATGAGCGATTTTGAAACACTGTGGAAATCAGAAACATAGGCATTTTCGAAGGAAGATTGCATATTAATTAATATTCAAATAACTTACATAGTTGTAACAAACCAGAAGTGTTACTGTAGTTGGTATGTATCATCTAATTTGCTCTTCACAATAATCCTATGACCATCTTTGGTCTGTTGGAAGAACTGTGTGAGAAAAGTCTCAGAAAGGTTACAGTTACAGGGAGTTTTCTGAAAGCTAGCCCAGTGTTTTTTTCACTCATGCCAGAAGTAGAACTTCCACACCTTCCACAGAAAGGTGCCAATAGTTTTACTTGGGTACAACTCTAAGAAAAAAAGATGTAAATGTGAACAGAAGGCAGAATACCTTTTAGTAAATCAGAAGGAACTGGGCTAGGTACCCAGAAATGTCAGGCTTGTTCCCTTAGCCATTTTGGTATATTTTCTACAGACATGGTTCATAGAAACAGAACACTTTTATTGTTTTAAAGATCAGGAAAATGAGAAAGCTGTCTTCCTATACCAGTGGAAAAGTACTTTTTAGTCTTTTATTGCATTCTTTTTGCAAAACTCTATAATGTGTTGTATAATTACTCTTTCTTATACCAGTGGGAAAAATAAATAATGTAGATGAAATGTCCAGGCTTTATATTTCATGTAAGTAGTTACAAGTCATCTCAGCAGCTGCAGGATTGGGGGAAAAATAAATAATTGTAACCTTCTGAATTTAGTTTTGACTTTTGTTGAACCTTCAAAAATTCTTTGAAGATCTGGATTTCTCTGATTTTTGAACTGAATATTTCCACTAATAATTGGCTTTATGGGTGTAGCCAAGATGTAGCTCTCTTTTTGTGGAGCAGGCTCACAACACTGAATACAGGAAGAAAAGCTTCTTAAATGAAGGAATGAGACAATAGTGGACATTTGATCTGCTAGTACCTAGAGCAAACAATGAACTGACTAAGCTCTTAAGGAACTTCCAACAAAGCTGCATTAGGGGCATTTGTTCCTACTTTAAAGCATACCTATTTAGAGTGGGAGAGAAAAGAGGAAGACATAATTTGTCAGAGAGCAAGCCCAAAGTAAGGAGAAGCTTTGAAACTACTGGATGGGGAAGACCTTCAAACACAACTAAACATTAATCAAAAAACAATTGAGTATTGATGCATTTCTGTGAGCTTATCTGTAAGTCAAACAATGTTACAAAAACTGGAAAAATAAAGATTGTGGGGAAGATGCACAATAGAAACCAAAAATTCTGGCTTTTAATTTTTACTCAAAAGTACTCTTAAATTCTCAGTAAAGGAGAATTGTCACAAAGCAGTAAAGTCACAGAAACCTCAAACTACTAAATTCTCATTATATACAGTTTAATAAATTTGTAATATTATTAAGTATGGCAAAACACCACATGGCTTGACAAATGGCTTTCGACATTTATTTAAACATTTAAAAATGTGTTCCTAATATGTCAAGGTGACCACTGTTTATTCAAATTGTGCCATGGAACAATATTTCCCATAATTAAATTATATAGCTGATTAGCATTAGCACAAGTGAGAGGTAACAGAGAAATTTATGTGACCTGGCCGTATTTATGATTCATCTTTTTTTTTTTTTTTTTTTTTTTGCGGTACGTGGGCCTCTCACTGTTGTGGCCTCTCCCGCTGCGGAGCACAGGCTCCTGACGCGCAGGCTCAGCGGCCATGGCTCACGGGCCCAGCCGCTCCGCGGCATATGGGATCCTCCCAGACCGGGGCATGAACCCGTATCCCCTGCATCGGCAGGCGGACTCTCAACCACTGCGCCACCAGGGAGGCCCTCATCTTTTATTTTTAATACAGCATTTCCATGTTTTAAAATGTAATTTAGGGTCATCTTTTATTTTGTTGAATAGGTATTTCCATATGTCCCATGTAACAAGTTGATCAGAATTCAACAATGATGTAAAATATCATCACTAGAGTAATATATGAATATGCTGGAATGGAATATACATACAATATTTTCATATTGCTTTTAAAATGAGTTAAAATGGAACTTTCATCTCTTTTAATGTTACTGTCACAGTTAAAAGGCAGATATATTTACTTCCATGATAATGCACATATGTAAATATGTGAGAAATGAGTCTAAAATTAAAATTAAAAGCTTTCATGTGCTCTTTCTTCATATGTATTTCACAGTCATTTTTTCTTGCCCCTCTCCTTTCTTACTTTTACATTTCATGTAGTTAAGTCTTCTTGGTGCCTTATTTCTTATTTAAATTTGAGGCACCTGTTGTCATCTTTGTGACTTTTTCTTTCAGTTTTTTAAAAGTAATGGTATTACACGATATTTTACATACATACACACAATACAGATACATATATATGTATGTATTCTTGGGAAACCACCACTCAACCTAAGAACTAGAATATTACCATCATTGCTGAAACTATCTGTGTGCCTCTCTAATTTCATCCTCCATTCTTCTTCCCACATCTAGTCATAAACACTATCCTGTGTTTTTAATAATTATTCACTTTCATTTATTAAAATATAATTTTCCATATTTGTATATGACCAAAACATATAAATTGTTTTGTTGTTTTGAATTTATATAAATGGAATCATGTTGTACACATAATTAGAGACAGCTTTTTCACTCAATATCATGCATATAAGATTGACCCATGTCACTATCCATGTGTTTCTGGTTCATTCATTTTCACCAATATGTAACAGTTCACTTTGTGAATAAATCCAATTTTATATTTCCACTTTTTTCACATTGGCTATTTAGTTGTTTTCTGTAGTGGATTGAATAATGTCTCCTCAAAATTCATGTCCACCTGGAACCTCAGAATGTGACCTTATTTGCAAATAGGTTTTTGCAGATGTAACTAGTTAAGGATCCTGAGATAAAATTATCCTGGATTAGGGTGGACCCTGAATCCAATGACTATCATCCTTATAAGAGGAGAGGGTGCAAAGACAAGAGAAAAAAAGCCAAGTAAATACAGAGGTAGAGAGTTATGCTGTTATAAACCAAGGAATGTCAGGAATGCCAGGAGCCTGGAAGATGCAGAGGATTAGAATCTTTGGAGGAACCTGGCCCTGCCCACACCATAATTTCAGACTTCTGACCTCTGCAACTGAGATGGAAGAAATATCTCTTGTTTTAAGCCCTCATCATATCCTCTATGTCTCTTTATCTCTATTTTGTATCACAACTTTTGAGTCTCTGGGCCTCATCCTGGTAGCACCTTCAGGCTTGTCTTAGATATTTCTAATTCTTTCTTCAGAGGCGTTTCATCTGTTGGTGAACCCATTCACTGAGCTGTAAATTTCAATAATTTCAGATTGTTTATTTTTCTTCCATGCATTTTTATACTATTCCTTTCCTGACAATTTTTCTTATTCTATTCCACTTTTTTTTTCTTATTCTTATTCCACTTTGAGCTGCAAATCAGAATTAATTTTGCAATAGAAATAACTTGATGAATGACTTCATATTCTATGGAGATAGAATAACTATAAATTATTTGACCTCCATTTACTAACTATAAATGTTTATCACTTTATTAATTGATATATAATTAACTAATATATATTATTTCTAAAAGTACACCACATAGGTAAATTAAATAACATTTAAAACAAGCCAAAATGTTTAGCAACCTCTAGAAACTTTGTTTTTTTGCTTTGACAACATTACCTCTTTAAATATAAAAGTGGTAATAATAATAGTTCCTTCAGCCTATTAATTAATAGGTAATAGCAATTATTTGGAAATAGCATCATGAGAATTCTGTTTCTACTGAAGTTCAGTTCTATTTAGCAAAGTACACATAGAACATACTCTTCAATTTGTCAGTACATATTAATGTACACTTTTGATTTTATGGTGCATAGCAGACATACAACTTTTATCAAAACAGCTATTGTTTTTAAGAGATCTAAAGCATAAGTACTGAGAAGCCTATTTGTATCATTGAGGTGAATGCCAAATGGATTTAGCTATATTTGTTATTAATATTATTTCTGCTACTAAATATTTTATGTTTGAACTGTTCTCCCAAATGACAAATAGGAAAATATGTATATATAGTTTACCTTTTCAAAATTTCATCTTAATTTTTTTCTTTGTTATATAGAAGTGGATGACATTAGTGATGGGTTAAAAAGAAAGAACTCCTGTTTCCAAGGTAACCAATCTAAATTAATAGCAGCCATACAGAGCTTCATGTTCAGAATATAATGTAAAAGGTTCAATCTGCAGTTCAGAAAAGAAAGCCAAAATTGTTATATTTTAAGATTGGTTTGGAAACATTTTTACATTTCAAAAGTTTAGGCCTAGAATTTTAATTTCAATTAGGCAGTAATATTTCTTTCTCAAAACAAAAACTAAAACTTTTTCTGATAAAATTTCAGATTGAGGCAGAAATGCCACTGGTTTTCCTCAATAATTCCATTATCTACATAACAGAATATGAAATAAGTTATAACAATTCTCCAATGAAATATTCAGATGGAGAACTAACACTAATCATTGTCCTCAAAGTCCATGTGAACTTCTCTTACTCTCATGCATGTATTTATTCATTCCTTCATTTATTCTGTCTATCCATCTATCCATTCATCCACCTATTACACATGCCTGTCTTCTGTTGTCCTTCTACATTTTAAGAAACACAGGTAGTAAAAAGATGGACCTGAGGTTTGCTCACGTGTGTACTCATTCCAGAGTCTGAACTCTTAGCCTCTATGCTATAATGTCTCACAGAAGAGAGTGCAGAAGAGTGAAAGAAAGAATTTACAGAGAAGGCATAAGTGATCCAGTAGACGTAATTTATTAAAACATTGTTGCAGAGGAAGGCTTTAAAATTTCTGAGTTAGCTAATATTAAGACAAAAGTAAAGGAAAGTTCAGATAGATGAAAACAGTGGGCAATTAATGAATGCTGTAGAATTGAAATTCTAGTAGTTTCCAAGGGTAATGATGGTCAAAACTAAGTTTACAATTGTAGAGTTTACATTTAATAAATTGCTCTGTGTGGGACTTCCCTGGCGGTCCAGTGGGTAAGACTCTGTGCTCCCAATGCAGGGGGCGCAGGTTCAGTCCCTGTTTGGGGAACTAAGACCCCACATGGCACAGCCTTAAAAAAAAAATGCTCTGTGTGTGTGTGTGTGTGCGTGTGTGTGTGTGTGTGTACGCGTAACTTAGAGTCTTAGTTAATTTTGCACACAAAAGTTCACTCATATAGTGACGGAAGTGTTTTCACAAAAACCTTTTAATATCAAATATCCAAGTCAATAATAGCAAGGTACTGATGAAACTAGAGTGCATTAATTTGGATGGAACACATTGAACACATGTTCGTTGAACTTTTCCATTAGTTTCTGCTACTACCTATTTGTAGGGAATGAGAGTGAGAAGGGATAAATATGAAATAATTAATGCCTTGATCAGGTATAACTAGCTAGATACAGTCCTGTCCTGCAATCCACATGAATGTCACAAAGTGGACCACTTTGGCTGGGTTCATAGGTGATATCAAGAGAAATATTGATAAGAGAAACAAAGTACTTAGATCCTAAGCCTAAAGAGGACAAGAGAGCTCTTCCTGTATATTTAACCATGGTTAGCAAAACTTTGCAGACAGGAAAATATTTTTTCCTGTGTATCATGTTATGAAGAGTTGAGCTTCTCCCTGAAAGGTTATTGATTTATGAGGAAATAAAAGAAATTTTTAATCTAAAGGCCAAATCCTCCTTAGAGTACTGACAGCAGAATCCATTGTATAAGACTGTCCTAAAATAAGATCCAAAAACTTCTGAATTTTCATGACTGGAGTACATGTGAAGCACATTTATACCAAATTTCTCTCTATTGTAAATAGGATTAGGCAGGAAAGGCAAAATAATTATTTTAGTGTCATGGGGGTTTTATTCATCTTTATGTACTTAGAGAGTGATAGGCATAAAATGATTATCTACTAAATTCCTGAGACAGCTAAATAATATTTAGAAATCATCATCTTGTTCAAATCCACATAACTATTCAAGCTATAAATCAATATACTCTGAACTATAAGAGATGCAAAGTAGTTTAAGACTTGATTTTTGCCTTCATGAGAATTAGGAAATCTCGTAAGTGCAATGCTAAACTACAAATCTTATATTAGAACTTACAGCTCAATTTATGAAATTTTTATTCAATATTCTCAATTAAAAAAATCCCTGGCGCCTGGCTGATGGATTTCAACTTTGTGGCAAAGTGAGGTAGTTCATTCTATATTTTTAATATTTCTGACTGGCAGAGAGTTCTTACTTAGTAAAATGCTGTTAGAATTGGTCAATTCTTCAAGTTTCCTCTGGCAGTCTTCCTCTAAATATCATCCACTCTTTCATCTGCATTTTAAAGCTTTCTCTTTCTGCTTGTTCTTTATTTTCTACATACAGATATGCCTGAAACTATGGTTAAAGTACATTTCCCTCTAGGAATTTTTCTGTCTCACCTTTTCATAGCAAAAGTAGGCTAAATAGCTCTATGTTTTCTTAAGAGTATGAATGTGTTTTTACCCACACATGTAAGGTTCTGTGTTAACCACTAAAAGATGTGCAAAGAGAATTAAAAAGAATTTAGAGAAACAAGTTGAATATAAATACATTGATAATTAATAATACAAGGCAGTAAGATGGGTCAACTATATTATAGAAATCTATGTTATATATATTTAGAGGAGATAGACATAAGTTTGCATTAGTGAATCAGAAGGTTTTATATAAGCTACACAGCTTAAGGAGATTAATCTTAAAGGCAGAGTAGAAATTTAATGGAGAAGAAAGGTACAACAAAACTGTATGTATGTGAGAGGGAAACAATTTGGTAGTGAGGAGCACTACAAGGGTTAGTTCAAGTTGAAAACTTAATAATAATGAAATAGAAGAGATATTATTTTGGAGATATATGTTATTTTTGAAATCATAAAAATGACTTTTGTATGCCTTACCCAAGTTTTTGGTCAGCTTTAAATTGGCTAGTTATCATATCCTAAACACAAAAGATCAATTTTAAAATAATCATGACAATTCTTATTCCTATTCCATCACATTTCATATTTTTCCCTTTTCTGACACTTACAGAGAACTATACATGTTATTTCTTTCTCCTACTGCATATATTACAGTGGTGAGGTAATTGAAATGAGTTCAGGTAGATACTACATACAATGTATTTCAATTATTAATTAATCAAATTTGATCCTATAATACAGAAGAATATTTGACAATGCAAATGTGTGAAGAACCATAAACATCCAGCTGAATAATTTGACTTCTAAAAATTTACTTTTAATATTTCTGAAATAATATAATTATGCAATGTAATTAAGATACAGATTTCATTTTAATTTCTAAAGAAATACGTATGCAATGTTATCATGAATACCCTGTAACTATTTTAAAGCTAATTATAACATTTATTATTTATTGATATGTTAATTCTTAATAGACTAGATACTCAAATGGAAAAAATTTCATATGTTAATTCTTAATAGACTAGATACTCAAATGGAAAAAAATTTTTTTTTCTTTTTTTTTTGCTGTACGTGGGCCTCTCACCATTGTGGCCTCTCCCGTTGCGGAGCACAGGCTCCGGACGCGCAGGCTCAGCGGCCATGGCTCACGGGCCCAGCCGCTCCGCGGCATGTGGGATCTTCCTGGACTGGGGCACGATCCCGTGTCCCCTGCATCGGCAGGCGGACTCTCAACCACTGCGCCACCAGGGAAGCCCTCCTAGGTATTTTTTAAAAGAAAATAACAATGTATGTCCCCACAAAGTCTTGTACAGGAAAGTTCTTAACCTCCTAATTTATAAAAGCCCCAAACTAGAAATAATCCACATTCCCATTAACAGGTGAATGAAAAACAAATTATGACACATCTGTTCAGTGGAATCCTACTCAGCAATAAAAATAAACTACTAACATAGACAAGCATATGAATGAATTTCAAAAAACATTATGTTGAGAAAAAGGAGTTCCACTGTATGGAGGTAGTGGAGGAAGGCTCAGATTGACTGTTAGAGGCACAGTCATTCAATTGTGGGAACATTCTGGGTGATGAAAATACTCTACATCTTGTCTTGGTTGGTAGTTACATAGCCTATACAGTTACCAAATCTCACAAAAGTGAAAGAAAGTTCTGTGCATTTAATGTTATATAAATTATACCTCAACTAACACCTGTAAGAAAAAGCTGCTTTTTAAAAAAATTTTTTTTATTGAAATATAGTTGATTTACAATTTTGTGTTAGTTTCTGGTGTATAGCAAAGTGATTAAGTTATATATATATTATATATATATTCTTTTTCATATTATTTTCCATTATGGTTTTTTACAGGATATTGAATATAGGTCCCTGTGTGATACAACAGGAACTTGTTGTTTATAAAAAGCTTCTAAATGGAACTTTTTAATCAAGTTTCACACAAAATATAAAATGTTCATTTCTGTATATTTAAATAAGTTTTCAGATTAAACATATATCTTAAAATTGCTTGTAGAGCAATTTTTCTAAAAATGCAAAAATGTTAAATATTTAAAAATATCATATTTTGGTTATGATATATGCTTTAAACAAGACCAATAAACTCCAGTATAAAAGTAAAAGGAAAATATTGAAATACAGAGCTCTGATTTTAATTTTTCACTTGTATGTTATATTTGATATGTATAATAGTGAAATTATAACTTTGTTCTATCATTTTCCTCGTTACCAAAAAGTATTTAGTACTTCAGTCTATGATCAAAAATTATTTGCCATTAAGTGGATTTCTTTTACTGGAAATGTCACTACTTCTGAAAATGTCAACTTTGATGTAATATAAATAATATTTGAATAAAAATGAATAAATCAAACACATATAGAAATGTGAACAGCTATAGTTGCCCAATTTAGCTGACTTCTAAAAATCATCTTTGGTCAAAAGAAAAAAAATCAGCCCTCTAGGGTTGAGATACTTGTGTATCATTTATTATTCATAAAGTAGATCCAAAATAAAAATTGTATTAAATTTTACCATATAGAAAGTCAGGGAGACTACAGAAAGAGAAGCTTGATTTTCCAAGTAGAGGATTAAGACATAGAAGGATCCTAGGTGACCCTTGACTGATCTTTGGTCAAACATGATATTTATAAAATTTATGATTACTTCTTCTAACATGGAAAATAAATGGAATTAGCAAATTAAATCTGCCTTTTGTTCTTATGTAAATCAAAATAAGATCCTTTCATAGTACATAAATTATATATACTGCAATGACAAAATGAACATCATGTTTGCCATATTCCTCTGAGAAATCTTTTGATTTAAAAAACTGAGCTTATTTTCAGTTTCTGTTTCTCTTAATAAAAGAAGTATCTCTTGAAATGTCTCAATGAAATAATAAAGATTTAATTGGATTTTACTACAGATCACCATTTTTTTCCCACAGAAGATAATAAATGCAGTCACAACACTTATCTACTACAAAGTCATAAAGCTTGGCAGTAACTGTTCATCAAATCTCCTTCTATTTTACCGTCATCCTTCCCCCAGGAGAACAAGTTAGTCATGCAGTATCAGTAAGCCTTGGGCTTTCAATGGTGACTGTTAATAATAGTACTCAACAGTGCTTAGTTTGTGTTTGGTAATAAGCCCCTTACAAATATTAACTAATTTATTCTTCCAACGTTTCTAGGTGTAAACTATTATTATCACAGATGTTGAGTGACCTGCCCAAGGTCATCTGGTTAGTAAGTGATGGATCCAGGCTGATGGTCTCCAGGCTTCACATTCAGTCTCTATACCTACTCCACTGTGTGGTAGAAGGAAAGCAGTGCATGTAAGAAGTGAATTTGACTAGACATTAACTTGATAAAGAGTTATGGAGTGATAAAATAGTTTTCACTAAACACTGTTCTTACTGTTGTATACATTTAATCTCACAGTTTTAAAATATAATCAGGTAGGTTTGACCCAGAGCAGGAGTCATCACTGATTCAGATAAAGTTCTAAAATATATCCCCTTTTGTTTCAAATGCTCTCTCACTTTTTTACTATTTCTCTGGACACCCCATTATTGGTCTCACTTTCCCTTGCTCCATGCTATCCATTCTTGCTCTTTGGGGTCCCTTGTGGTTGAACGTGATTAAGAAAGTTTTTACTTTTCTAGCATTGATGCTGATACTTATTTATGTTCAAGTTTTGAAGAACTTCCTTCAAGAAGCAGTCCCCTAGTTTATAAGCACCCAGAGGAAAAGTGCTATCATCTGGTTTTGAATGTTTTCTCTAGCACCTAGCATAGTACTTAGTACATAATAGGTCCTCAATAAATGATGTAATATGAATCTAGATATGACTGTATGAATCAATTAGTTATATAGTGTGCTCAGCTTAGACTGAATGTTTTAATCATAGTAACTGACTGATACCAATTAGCTGATTTTTTTGTCATCTTAAAAATCAATGAACTATTTCCTTAAGAAATATGTTTGCAATCATACTCATCTGCCAATTTTCTGCTATTCCATATGTCATGAAAAAATTTCCCAGAACTTACCCCCACTGGATTGATAAATTAATAACTAGGAAAACTGGGAATAAGGTTCATATTTAGAAATCATTTCATGCATTTTTTGTTAAAAACAGATTTATTGAGATATGCTTGATTATAATAAACTATGAATATTTAAAATGTACAGTTTGATAAATATTTATACATGCACACTTCATGAAAGGACTCCCACAATAAAGATTGTGCAAGGTTTTTTGACAGTTTATAAAAATGTTAATGGATACCTGTCACAACTCTGTATCTCACTGGACAGCACTGCTAAATATTCTACAGTCAGGCAGTGTACATGTACCCCTACTCTTCCTTACCTGCATTAAAGTCATTTCCTATCTCTGA
This sequence comes from Hyperoodon ampullatus, assembly GCF_949752795.1. NCBI lineage: Eukaryota > Metazoa > Chordata > Mammalia > Artiodactyla > Ziphiidae > Hyperoodon > Hyperoodon ampullatus. The sequence goes on along the minus strand of NC_136925.1, from coordinate 34,254,360 downwards.
CAAATTGTGTGTGTGTGTGTGTATAAAATATTAAAAGGGAAGTAAGGCTAAATAGCACGTACATCTATACCATACTTCAGAAGTTTGGTCAAGCATAAATTTTTCCTTTAAAATTGTTGTTAAATTTTAACCTAATAATATCACATTGGTTTGTAATCTATATTAACTAATTTAAATTTTTATCTGCTTGGCTGATATATGTAGACCTCTAATGCTGGTAATTTTTTTTGTCCATTTTGGAATGTTTTAAAGTTTGGGTTTCAGAAAGAAATTATCTCTCTTCACTAAGGGCCAATTAGGACACAATTTAACACTTCTTTTATTCAAAAGTAAAACATTTCAGAAAACTTTCTTCAAAAAATGATAGGTATATGCCATCATATTCTGGCCCTTTCTTTACATTAGATCATTAGATGCAAAAAACCTTCACGGCACAATGAAAACAAGAGAAAATAATCACAGCATTTGACTAATTTCTATGCAACTTAAACAACTATTAGAACAATTTTCTTGATCTGTATGTCAAAAATAGTAAATAAAAGAATGAGTGTACTTTAAAAGATAGAGTAGGGAATTTAACATGTATCTTTTATCTATTACTCCAATAACAAATTTTTATGTGTTAGCTATTCCCTGAAGGGGAGATAAATTTAATGTGATTAAATTATAATGGGCAAAACTTTAAAAATATATTTTAAGCAGAAGCTGACACTCCATAGAAAATTTCCAAATGCATTCGATGTAGCTATAATACGAAAAGCATTCTACTTAGGTATCTGTGTCCTGGCTTAAACTGCTTTTCACCTATCTTCTTTGCTGGCCTCCCTATTGTTATTGCCAACACAGAAAAATAAACAGGAGTTTTAGTTTTGATGATTCTTCTGTTTCTTATTCTCAGCATATTATTCTAATCCTTTCTTTGTAATTTTATTATTATTTTCTGAAGGCAATTGTGATAGAAGACATAGCATTTTGGATTCAGGTAGGGAAAAGATTAATGGGAACAGAGAGAAAGCTTTCATGTGGATAATCTGAGAGAATGGGATTATGGGAAGAGGAAACAAAGACAGGGCAACTAAATGTGATTGTGACAGTCATATTTAAAATCATACTGATTACTACAGTGTATTTGAACCAGAGCAAAGATTTGTATTTGTTCAACGTATTTATCATAAATAGCTTTGAGGAAGTTTGTTTATCCAAGCTAGCGTCTAAAAGTTTTGCTTCATTTAAATAGATTAGGATAATAAAAAAGAATTAAATTTAAGAGAGAAATTACACAGGGCTTTTAGAGAGTTGTATTTGAGCATAAACTGTGTATGAATTAAATAAATAAGGGTCTTATTTTTAATATGGGGAGGACTCCAGAGGGTTTCTCTAGGTGTATGATGTCAAGCAACTCTGAACTAAACTAATTAGATGAAAATATTTTTCAAATGAATACTATTACACCTTTATATGTAAATCAATTTTATTCTTACTGTATAAGTATGCCCTGCATTCATTACAGGTTACCTAAACCAAGATGAAATTGGAAAACATGTAGTTAGCTATGAATATGATAGAAGGGATTTACAAAGAGTTTAAATGAATGTGGGTTACTAATAAAGAGAAGTGATGCGGTTGTTTGATATTATGCTAACAACTGCAGCAAAAATGATAACAGAAATAAAAATACTAACTAATATTTATGAATTACTATGTGCCAAAAATTTCCTGTTTCCTGTGCATTAACTCTTGTTTTTCCCAGTTTTACTGCGATATAACTGACATATAAAAATGTGTCTGTTTAAAGTGTACAACATAATGATTTCACATATGTATATATTGTGAAATGATTACCACAATAAGTTTAGTTAACATCCATCACCTCACATAGTTACAAATTGTGTGTGTGTAATGAGAATTTTTAAGATCTACTCTCTAAGCTTTCAAATATACACTATTGTAAAGAGTAATCACCATATTGTACATTACATTCACAGAAATTACTCATCTTATAACTGGAAGTTCACACCTTTTACCACCTCTACCCATTTTCCCCACTTCCTACCCCACCTCTGGCAACTACCAATTTTTTGTTTCTATGAGGTTTTTTTTTTGTTTAAGAATTCCTATAGAAGTGAGATCTTACAGTATTTGTCTTTCTCTGTCTGATGTACTTCACTTAGCATAATGCTCTCAAGGTAAATCCATATTATCACAATGGCAGCTTTTCTTCTTCTTTTTAATGTAGTATTCCATTGTATACATATATATATATATATATATATATATATATATATATATATATATATACATTTTCTTTTCCATTCTTCTGTTGATGGACATTTAGTTTGTTTCTACATCTTGGCTACTGTAAAAAATGCTGCAATGGACCTAGGAGTACAGATATTTCTTCCACATAGTGATTTTGTTTCCTTTGGATGTATACCCAGCAGTAGAATTGCAAGATCATAGGGTAGGTACGTTTTAAAGTTTTTGAGGAATGTCTATATTGTTTTCTGTAGTGGCTGCATCAATTTACATTCCCACCAACAGTGCACAGGAGTTCCCCTTTCTACATCCTTGCCAATACTTGTTATTTCTTGTCTTTCTGATAATAGCCGTTCTAACAGGTGTGAGGTGATAGTTCATTGTGGTTTTAGTTTTCATTTCCCTGATGATTAGTGATGTTGAGCATCTTTCCACATACCTGTAGGCCATCTGTATGTTTTCTTTGGAAAAAGGTCTGTTCAGTTCCCCTGCCCATTTTTTCATAAATTTTTTTTTTTACTTTTGAGATGTATGAGTTCTTTATATTTTTGCATATTAACATTGATCAGATATATGATTTGCAACTATTTTCTCCCATTCTGTAGCTTGCCTTTGCATTTTGTTGATGGTTTCCATTGCTGTATGAAACTCTTTTGCTTGATGTAGTCCCACTTATTCATTTTTGTTTTTGTTGCCTTTGCTTTTGGTGTCAAATCCCCAAAATATATATTTTTTTTTCCAAAACCAGTTTCAAGGAGCTTACCCCCCCCCCATATGTTTTCTTCTAGGAGTTTTATTGTTTCAGGTCTTACTGTCAAGTCTTTAATCCTTTTTGAGTCAGTTTTTGTGTATGATGTAAGATACGGGTCCAGTTTCCTTCTTTTGAATGTAACTGTCCAGTTTCCTCAACATAGTATTGTTCAGCATAGTATTCAAGTATTCAACATAGTATTGAAGATACTATCCTTTTCCCATTGTTCATTCTTAGCTACTTTAGAGGATACAACTCTCTTTTTAATCCTCACAATAATGTAAAACATAGTGTTACTTTCACCCCCATATTAAAGATGAAGAAACACAGGTAGAGATGTTAATTAACTTGCTTAAGATCTTAACAATGGTTAGGAAATAATGGAGCAAGGTTTAAGCCCAAGAAGTCTGGCACCAGAGTTTCACTCTTAATAACTATGATATCTCAATCCCCATTCCTTGGATCCATAATTTCTTTATGAAGTTTTCTTGCTTTTTTTATTAGGCAGACTTTTCTGCTGTCTTGTTTTCTTTTATGAACAAATACTCCTTTCTCTTCCTCATATTCATGAAAGTCACAAAACCATAGGGCTTTCAACATACTTTGTTGTAGTGTCTTCCAATGCAAGCTGTCACTTTCTCTCTATGATTAAATCCATCCCACCACTTCAGACTTGTACCTCAATACTTTCCTCTAAACATATGACACTCTAGTGTTTGGAACATTCTGGACTACTTTGTGTTCCAACCAGGGGGCAAATGTGACTACCCACTACTCAAAACCTGTGTTCATAATATTTTTCCAATCTATCATGTGTTTCATTTCTCTTTTACCAAAACATAACTTACTACTTAGCACAAATGCCATTCCCTCTGAATATTTTTTTTTCTAAATAACTATGTCAGATTTAGTTGTTTCTTTTCCTATTCCAGCCTGTCATCTTGCCTGTACCCTTATGATTGCACTTGTTTTATTTTCCTTTTATTACAATTTGATTTTTAAATCTCTAAGTCCATAAGGAATCAAATATCTTTGGAGTGTTAACTTTTTAGCCATTGAACAAGTTTAACATAACTAATGACAAAATTGTACCCTCACTCAGGCATAAGGTTGATTTTTGCATCACTGCTTATAATGGCAAAATTTGTAAAGTGTCCAGTCATCAAAAGGGGAATGGTTAATTTGATTAGTCTATAGTCATACTCTAGAATAATATCAGTTTTTAAATATGAATTAAATTTATGCATAGTGAAAACAGAAAATCCTACAACACTTATTATTAAAAAGAAACAAAACTAATAAAAGATAAGCACTCTGATCTGATTTTCCTGGTTTTAAAGACAAGACTAAAATAAAGAAATAATGTTTGTGTATATATGGTATGCTAAGCAGAATAAAACCTCTGAAAGATGATCACACCTTAATCCCTAGAATTTGTGGCTATGCTATAACCTTGTATAGCAAAAGCGAATTAAGGTTGCAGATGCAATTAAGGTTGCTCATCAGCTGAGTCTGAGATGGAGAGAGTATGCTGGATTATCTAGGTGGGTCCAGTCTAATCATTTGACTCCTTAAAATCGTTAAAAGAAGAAACATCTTCATTTGGTTCTCTGAATACCAGACAGCAATGTGAGAAAAACTAGATGCTCCAATGCCGGCTTTGAAGATGAAAGAAGGTGGCTACAACAGGGAATGCGGGCAGCTTCTAAAAAGTGGAAAAGGCAACAAAAAGATTCTCCCCTAGAGCCTCCAGAAAAGTAATCAGCCCTGCTGATATCTTGATTTTCTCTCAGTGGAACCCATGTCAGAATTCTGACATAGAGAACTGTAAAATATTACATCTGTGTTCCTTAAACCACTAAGATTATGGTAATTTGTTATAGCAACAAAAGAAAACTAGTACGCCTGGAAATAGAACATTGCCTGGAAGTACATACCAAACTGTTAGTTGTTCTCCATGGGAAAAGCATTAGCAGAGGAAGCTGTCACTTATTATTTACATAATAAAGAGGAAGATAAATCAGAATAATAACAGAAAATATTAAAATGTGACATTAAAAGAGCAAATAAGGTCACTAAAACAATTTGGCTAATATGCAATTAAAAATGGGGGAATGATGCAATGTTGTGTTAGTTCATACAAGATTTTTCCTTACAGCTTAGTATTTATTTTGTGCCACTGAAAGAGCTGCTGAATGCAGCAGTCCTTGGTGTTTTTCCTTTTGTCTGATAAGACCATCTAGTTTTGCTTGAGAGTGCTCATTGCATGGTGCCTCCAGATTTTGTGCATTAGTTAATTCTTTCCCCATCTAATGACTTAGGATATGTGTATTTATTTTTCTTATGCTAGTGATTACCTTAAACATACTGAAGAAACCTATAATTTTGAATTCATCAACTTCCTTATCAGCTCTTTTTATCACATAAACCTTGAGAAAATTAAAATTAATCCCTTCCTCTCACACACGCACCCAAGCTGAATTCAAATTCTTGCTGGCAATTTCAGGATCTCAGGGAGGTCACAGCCTGGTCTTTTTGATCCTCACAACTATTCTGGCTGCTCCCCAAACACCTGGCACATTTTTGTTTGCACCTCATGCCATTTGAGTCCACAAACTCTCTCAGGCATTCACTTGTTTTTCTTTTCAATCTTTCAAATGAAAAAGACATATCCTAGCTCTTTTTTTTCCTGGAAAATTATTGTAAGATGGAAACAGAATTTCAAAACAAAACAAAATTTAAAAAAATAAATAAACCCACAAAACAAGCAGTATATTCCATATAACCATTATATACTGAATATTGACTCTTCTTCCATTTCTGGATTTTGATTGCCTCCACATAGTGCAAAGACTACAAAGGTAAGGGTCTTGTTTCCTTATTCCTATTGACTCTCACCCACACACAAGTCAAAATACTGTTCCTGAAATTGAGTGTTTATCTGGAGGTTATTTTTTTGTTATTTTTTTGTTTTTTTTTAAACGGAAGAAAGAAAATTAAGAGATCACAAGTTAAAAGTCTATAAAGCACCCTCACTGGAATGGGTTTCTTTAAACTCCTTGTTCAAAATGTCAACAACAAATTTAAGTGTTTATTCTTTATTGATCACACTGAAACATGCCACATCCTTTGAATCTGCAGAACAAGATCTTTATTTCAGGAACATTTAATTCTAACATATACTGTTTAATTATAAAAAATCATGTTGACTTTTTGTCTAGTACTATATATATTCTTTTTAGTTTATTAATTTTTCTTAATGCACTTCTCCTAAGACTGCAAGTCATCTAAAAAGGATATTGGTGTCTTCCTTCCACTATTACCCTTCCCCTTTTAATGTTTCCTTTAGAAATGATTTATGAGACTTATAGTCTTAATATAGTAGAATATAAATATCTTTATCCTTTTCATGTCCTTTTATAATCTCCTCTTGAATGCGGGTAAGAGTTGTGACTTGCTTCTAACCAAGAGAATATGGTCAAGGTGATAGGATGCCAGTCTTATGATTATTTTGTATAAGACTGGTTAGACTCTGGCATCATGCAATTTTCTAATATTGCAAATATGATGGGGAAAACTGGCATCTCATTGTTGCCTTAAATATTATTTCTCCTATTCCTAATGATTTGAGAATTTCTTCATATACTATCATTCAGATTTCCACTTGTGAGTGTTACTTATCCATACAGTATTCTTTATCTGTATTTCTATTGTGTTTCTGAGTGATTTACATGAGTTTCTTGATTCATCTTTATCTTAGTTTTTGTTGTATATACTAAAAATAGCATTTTACAAGTTGTTAATGGTCTGTTGACTTTATGTAGGTACCCTGTATAGAAATCCATAATTTTGATGAAATCAAATGAATATGTGTTTGCTTATTAATTTATTCTTTTATTTATTTAAACTTATGCTAGGGCCCTATTTGAAGTTTTTCACACTACTAGGCCAAATATATTTTAAATAATTACATAGTAATTACTAATTACTAAATATGTTTAACTTTCACATTTAGATCTTTAATACATCTGAATTACACATCTACATATATTATAAAATTTTATATTGAAATCCAATTTTATTTTCTCTATATAAGAGGTTTCTCTAACACCAGCTACAAAATCTTACTTTGCTTACCTATTTAAAATCAAATATTCAAAAACACATTTCTTGGTCTCTGAGTTATCAATTCTATTTCATTGGTCATTTTTTTTTCATTCCTTGTTTGCTTCTATTACTATGGCTTCATCATACCTTTTTAAAACTGGTAGCACATAACACTTCCCTCATTTTTTTTCTTTTTTTTCTTTCTGAAAAAAAGTGACAGCCTTTAATAGATCTTTATTATTCCAGTGAAATTTGAAAATAATCTTGTTAGTTCTGGTTATCTTAGTAAAGATTTTTTTTTTTTTTTTTTTTTTTGCGGTATGTGGGCCTCTCACTGTTGTGGCCTCTCCCGTTGCGGAGCACAGGCTCCGGGCGCACAAGGCCCAGCGGCCATGGCTCACGGGCCCAGCCGCTCCGCGGCATGTGGGATCCTCCCAGACCGGGGCACGAACCCGTTTCCCCTGCATCGGCAGGCGGACTCTCAACCACTGCACCACCAGGGAAGCCCTAAAGATTTATTTTTAAAAACAGATTCAAGTTTGGTCATAACCATGTATACCTTTCCATGTTTTATGTTTTTCTCATATCAATATTAATATGTGATTGTATGATTAGATATGAGATGGTATTTTATTATAGAATTTATTTGACTTTATGAATTATAATTTACTAGCAACAATTTTTGATAGTATTTTAAGCAAATATCTTGTGGCTACTTTTCTCTATGTTATCTTAGCCATCAATTTATTCACTTATTTTATTGCTTCCCAGATTTCACATGCACACATAAAAATATTGTGAAAATACTGACAGAGACTGGTTTAGGGCTTACTTGCAGGAGCTTTAAGTGTTTTAATGATTCTATAATGGTTTGGATATTAAGTGTTTAAATTAAATTTATTATAACCTATAGATTAAAATCCATACCCTTGCATGGTTTTGGCCTAAGTATTTTTATCAGGTTGCTCAATGTTGTCAGTAATGAGCATTCTATGATTGCTGATATACATTGTTTTATTGCTAAGCTTCATTTCTAGACAGTATCCATATAAGGAAGTTATTGAAGTGCACAGAAAACGGCAGACAGCCACCTAGTTCCTAAGCATACCTTCCAGTCTTTGGAGAGGTCTGCTCTAGTTCTTCCGTGGCTAGTCTGCCCCTCAGCCTTTAAACTGGACCTGTTAGTAAGGTACATCAGAGCTTCTTCCACCTATTTCCTATAGCTTTTACTGCATCATAAAATACACACTGTATATTGTTCTGTACTAAATTCTTGGAGCCCCTGTGAATTGTAGAAGTGCCATTGTTATTTATCAGTTATTGTTCAGTTTGTGATGTGAAATTGTGGCTTTCTCCTGTCTTCAAAGCATATGAAATACTCTACTTTAATGAGCTGTGCCCTTACACTTCCATCTTTCTTGGAGGTCAACAATCAAATACTTATTTTGGCATTGCTGTGGATGGTTTCTTCCTCTAGAAGTATCTGCAGAAAAAGCCTTGTTTACCTTACCACATAGTAGAAACTGCCTGTGCTTTGCTTTGCAGCTCTATGACTCTCTTTAATAAAAGTGCTCTTTGTCTTCTGTGATCTCTAATGAAATCCATTTTTTTCCTAAATATGAATAAAGTTATTTTAAGTGACTCTTGTAGAAAGAGTCAGTTTCTCACTGGGACCTGGACTGAAACCCACTCCTCCAATTTTATACAACCATTAAAAATCTATATAATTATATTTCTGCTCAAAGAAGATAATGCAGGATTCTTGTCTAAATGAAGTGGAATTCTCTTTAATACTGCATGGATGTCTTGTATAGTAATTACATGTATTGTTTATGACAATTACAACATGACTATACAGAAAGAGACATTTCTAATAAATATGAAAAGCTTAGAGTAGCATGACAATGTTTATAAGACAAATGTATACATGTTTACTGTTAGTAAAAGACTGTGTAATGACTTTTTTATTTACTACATCAGTATAGTTTCAGGAAACCATAAATAAATAAATAAATAAATAAAGTCACTGTTAATATAAACATTAAAATAGAGTGCGTGTTAGAGCATAACACTAGTAGATTGCACTAGTTGTGTATTTATCTGCTATGTTCAATTATAAATCTTTTATAGAAGTTTGCTCATTTAACTCTTAGTAGGTACCGTTGATACCTGCATTTTACAAATGAAGTAGCTGAGGCATTGAGAAGGAAATAGCTTGCCTGACACCATACATCTAGTAAGTGGTGGGAGTAATATTGGGATGCAGAGGATTTAACTCCAGTGCTCACGTTTTTAATCGTCACATAACAGGTTCAGTCACCACAAGGTGATTACCTTCAGGGTGTTTGGAATTTGGAGGCAAACTAAAATATGATTCTTTTACACAAAGTGTTAAATGATTTACGTTTCCATAGATGTGGAAGATAAGCTTGTGTCACAACAAAAATGCAGGTCACAGCACTATCATTCCTTTGTCCCTGCTTATTTCTTGCTTTTCAGTGTTTCAACATTCAATGTCTCACATGATAGATACTTCCATTCTATCATGTGTATTCCAATTATCCTGTAGCTGGTCAGTGAAATAAAACTAATTTGAGAATACTCCACCTAATTCGCCATTTTTGTCCTGATGCATATACAGCAAGTGATGTTGCCATTTATTCTAAACTATAAATTTGGAAACCTGAGATTATCTCCCAAGCGTTTATATATATTTAATATATATGTAAAAGAACTCTCAGTAAACCATGTGATGTTGAGCTTATTTATCTCCCTGATGTACAAAGGGCTGTACTAGTTATGAGAATCCCTAGGATGTTTGACTTGCCCCACTCCACTCACAGCCCCACACCAGTAATTCTTCTGCTCGCTAGAAATCTCTCCTAAATATTTTCAAGAGTTCTTAAAAGTATTCACAGGCATCAAAGGTATAAGAAGGCTGCTTCAGCTAGACATATTGTTATCTATCTAACTGTTAGGAAATAAAGGAAAGTAAACAACAAGGCTGCATTTTAGCCATAGAATCTCTCCTTGTCTTGCAGCTAAGCCATACTGTAGCACATTGTTATTTGAACAAGGAGGAGAGACAGGAGATCTATATCTCTGTTTCTAAATTAAATTAGCAATATTGGATAATATTTTTAAAGCATATTTTCCTATTGATTCGTTTAGAAAATTCTGATTCAACAGGACAAGGATAGATCCATGGACCATACATGCTTCCAAGATATATTTTACCTGCTGCTCTGTATTCAAATCACTGAATCCATTATCCTCTTTTGTAGACAGAGGATCAGCTGACTTTTAATCTCAAATTTATTTCCCAGGCTAAGGAAGCCAATCAAATATCTCTTTGTTAAATAGCTGTAGTCAAATGATTATGTTCTTATACTGTGAAATGGGTTATTTTCTTCTTTATTTTCTCTGTTTATTGATGCCAGGAAATCCCTTTGGCTAGGCATCTTCATTTATTCAATTTACCTTCAGTTTACTATACTCAGAATTACCTGTGTCTTAAAAACACTGATTTTCTAGAACACTGGGCTTGAAAAATAAGGCTATACTAAATAAATCTATGATTCTGTGAGTTGGAGAATGGAATTAGTTAAATTTGCCAAGAACATTTTTTTTTAATTTATGTACTAGTGGTCAGAAAAAATACTTTCTCTATAAAATGACAAGATTACAACTTTAGTTTTATTGTTCAGACCTTTCCAGTTGTGTCAGGGTAATTTTGGCTAATGAGCCTAGTATGGGAAAGGCAATCTTTGACTTCCTACTGAGCTACATTTTGCAAACTTTTTAAAGAAAAAAAAAAAGGATAAATTATGAACGTTTTTTTTCCCCAGCTCATAGTAGAGGATCAAGCACATAGCAAGTACCTGCCTTAAAAAGACTGAATGACCGACTAGCTAAATCAATGCATGAGGTGATTTTCCAGTCACTACAAGGAGGTTATCTGTTGTGAAAAGGAAATTGCGCTCTGAAAAAAGTAAAGCTTCTAGGATAAAGCTCTCAGACATGGAATGACTGGTTTTTAAAGAAAAATAATGGCTCATTTACATGAAATACTTATTTATTTCCTAGAAGAGATTGTGTGATTTGCAACCATGTCACATCTACCTTTTAGATGCTTATTTGAGTAATTTGTGCCGACTAGGTTTGTTATCGAGTGGTACTTGTGAATCAAAGGTTACTGGTTGCCCAAAATGATAAAAAGCATTATCACATAACTGAATGCTATATCAGAATTTAATATTCACAATTGCAATCAATCTATTCTGAAAAGTCTAAGATAATTGTAAATGGGCAGTAATAGTTCTTAAGAAAACACAATCAAAAGTTTATTTCTATGTTATTGCTGGAGGTTCAGTAATAAAAGTTTTTTTTCATATTCTTAAGAAGTCCTTTGATCATAATTAACCTCTGACACTGCCTTCTTGCCCCCTTCAGTACGGTATCAAAGATACTTTGCCATATGGCCCCAATCTACACATCAATTATTATCTTCCAGTGCTCATCCCTCTTCTCAATCTCACCTCTCAGTGTATACAAACATATAATATATCCTGGCATGTGAAAACCCTCACCACCTCCTGAATATACCTGTTGTTTTTATGCCTTTGTTTAGCATATTCTCCTTTTAAAAGCTGTAACCATCCACATCTACTTGTTAAAAGACAATTCACCTTCACAAAGCATCTCAAACACCACTGGTAGCCTTAATAAATCTGATGTTTTATTGAATCCAATTTTCTTCTTTATTTGATAACATGTTTTAAAATGGAACTCTTATGTAACTACTCATATTTTATTCACAGTATATGATTTAAATGCCTTTACATTAAACAACTCTTCATACCTCAATGGCATAAAATCTTCATATTTAATCCCCCAGCATTTAAAGTACTTGTATAATGTAGGTTTTAAATATAAAACCGTGAATGAGTTTGAGAATCAAATAAAGTCAAATAGGGACTGATTTTCTAAAAGAAAGAAAATAGGAATATATCATAAAATATAAAAATGTCAATTAATATTCTATGGTTACTTAATCTCTTCAAATACAGGGCTATTTTAAACTGCACAAAAATACCAAGACAGCAATCATGAAAAATGTGTTCCAGTCTTTGGTCTACCAATAAGTAGTTATTTTCTCCAGGTCATTTGCCTCAATATTCAAATAAGAGATTACACTTGATGTCTCTGTTGTTCCTTTCATCACTCATATTTGTGTGTCTGATTTGGGCTCTCTTTAAGACAAGTGAGAGGTTCATTCAGCTTTCCTAGGTATTCCACCTTGAATAATATTTCATTTATTATTCCTACATAGTGGATTACCCCAAAACTTAGACACTTTACACAATTTTTATTTTACCCATGATTTTATGGGTCAAAGATTCAGAAAGTGCTGGATTAGGCAATTCTCACTTGGGTCTCATGAGACTAAGTCAGATGCTGCTTGGAGCTGTAGTCACTTGAAGGCTCAGCTCGGTTGGCCATCCAATATGATCCCTCAAATGCCCATCTGTCAGTTGGGAGTTCAGCAGGTCTGTTAACCCAAGTACTTAAGTATGATCTCTCTAGCATGAGAGTCTCAGAGTAGTAGAATTTCTGATATGTCAACTGAATGTCTCCAAAGCAAGGAGACTAGCTTGTCTAGCTTGTCTAGCTAGCGAGACTAGCTTGTCTAGCTTGTCTAGCTAGCAAGACTAGCTTGTCCAGCTAGTCCCTCCAAAGCAAGGACTAGCTGCCCTTTTAAATTGAGGAAATGAGAGTCAAAGGCATTTTTTAACTTGCTCAGGGTAAAAGTAAAACCCTAATAATCTAGCCCCAAAGCCCATCTTCCTAACCAGAATACTTTGCTATCTTTGTATAATAGAAACAGCACAGGAATCAGTTTCTGCAAATCAGTAAGATAACCTCTAGATCTTCTTTCAAAATAGAATTATGACTGTGATAGTAATTGACAATCATTTAAAATCCATTAATTCAGTTATTCAGCTTTACAACTGTATGTCCATTTCAAATCCATTTATTTAACTACAGAAACTTGGGAGCAGCAAGCATTATTCATAATCTTTTTATTGGCCTATTGGATGGCAGATATTCTGCTTATCTCTCTTTAATTTTGTGCACAAATGTTATCTGTTCAATATTGTCAAGGAAAGGTCTTCTTAGATTAGATAAATATAAAATATCTAATTAACTTTCAGCTTTCTTAAGATCCAAATATCTAACTATCCACTGGATATCTTCCTATAGGCTGCAGAGACCTCTCACTCAGTGTATCTTCCACTTGATCATCTGTTCACAATCTTTAATAAAAACACCAGTTCTTCAGTTGATAACACCAAGAGTCATCTTTTACCTCTCTCTTACCTATCTCTACCTATCAAAAAAACTATCATGGAATTTTAATGAATCTAAAGTTTTTATATATCTTAAATATAATCTAGCCCCTCTCCTTGTTAAAGCATACCTTGGTGAATGCCTTTATCATATTTGTAAGAGTTACTGAAACAAACTGTATTCTATTCTTGCCCCATTTTAATCTGTTCACGTTACAGAGTGATCATTCAAAACAGAAAATTAGATCATCTCACTTCCCAGATTAGAAATACTTATTATCTCTTCCAAGTTTTCAAATTAAAGTTTCTTAGAAATCTGTAAAAATTTTAGTTGGCTGCTTAAAAACTTCATGTCTCAGCTGCACAGACTATACCCACTTCCAAATACATGTTGTTTTTATAAAAAATACTAGAAGTTCATACTGTGTTCTTTTTGAATGCTTCAACAATGATCTGATAGGCCCCAAGTTAAACTGATCTTACTCTCCAGTCCATGGCATCATATCATCACCTGTGTTTACAAGACCCTTTTATTTTGTTTTATCTTAAAAATTATTTTTTTCAATTTCATTCTCTTTATCCTCCATGCTTAATTTCTTCCCATCTCAACACATTAGATAACCAGTTTTAGTGTATTTAATATATGTGTGTCTAATCACTGCTACCAGATTTTATTTAAACATATGCATATTCTTGGAAAATACAAAACTGTATTTTGTTATATTTGCCTATTTATTCCCTCAATATTTTACTTCTGAATTCTTTTCAGTTTACTACTTCTTAACATTATACTATTATGTTAAATGTATTTAATTTCAAATTATATTACATTACAGAAAAGACTGGAGTGATAACAATAAGGTATCTGTTGATAGACCTATGTGATAAATTACTTGGGTTATAAATTAAATGTGCTGTAGAGTGGAATAGCTTGTCTAGAGGTTATATGCATACCAAATTTCAGTACTTCCAAACTGCTTTCCAGGATAGTTCGAACAGTTTATAAACCTTGTACAGTGTATGAAAGTTGTTTTTGTCCAAAATCCTAGCAAGTGCTAATTCTTACAATCTGCTGGATGTAAAGTGGTATAATTTGAATTTTTATTTCTCTGATTTCTAGCCAGGTTGAGGGTCTGGGTCTCTTCATATATTGAATGGCACTTTGGTTTCCTGTTTTGTATACTACTCTTCAAATCATATGCTTGATTTATTTATTTTTTTCTGTTGAATATACTGCCATTCTCTTGCTGATTTTTGTTAAATAGGAATTTAAAATTCAGTATTAGATGGATATTTGCAATTTCTAGTCAGATCAAAATTATATTTGCTCTTTTGGTTTAAAAATGCTAATGTTATCTACTAAGCTTAAAATGCATCAATACAGTCAACAAGTTCAATATTTTCCTGAAGTCTTGAGTAATTTTATTTGTTGGACTTTGTATCTCTGCAAATGTTTAACACACTCTACTCAAGTCAGATAATTACTTTAGGCCTTATTGTTGGCACAGCTTCCCTTGTAGGCCTCTTCTGTTCTAACTCATTCTTTTGGCTTATATCTAACCCTATTTGGAGCACATCACTGACCCACTATTCCTCAGGCCATTCTTTGGATTGTGGAAGATGTGAAAGTACATAACTGTCTCTTTTGGGGTTCCAGATAGGGACTATACTCATTCTAAATCTTTCTGTAAGGGAAATTCTAATATTCAGAATCTGGATTCCAGATGCCTGACATCATGTTTTATACTTTCTTGGGAACCTCTGGTATACTTTTACTTATGAATTAATACTCAGTATGTCTCAATGGATGTCCCTTTTATCACCTACAGTAAAAAATCTTGCCTGAGATAAAAGAATTATGTTTCATTTCTTCTGCCCCAGCTTCTTCTTGCCCTCTTTGTATTCGAATAACCTCCACTAAATGGAGTTCAGATGCATATATCCGTGTT
This sequence comes from Hyperoodon ampullatus, assembly GCF_949752795.1. Classification (NCBI taxonomy): domain Eukaryota; kingdom Metazoa; phylum Chordata; class Mammalia; order Artiodactyla; family Ziphiidae; genus Hyperoodon; species Hyperoodon ampullatus. The sequence continues at coordinate 34,238,947 of NC_136925.1, read as the reverse complement.
CAGCTCTGAGTCAGTATCAATTGATTCTTTTTCTCCTCATTTTAAGTCATCTTTCCCTGCTCTTTTGCAAGCCTGGTGATGTTTTAAATTAGATTCCAGATGTTGTAGATTAACAATAGGAAAACACTCTAGCTGTTGTTTTAATTCAGAAAATTTCTAGTTGAATAAAGTTGCACATGTGATCTGATAATTCTGAGAATATGATGTTATGATTCAGAATATTGTCACCTTTGTTCTGCTTTTACAAACAATTTAGTAAGTTCAATAAGCAGGACTTGTTTGCTTTCCCTAGAAGTAGAGCAATTAAGATGCTTCCTCTTCCTGAGAGTATGAATATGCTGCATTACAAAGGTAGTCCACTTCAGAGGTAGAAAGAAATAGTGACACAGGTTTCACCTGTTATAAAATGAAATGCTCTACTGGACAAAATAAAGCTAGAAAGCAGTGTAATGCAATGCAATGCGGCCAGATTAAGCAATATATATACATATATTTTTTTTTTCCCTCAGCACTTAAAGAAGAAGAGTGCATTAAAAAATTCAAAGCAGTGATACTGGAAAACTATATTTTAAATATATTTGAGATTTAATCATTAGTTTGATAAAACACCATTAGCTTATTTAATAAAATATTTCAAAGTCTTTACATAATATTTTGTTAAATATTTATTTTTATAATATTAAAGTAAGCTCAAATTACTATCATTTTTTTCCTATAGATCATTTGAGAGAAACGGTCTATTTTTTAGCATCGTGTTCATCCTTTTCTCAGTTGTCTAATTGGGGAAACATAAATATCTTCACTGAAAAAAAAATGTTGCCTTCAAATCTTCATTTGGATAGGCATAATATAATTAAAGCTTAGAAAGGAGAGCTCTTAATTTTATAATTCTGCTATTTCAAAAATATCAATGCAAATATTAATGCACATGAAAATGGAACATTTTCATAAAACCTAAATTTATTTATTATGTCCTTATAAATTCAGATGCGATTTCCTATCAGCATAATTATCTTAAGAAGATAGTCTTAACGTAACACAACGTGTACAGTTTGGCTGTTTAACTAAATGATCCTGTCATACAAAGTGATAGAATATCTGAGATGAGGAAATACTGCTCTATTATTTAAAAAATAAAAATATAAAACCAAATATGATTACAGAGTTTAAAAATGATATAAAGACAGCAGACAACAGATTGAATTCTGTAGAAAATAAGTTTACTGATTGAGAGCATAAGCCCAAGAAATCCTTTCAGAACACAAGAATGAGTCACAGAAGAAAAAGATAAGTGAAAGGTTAGGTGCAGGGGAATGTGTAGAAGAAATTCAATACAAGTGTAATGGAGATTCAAAAAATGAGTTCTGAGCAGAAGAATAAGAAGGAACAACATAAAAATAATAATGAAAACTGAAACCAACATAATCCCCTGTCCCTATCCAAACCAATACTGGGACCGAACATATTTTCCCATCCTGTGACCAGGCATGCTTAGGAAAGCATGTCTTTGTATTGAATAATCTGATTACAGGCAACAGCAACTATTTATTCCAGGACATGGTTGGACCTGTAAAATACGACTGTAAACCAATAAAATAGATTGTTTCTCAAGCCTAACAGCTTACTATTCAAGTCTCCCTTCAAAACCCTTAACTTAACACAAAACTATTACATCATAAACTCTGCCTAATCCCAACTAGCTCTCTACCTTTAAAGACCTAACTTGGAACAGTAGATAACTCAGGATATGCTTAATACTTGGATATGAAGAGCAACAGGTAAAATTTGTTTATGCATGTAATATGTTTTCTATCTTAATATTCAATTCCTGGAAATTATACTTTATATATTTAACACCCACTCAATAAAATTTTATTATCTACTCTACACACAATGTTGCAAGGCACTGGAAAAATGGAATACAAGTATCGCTATGAAGGAACTTAGAACTCTTAAAAGAAGTAAAATTGCATTTCAATAAATATGCACATATAAAAGGACAATCTCAAGCATCTGGAGACCTTCCTCCCTCTCCTCAATAAAGTCTACTTCTAAGTCAGCTACTTACTAGTGGATGGTACAGACTTACAACCAGGGACAAGGCTAAAAATCTTAGTCAACACAGCTATTAATTTATCTTCATAGAGTGTTTAAACCTTATGAGTTTATGGAATTTCTTATCTATATATGAAAACACAAGTCTTTTCTCCCAACCCCAGACTTTCTTCTTTGTTTGTATCAAACTAAAACTCATACACTTTTAAAGAAATGGCCCACTCCTCATTAACTCCCATGGTGTTTTGCTAGGGTAGGCAACTAGGCTCGTGGGTGCTGTGTGAATACCGTTGTAATCTGACACATGTCTAATTTAGGGCTTGCTCAATCGCTGTGTGACAAGAGCAAGTCAGTCTGCTGACTCTAAGGACTTATTCTAGCAATCTAAGGAAATCTGTCTATAATAGGACAGGGCAGCTATCAGCTCTCAAGCAGCTTAACTTTCTAAGCTCACGTGTTTCTTTTAAATATCATAATCTATTTTGGAAGAGATACACACATTTTGAGTATAAGTACAGAATCATTTCTCTACAACTTCCTATTTTCTAATTTACTAAGTGGCATGCCAAGGGATGCAAAATTAATTCTATGATGATTCACCAATCAATGGTAGGATAATAAGTCCATCAAACATTGCCTAAACTATAACAGTATCCTAGATACATGTTATACCTCTGTATAAAAGAAGTAAATCATTTTTATTGCTCTGAAAGAAATTTTGACTTATTTAACAAAAAACATGATAGGAAAAAACAGTATTAGGCAACAACCTATTATTGTTAACAAGGGCGTACATACAAGATCTATAGGGGATCAGAGCAAAGAAAAACGAAACTACAGGAGGAAGTAGAGTTGGATGCCAACCAAATGAAGAAAGAATTTTAGCTAGATGGAGGGAATTAAAGTTCTGTGCCACAGTAAGAAAATAAAATCACTACTAACTTAAACAAATAATATGCTGTCCAAACCAAGATTCACTGGAAAGTGAAAGCGGGTGCTAAGAAGTTATAATAATATATTATTTAAAAAATTTTTATTGTCCCCCAAACTGATTTTATTATGATGTTGAACTTATTTAAAAACTTATAGTATATTTAAAATTATTTTCAAAACTAAACTTCCTTTCAGAATATAAGAATGAGTCATAGAAGAAAAAGATAAGTAAAAGGTTAGAAACATTCACCGTGAAACATGAATAACTGGTAAGTTTAAAAAGATTGAATATCGAATTCCCTGGTCCAGTGGTTAGGCTTTCACTGCTGAGGGCCAGAGTTCAATCTCTGGTCAGGGAACTAAGATCCCACAAGCCGCATGGGGCAGTCAAAAAAAAAAAACAAAAAAAAAAAGGTTGAATGTCAACAGTATTTTATGGGAAAATCAAATTCTTTAGAGGAACCTTGCAATATTCTTTATTTTGATTACATAAACATTAAAATTAACACAAGCAGTAGTAATTACTGTTGGTTTATGTTTACATACTTAATTAGGTTTGTGTGTCCTCAAAGCTTTATGACTTATATACTTCAGAGGATGGTATTATTTATTTACTACAGAATTATGTTTTCATATAATAACTGGGGATATTATTCAAAATTGCATCTTATGGTTATAACTTTGACACCACTGACACAATTATAGATTTTTTTCTGAGGGCTGCAATAGGTTTTTTTAAATACATTTTTGGTGTACAGTTCTATGAATTTTAACATATGTATAGATACACGTAACCATACAGCAATCTGGGTACAGAACAGATACATTATCCCAAAACACTACCTTGTGATATTCTTTTTTAAGTCACACCATCCTCCTAACTACTACCATCCTGCTACACTCTGAAGCAGCGACGGCACAGCAAGAAGAATGGAAAATGTTTATAGGAGGCCTTAGTTGGGATACTACATAGAAAGATCTAAAGGACTACTTCTCCAAATTTGGTGAAGTCCTAGACTGCACTCTGAAATTAGATCTTATCACAGAGCGATCAAGGGGTTTTGGCTTTGTGCTATTTAAAGAGTCGGAGAGTGTAGATAAGGTCATGGATCAGAAAGAACAGAAACTGAATGGGAAGGTGATTGATCCTAAGAGGGCCAAAGCCATGAAAACAAAAGAGCCTGTTAAAAATTTTTGTTACAGCTTACCCTTCCCCCTCCCCATATCCTCAAGTCCATTCTCTAGTAGGTCTGTGTCTTTATTCCTGTCTTACCCCTAGGTTCTTCTTGACATTTTTTTTTCTTAGATTCCATATATATGTGTTAGCATACGGTATTTGTCTTTCTCTTTCTGACTTACTTCACTCTGTATGACAGACTCTAGGTCCATCCACCTCACTACAAATAAGTGGCATGGACATATATACACTACCAAACGTAAAATAGATAGCTAGTGGGAAGCAGCCGCATAGCACAGGAAGATCAGCTCGGTGTTTGTGACCACCTAGAGGGGTGGGATAGGGAGGGTGGGAGGGAGGGAGATGCAAGAGGGAAGAGATATGGGAACATATGTATATGTATAACTGATTCACTTTTTTATAAAGCAGAAACTAACACCCCATGTAAAGCAATTATACTCCAATAAAGATGTAAAAAAAAAAAAAATTTGTTGGTGGCCTTTCTCCAGATACACCTGAAGAGAAAATAAGGGAGTATTTTGGTGGTTTTGGTGAGGTTGAATCCATAGAGCTCCCCATGGACAACAAGACCAATAAGAGGCGTGGATTCTGCTTTATTACCTTTAAGGAAGAAGAACCAGTGAAGAAGATAATGTAAAAGAAATACCACAGTGTTGGTCTTAGTAAATGTGGAATAAAAGTAGCTATGTCAAAGGAACAGTATCAGCAACAGCAACAGTGGGGATCTAGAGGAGGATTTGCGGGAAGAGCTCATGGAAGAGATGGTGACCAGCAGAGTGGTTATGGGAAAGCATCCAGCGAGGTGGTCATCAAAATAGCTACAAACCGGGGCCTCCCTGGTGGCGCAGTGGTTGAGAGTCCGCCTGCCGATGCAGGGGATACGGGTTCGTGCCCCGGTCTGGGAGGATCCCATATGCCGCGGAGCGGCTGGGCCCGTGAGCCATGGCTGCTGGGCCTGCGCATCCGGAGCCTGTGCTCCGCAACGGGAGAGGCCACAACAGTGAGAGGCCCGCATACCACAAAAAAAAAAAAAAAAAAAAAAAAAAAAAAATAGCTACAAACCATACTAAATTATTCCATCTGCAACTTATCCCCAACAGGTGGTGAAGCAGTATTTTCCAAATTGAAGATTCATTTGAAGGTGGCTCCTGCCACCTGCTAATAGCAGTTCAAACTAAATTTTTCGTGTCAAGTCCCCAAATGGAAGTATGACGTTGGGTCCCTCTGAAGTTTAATTCTGAGTTCTCATTAAAAGAAATTTGCTTTCATTGTTTTATTTCTTAATTGCTCTGCTTCAGAATCAATTTGTGTTTTATGCCTCCCCCCACCCCAGTCTCATGTTAAAAGCCCAGTGTGACAGTGTCATGTTGTAGTAGTGTCTTACTGGTTTTTTAATAAATCATTTTGTATTAAAAAAAAAAAAGAGTAGGTAGGTAGGTAACTCCTACCATCCTGCTACCTACTCTCTCTTTGTCATTACAGCTGTATCTTCTTGTAAATGTCATACAAATGGAATCAAACAGTATATGAACTTTTGAGATTGGCTTATCTCACTTGCATAATGCTTCTGTGATTCATCCATGGTGAAGAATGTTAAGGTTGTTTCTAGTTTTTTTTAATTATGACTTATATGAATAGTCATGTACAGGTTTTTGCTTGAAGATAAGTTTTTCTTTCTTTAGGTTAATACACAGTAGTGTGATTACTGGGTCATATAGGTAACTATGTGTTTATCTTTATTAGAAACTGCCATACTCTTTTCAGAGTAGCTGTATCATTTTCCATAACCAAGGGCAATACATGAGAGTTCCAGTTGTTCTACATCTTTGTTATCGCTTGGGATTATCAATAATTTTTATCTTAGCCATCCTGAAAGGTGTTATAGTGGCTCTCATTACGGTTTTCATTTGCATTTCCCACCTCACTAATAATGTTGAATGAATTTTATGTGCTTTTTTAACTTTTATATATCTTCTTTGATAAAGTATCTGTTCAAATCTTGTACCCACTTTTGCTAATTGGGGTTTTTGTTTTATTTCTGTTGAGTATTGAGAGTTCTTTATATATTCCAGTTAAAATTCTTTTGTCAGATGTGTGATGGCAAATATTCTCTCCCAGTCTGTTGCTCCCTGTCACGTTTAAGAATTCATTGTCTAACACCAGGCCACAAAGATTTTTATCTTATTTTTTCCCTCCAATGTTTTGTAAGTTTACTTTTTACATTTACATTTATAATCTACTTTGACTTATAGTGTAAGGTGGGAGGTTTAGGTTGAGTTTAGTTATTAGCTTATGGATTCCACTTATTCCATCATCAATTGTTTAAAGGATATTCTTTATCCATTGAATTGCCTTTACCTCTCTGTCAAAATATTTTGGCCATATGTGTGTGCGTCTACCTTTTCATTCTCTTTTTTTGTTCCATTGATCTATGTATCTATCCTTTGCCAATAGCATACTCATAATAGTTTACAGTGCATTACAACTGTATTTTATAAATCCTGAGTTTGTGCATAAATTTTGCATGTATGCTTTAATATTCTACTAGGTATTAAATTATAGAAAACATCACATAAACCTGGCATTTAATCTGGGCTATTCTACTTAATAGAGAAACTATGACTTTGTATAAGTTATATAGAGGATATAATCTCCATTTCCTCATCTTTAACATTGTCATACATTATCCAAATTATAGGAATGATGTAAGTGTTAAATGAGTTAGCTTTTTAAAAGTAAATAACAGTTAATATATGTTCCCAATAAGTGTTATTTCTTTTTGCTCTTTATTCTACCCTAGCATTATGCATTTGCCTGATTTTATTGGATATTATTTCAATAAAAGTAACCCTTTAAAAATACATAAAGCATGGGAAAAGCAATAACCTAATATAAATATAATTAATACAATTTTCTGCATAACTGCAGAAAAAACAATGTAATATGAGGCTTTCAGAGAAGAATTACTATTTTCCACTTGTGACCTTGAGCTAGGGACAAAAACAAAAGAGAACATATCATGCAGCTCGGTATCCTTTAGATTTAGTGCACAGAGAACTAATCCATCTGTTTATGGTTCCTTTTTTTGTCCCCTGATAACACTTAGTTAAAAGACACATGCTTCAACCTTCAAGATAAATTATCCTTTCAATTCTTAATGGTTGTAAGTGATAAAATCTAAGAGCAAATCAGTGTGTGCATTAAAACTGGTGACATCTATGCCTTTGACTTGCTGAATGATTATCAAGATATTTAAAGGTTAAATGGTTATTTATGCATTTATACATGGATGGAATTCATGAATACACTCATCGTTGCTCTAAACATTTGAGTGCCATATATGAATAAGTGGGTAGATGAGGCAGAATAATGGTTCAAATGAGAAATAAAAATTAATAAATGTACAAGGCTCAAAGAATTTGATGTCTACATTCAATGTAGTAGTCATCTTAACAAAAACAGAAAATTTGGAGAGGGGAAACTGATTTTATGAAAGATATTTCCTCTATAAATAGCATTTTAGTGCACATCTGGGAGAAGTCCCAGAGGCAACCTCAATAAACATGCATTGGAACATTTTTCTAAGAAAGAACTCAAGCTGTGTTCTAGTAATTTAATTGTCTGCCCCTTATTTCAACACAACAGTAAAAATGTTCACTGTTTAAGATTGCTATAACTGTTCTCAGCATCTATGTTTTGGGACTCTTTTAGGTTATATGATAATAATTCAGTGTTCATGAGATCACATTAGCCAGGATGGCTATAGACAAAATAAAAATTACTTTTTTTTGGGGGGGTGGCAAATGTTCCCATACAGACTGGATTGAGTCTTCTATTCCCACCAATGAGGTCAACAAACAAACAGATAAGAAACATAGTAAGATGGTAAGATTTCAAGAAAACATTTCATAAGCTTTGTTTTAAGCCGTATATAAATCTATTGCTATGCATTTTTCTGAGTAAAAGCATATATGTGTGTGTGTGTGTGTATACACACATATACATATACATATATATATCAGAGGATTGACCTAAAATCACTGCCAGAAAGAAAAATTCCACCTTAACTGTGAAAATTGTGAAAAGAAACGTGGTTTTTCAGAGGACTGAACATGGGGGAACAAATTAAAAGTGAGCACAGTTCTTGGGCTTAAGCTTTGCAAGTCATCATGGCTGGGCAAGAAAAGACATCTGTTTCCATATTAACTGGTAATGGAAATAAGAGACAAAGAGTGAAGTTTAGGGTTTTACAGGAAAAGATGGCAAAAAAATAATGAAAATACCAGAGTTGGCACAACACCTCTTCCAAATAGCAAAAATAAGCACAAAAAAGAAAATTACAATGAATGATTTAACATTCGTATCAGTTAGGGCTCTCTAGAGAAACAGAACCAATGAGATACCAATAGATGATTGATAGACAGATAGATGAAGAGATTTATTATGAGAATTAGCTCACACAATTATGGAAGCTGACTTATGCTTTCTTCAAGCTAGAGAAGCAGAAAAGCAGGTACTATAATTCAGTCTGAGTATGAAGGCCTGAGAACCAGGGGAGCCACTGATGTAACTCCTAGTCCAAAGCCAAACACCTAAGAAACTGGAGGAACATTGGTGTACATCCTAGAGTCTAAAGGCCCGAGAATCAGGAGCCCTGATATAAGAGAGCAGGAAAAGATGGATGTCCCAGCTCAAGAAGAGATAGTGAGAATTTATCCTTCCTCCACCTTCTTGTTCTATTTGAGCCTTCAACAGATTGGATGATGATTCTCAATACTGTTAAGTATGAATCTTCTTTACTCAGTCTACTAACTCTTTAGAAACATCTTCACAAACACACCCATAAATAATATTTCACCAGGTCTCTGGGCTTCTCTTAGCCAAGTCAAGTTGGCTCATAAAATTAACCATTAACAATATTAATTTAAAATCCTAAAGAAATGTTTATTCAACAACTTTAAGTTTATTCAACAACTTTAAGAAAGTAATACATCACGAACAACTGACATTTATTCCAGTAACACAAGCTTGGTTTAATATCTGAAAATCTATTAAGCCAACATGCCATTAATGTATCTAAGGGGAAAAATCATATGATTATCTCTAAAGATGATGAAGTCTTTGACAAAATTAAATACTTGCTCCTCATAAAAATATAGCTAGGAAGATACAAATTGATACATATTTCCTTAACAAGATAAAAGCAAGAAAAATTAGTTATAAAACCAGTATTTTACTTAACAGGGAAAAAGAGGTATTACAACTAAGATCAGAAACAAAGCTGCCAACTAAGACTTTAGTATTTAAAACTGTATTGGTAATACAGAAATCTATGGAATCTAGAAAAATGGTACAGATGAACTTATTTGTAGGGCAGGAATAGAAAAGTAGACATAGAGAAAGGACATGAGGACACAGCGGGGGAAGAGGAGGGTGGGACAAACTAGGAGATTAGGTTTGACATAAATACACTATCATGTGTAAAATAGATAGCTAGTGGGAACCTGCTGTATAACACAGGGAGCTTAGTTCGTGCTCTGTGACAACCTAGATGGGTGGGATGGGGGGTTGGGAGGGAGGTCCAAAAGGGAGGGGATATAGGTATACAAAAAATATAAATAAATAAAATTAAAAAACTGTATTGGAAATATCTGCCAATCCAATTAGAAACAATAAATAAATTAGTGCCTCAAATTGTAAAATAGGAACTACAACTCTATTTGTACATGATAGGATAGTATTCTTGGAAAGCTCAAAGAATCGATAATACATTGTCTCAAAAATAAAATAATTTACTAGAGTAGGAGAATAACATGAACATACAGAAATCAAAAGCCTTCTGACTTATAAACAACAACCAGTTCAAAGACATAATGGGAGCAAAAAAATCTCTATTAATTATAGCACACCAAAGATGAGAAAACATAGAAATATATGTAAAGAGAAATATGCAAACTGTATATGAAGAAAACTTTAAAATACTTATGAAAGACACAAACCAGGCTTGAACAAACAAAAAAATATATATTATTCTTTAACAGAATGACTCAGCATCATAAAGGTGACTCCTCTCTAAGTAATTTTATGAATTTAACACAATCATGATAAACATGCCTACAAACTTTCATGGATCTAGACAAGCTGATTACAACTGTGTAATAATAACATATAATTAGAAACATGGGGGCAAGACATACTCAAGTTTAAACATTCTCTAAAGCCATGCTCCTCAAAGTAGTGTGGTGTTGGTGAAAAAACATAAAAATAGACCAATGACATAGAATAGAATGTCCAAAAACAGAGCTAGTTATTAAGGGACATTTGATATATTATAAATATTACATCTGACTAAATTTACTTCTTAATAAATGGTGTTTAGGTAACTATTGTACAGTCAGTTGAGGAAAGATATAAAATATTAACTAGTTTAGAAAAGAGAGTTAGAAAACAGAGTTAGAATATGAGAAAGAAGGAATTTTAGAATGAGCTGTTTCATGCTGCATTGTGACATTAAAAACCTATTTATACATATATACACAGTTTTATATTCACTGTTTGTGTATATACACATACATATACTCATATACACATAAATATGGGCACCTTGCTACCATGCAAAAAAAAAAAAAGCAGGGAAATGCACATAAAATAATGATAGCATGTCAATGAGACAATGAAACCAACTTAAAGGACCTCCCAGTAGTCAAAGCGTAGAAAATTTGAGCATCAAAAGAAAAAATAATTGTAAAAACTTTTCTGAAAAAACAAGAATCTATAAATGTGTACTGATAGAAATGAATGGGAGAAAAGGGAAAGATCTCTCTTACCATTTAATGCTATAATGATTTCATATGAGCAGATAATTGAAAGGACCCACAAGACTTTGGAGAGCATATTCACAAAGATCTTTATAAAGTCAAAGGATACAGAAAGAGTGTGCAGGCAAGAATCAATAGCCTGAGAGACTTCCAGGCACAGTTCCCCAGAATTATTCTTATTCACACATGATGTATTCATCTCTGGAGTATAAACCTTTATAACCTGTTTGAGGCATGTGGTTTTAGAAGAGCTTCCCAAATGTTCCCAGTGGGATCTTTTATGCCCTTATATCGTTATACAGCCAAGCCAAGCCATGTAACATGTTACATCATGTGTAAGTGATCAATATGCAAACTGGCTTGGTGACACCTGGAAAGTTTCAAACTTTAAATAGCACATTATAAATCATTAGTTAGCACTCTCAATCTTCTCTTAGCCAAGAATCAGTTTGAAACTTCCAGGCATACCTGGAGATAAGCACTGAGCTGTCTTAGACCAACTGAAAATAATTTATACAGAAAACTGATATAAAGAAGGAATGATAGAGTTAAAAATAACACCACTTAGCAACTATCATAATAATTGAATAAGACAAAATCATGAGTGGGAGCTAACCTAATGGGTAAAAGTTTAATGAGGAGCAGGATATTTACATATTCTCAAAGTAGTTCCCGCCAAAGTACTTTTTTTTTTTTTTAACAAGGAGGAACTAGCAATTTTACAGTGGATGAACCTAGCTGATATCACCTTAGGCAAATCATCAAAGTTAACATCATCAGTAATGGGACAAGGTGACAGCATGTGCCCCCTTATCAGTCACTGAGAAGGACACAGCATCACTTCTATGATACTGCTGTCAAAAATGCATTATTTGAATGGAATCGTTAGCAAGTGTGAATCAAAATGAAATTGAGGGACAGCCTACAAAATAACTGGTCTGTAATTTTTAAAATAATGTCAAGTTCATGAAATCTAAAAAAAAGGCTAATGAATTCTTATAGAATAAAGGAGACTTAAAGAAACACAGCAAACTAATATAGATTGTCTGAACTGGAACCAGCACTGGGAAAAAATAGCTAATAAATACATTAATAGAAAAATCAATGAAATTTGAATATGTACAACTGAGTTAATAAAATTACTGTATCAATGTTCTAATTAATGATTTTGATAATTGTACTATGGTTACAGATTCTTAGGAGATGTATTCTGAAACATTTAAGGGTAAAGGTATAGAATGTTAGCAGCACGATATTAAATCTCTATCTATCTATATATCTATCTACCTATCTATCTGATACATTCATGACCCATGCTCACCCACATAATTGAACTGAAACACAGTACTATGTGTGCCCTCAAGTACTGATTTTCTGGCTCAAAATTAAGCAATAGTGAAAGTATTCAGAGGGTTAAATGAATGATATTTAGTATGACTTTTCAGTTTAATCACACAAGATAAAATAACAGTGCTAAACACTGACTTTTTAAAGTTATGAGTTACAGTAATAATAGTTTAGGTAGCCCTGACCATTTCATTACTTAAATAACATTAGATGTTGGGAATGCAGAGAAATGACCATGGTTCTCATCTTTTAAAGAGGACTGGAACATATAGGGAATCAGATTATTCAGTTTAGCCCAACTAATTGAAAAAAATGTTCAACTGCTAACTGAATTGTTGTTGATAGTGTTGGCTAACTTTAGGGCTTTAAAAATGAAATATATTAATTACATAAAGATATATTTGCTATGAACTATTATTGATAAATCAATCCAAATTCCTTTTAAAGTGAACTATTTAAAATCTCATTTTATGAGAGGAAAATAAGTCTTAGAGATTTTAGAGATTACCCCACTAGCCATAAAAAATCAGGGAACAACATTTTGTCTGGTTCCAGTACCAATGCTTTTAATCACTGTTCTATACTTTTTTATTTCCAGTAAATCCTACAGTTCATAAAATGTGAAATGTTGTGAAAATGATGCTGTGACTGTTATGGACTTGGATGTTAAGAAACCTAGCAGCTCCCACTTTCTCTCTGGGGATCCTGCTGCTATGCTGCAAATAAACACAGCTACACTATTAAATGGAAGAGCACCAAGGTGTCAGACAGGCAAATAAAGTCTTCAAGGACCTTCCAGCCCAGCTCAGCAAAATGAGGAATACAGTCAAATAAAAAAAGAAATTATTGCATTTATCTAAAAGAACTAAAGATTAATCTATTTTACTAATCAAATTGAATCTGTACTCCCATTTTCCAATTTTCCAAAATAGGAATATTGGTTGAATTAGGTAATATAACAGCTTAAATGATAGGTTTATGGAAATTAAATGCATGTGGGGAGAGAGTGAGAGCAAGAGCGAGAGAGACTTTCAAATCGCAGCGCTAGTAAATAAGAATTTAGATTAAGAAAAAATTGAAGAATGGATGATATCCCTTCTTATGCATAAATTCTAGTTAAGTCAACAACTTTTGGTCATGACATAGGTCTAAGAATAATTTTATCAAAGTCTATTTGAGATATAAGAAATAGAAGACTCTGAACAAGATAGCATCAGAAAACTGTTTTCTGCTCACGCTTCATATATCACACTTATCTCTAGGACAGAGATCTTAAGATGATTATCCTTTCTCATCATTTAACAATAGGGGCTTACCCAAGACACAGGGGCCAACTGAGGATAGAATATATCCCATCATCTCCATCCTTCTTATCTGTATATTTTTTGCCTCACAAAATTTTTTATGCCAGATAAACTATTTATCCTCAACTAAAATGAAAAACCAAACCAAACAAGACAAAAACAAAACTTCCATGCATTTGAATGTGGGTTGAAAACTGATATTCTGAGAGAGAGAGAGGGAGAGGGAGAGGGAGGGAGAAACGGGGAGAGAGAGAGAGAGAGAGAGAGAGAGAGAGAGAGAGAGAGAGTGTGTTTATGCCTATGTCTGGGATATTACTCATCTTATTTAGTAGTACCTTTTTTCTCCCTAAGGATTTTATAAATACATGACAATATCAGCTATAGATGAAGACAGTTTATTTCTTCCTTTCATTCCTAACTGAATTTGCACATTTTAGTAATGGCTACATCGTTTAAGTAAATTGTAAGAGTCTACATCCTTTTGTCTGTAGGAGCTGGAGAAGCAGTCAGTCAAAAAAAAATACCCTGTTAAGTATAATACTTTATATAAAGAATTACAAAGTAATTTTTGTTTATTTAGCATCCTTTTTAGCTGTTTGTCTTTGAAGGAGAAGTACAGCGGGGCTGGTACAGAAGATTAGATGTATAGGGAATTAAGGGTGGTTTGGTCCGTTTGTATGTTTATGGGAATTAAAAACTACATTTTATGGCATTTAATGCATTTCCTATTTCTTTGTATTAAGCTTGTTATGCAAAGAAAATTTCTAAAAATTAAAATAATAATCTACATAAAGTAATATTCTTCTGTACTCTTGATTTATAGAAAGAAAATAAACATACATTGGATACCATCCATATATATATATTTATTTCTGTCCCTTATGAATCAAACCAACATATTAAACATTTCATATTCTCATTATAAAACTGGCAATAATAGCTTCAAAATTATTAAGAAAATATAAATATGCTGAAAGTTTTACATTTCCCTTGAATAATCAGAAATGAAATTATTTTACAATTAGGATTGAGGAGGATTTTTTGTTGCTCTTTCTTGGTATATTTTTATTACATAATTGTAATGATTTTAAAAGGTGACTTCTCCCCTCATTTTTAGCTGTACAATTAAAATCTAATAAAAATATTTAGGAGAGTGTTTTCTATTTTTATTTGCAAATTTGGGATGATAGCATAAACATCAATTTTTTATTGAGAATCTAGGTAATTTTGTACATTCTGCAAATTTAATTAAAGCAGTATTTCCAAGTATTAACAGAAAGTATAATAACTTGGGATGATTTAAGTACCACTTGATAGCTCAAACTACTCATAAAAGAATACTTTAGAATATTTACAAAAAATATATATCTTACAATATGTAATATTCAATAATATAACCTGAAATTTTTCAGCCCTCTCAGTCTTTGAATAAGATCTGAGTAAACTGCATATGTTTAGAACTTTCAAAATGGCAAATGATGCTCAAAATTTTATTGGTTTTAAGTTTTTGTTTAAAAGTTGTGCCATATATTTAACCAATTGGAAAATGTTCAATAAATATAAAAATATTTTCAGCAAATAATGTGAATATAAGGATTTTCATGAAAAATACTATGTAATCAGACAATATAACTCAGCTATTGAGGAATATGATTAAAATATTAATTGTTTTTATCTAGTGACTGATTAGTCAGAAAACAAATAGAAAAATATTTTGAAATCACAAGTCATTTTAGAGAAAAGATTCTGATAATTCATCCAGTGGAAGTTACACTGAATTTTATTACAGAATTACCATGCTATCTGGAAGAAATGTGAATTGGCTTTGAATGGTATGAATTTGGTATGTAAAAATGATGAAATATGAAACCATATGAAGTGATTACCTCAAAATGAATTAAAACAAGACTCACATAGGAAGGTGGGAAATTATAGATTCCTTTTTTCCAGCTTTGGAATAATAATTTTTTCTCAATTATATTGAGATATAATTGACATATAACATTGTGTAAGTTTAAGGTGTATAATGTGTTGATTTGATGCATATACATTGCAATATGATGACGACCTTAGCATTAGCTAGTACTTTCATCACCTCACGTAATTATCACTTCATTTTTTGTGGTGAGAACTTTTAAGATCTACTCTCTTAGCAACAGAAAAGTATAAATTCTAATAAAAGTTGGTTTATAAGATAAGTATAGGAACTGTGCTTATTGTTTTTAAAAGCAATAAAGGCTGGCATATTCATAAGAATCACATTCATCATAGTATAATTTTAGATCATGATTGTTCTAATTGAATTATGAGAATATTTGTAAAGCTGTATCAACTTTATTGTAAAGTTTTACTTATGTGATATTTTAAAAAATCTAAACTAATGACATGAAACATTTACTAAAGAATATTTTTATCCATTAATTACTTTAATACAAAAATTTAATACTTTAATATTAAATACAAACGTATTTAATATTAAATACTTTAATAAAGTAATTTGATTACTTTAATCAAATTTATTTATTAAGTACATATTTTAAAAATTTACATGTATGCATATACACACATACAGAAATGTACTACATATATCGCAACATGTGCATTATTCTGTACTTAAAGCTTTAAACCAGTAATACATGTATGTATATGTATGTATATATGATACTTTTTTCAAGTCATATTTTAACCTACTTACATTAAAAATATTGATGCTTAGCAGCTTTAGGTATTCGATAGCAGATATAGAATATATCCACTAACATAGAAAGTTTCATTGGATAGTGCTAATTTTGATATTCCTTTTTTGCTGGGCAAGCATTTACAATGAGTAATTACTATGACAAAAAATACTTGAAGAATCATCTTTGTACAAGAATTTGTACCCATGTATGAGCATTTCACCAGGGCACATACCAAAAGTAGAATTATAGATTTATAAAAGATTGATATTTGAAAATTTGAATAATAAATATCAGCAGGTTGCCTTTCAAAGAGGCTATACATCCAAAAGTATATGAGATCATCCATTTAACCATAACTTTTCTGATAAATTTGAGTTTTAAAATATTTTCATGTATTAAATCTGATGCTCACGTAGTCTACTTTGTAAAATGCTTTCCACACTTAGCTTCTGCAATCAATACTGTCCCTGATTCTCTTCCTGCTTATCTGTATTCCCCTTGTTTTCTAGAGTGCCCCTTTCTTCTGGATGTCTTTAAAATGGGATGTTTACCTCAAGATTTTATCCATGGTGCTATTGTTTTACTACTCTGCACTCTGCATCATGTCAATATCTTTAGGTATATAAAATTTTTTTCCCCCAAGTTTCTACTGCTATCTCTAAATATCTCCTAATGGACAGTCCCAGACTAGAATGCATGCTCCACATTAATGAGCGGAAGATTGTCTGTTTTCTCATCTTTTTCCTCAAAGCCTATCACTGTATCTGGCACATTGTAGCCTCAAAATATACAGCATATGATGGTTGACTAAATGAATAAACAGTGGAAGATAGAAAATTTAATAAGAATAATCTTAAAAATCTCTACTTGTTCACTGGTTTATCAAAGTAGGTATTAAACTTCATCCTTTGCCATTATCCTGATTTGATCAATTTCATACTGTAATGATTTTTTTCCTATAGTAAGAAGGAAGAAAATCACTTTTTCCTTCTTCTCTTCTTCTCTCTCTTCTCATCACACCAAATCTCCTTGCAATTTTATTGTTACTGTACTTTCTAGGCTTGTTTTGAACATATATTTTGGGTATATAATATTTAGGTCAGATAAATAAGAGTAGGGTGAAATTTGACTTTTAACTGAGGCTAATCAGATTTAACATTTTGCCACTGATGCATAACAAAGTTTGCAGTATTTCATATAGTGTGCTCTTAAAAATTGAAAACTTCAAATTTATGTTATAAAAGACTTGTAGTAACAAAAGCAGGAATTCTCCTGTTTGCTTTTCTATATTTGAATTTAAAAAGAATAAAATCTTCTAAGTAATAAGAGAAGTTTTTAAGATGTCACTAAGATTAAAGATTTTATAATAGGAAGATTATACTGTATTATCAAGGGGTCCCAATCTAGGTACATGACCCTTCAAAAACAGAGAGATGTGGCAGAAGTTAGTGAGATGCATAGAAGGCAAAATCAGAGTGATTCCAAGTGTGAGAACTCAATAATGGGCCCTAAGATGAAGGGGACATTGTAGAAAGAACGGACAGAGGCCTCAAGGAGCTAGGAGTGGCCCTCAGCTGACATTTAGTAAGGAAACAAGGACCTCAGCCCTACAACCACAAGGAGAAGATTCTGCTAACAATCTGAGTGGGTTTGGGATTGGGTTCAATCTCAAAGCTCCCAGGAAAACAAAGAAACAAGCCCTGCTAACATCTTGATTTTAGTTTAGCAAGACACGTGATAGACTTCTGACCTACAGAAATGAAGATAATAAATATGGGTTTTTTTAAGCCACTAAATTTGGTAACTTGTTATTGCAACAATAGAATACTAACACAGTTACACAAGACCAAAGGCAGAATAAAGCAAGCACCTCTTTTCTTATCCAGTTCAAGAACTAGAAACAGAATGACTTGGAAGGACTAAATGATAGGTAGTATTCCAGACACATTTCTATTACAACCCACAGGACGGATTGATAAAGTATATCTCAGAGCTTCTGGACACAGATATGCTTAAGTTTCAGAGCATTAGACCCAAGCATTGTTGGTGCTTATGCCAGGATTAGCTGAAACAACATTTTGTTTCTGGACTTTCTCCACAATTTTCAGTAATTGGTACACCAAGAAAGTCAGATAATAAAAACAACTACATATTAGCAGGGAACTTAGTGCATCACTAAGGAGGTAAAATCTGAAAATGAGCCTAGTTAATGCTGGGAAGAAAACACTTTGAATGTGTGAACTCTCCTTTCAGAGTCTGATATTAAGAAACTGTTCCGTATATTGATGTATTTGTTTATTAATTTTGCAAAAAAATCTTATCAAGTATGGAATAGTGCTCATGAGATAATTAAATATAAATATATGGTCAGGAAAAGTCAGCTATAAGGTGCAAATAAGGAGCAAATAATGAAATGTGTGATTAATGAAATCATCTTTTATATGAGGACATTTATCAAAAGATCATAAGGCATTTATGAGGAATGCAATTGCTCAATCAACAGAAAGAAATCAAGCACTTATTCCTTCCTACAAAGCACTATGAAGAAATCTTGAGGGCTTCAAATTTTATTGGAATTTTAATAAAAATGATTCCCTTATATTCCTCTGATTTATTTCCTGGTATAATATTATGAATTCTAATTTATTGTTCATTTACCTTTGGATTTACACTATACTTCATATATTCTGAAGTTTGTAAACCAACAATACATTGTTGTTATGCAATGTTTATAAACCCTGTATTCTCTAAATTCGTCATGGTTTCCTTGCTTCTAATTATTTGTTAATAATCATCACCCAAACCTAGGAGACATTTGTATATAGGGTAATCTAAATAGGCAGAACACTTCTCTTCAAAGACTCATTTCACAGTTCACAATTCTTCCTGAACTCTTAAAGTAAATGGGAGCAAATACACAATGTAACATAAAGCTACAGCTACAGGTCATTTTAACTTAGAACAACCTGTACATATTTTGAAAAATTAAAATCAATATGTGTATGTACCTTAAAACTTAAGACACAATTATATGAATAAGAACACTATAAAAAAGGATAGGGTGATGAAATTTTCTGGAAATAAGAAACACTGGTTCACTATAAATTGGAGAGATCAGGTATCTGAACGCTACCTGATTAGAACAGGGGTTGGGCGGTAGAGTGGTACAGTGATTAAGGCAATGTCTATCACTTGTAGTATGAGCATGTGAAACTACACAGACAGCAATTCACATGTACATTTACATGATGTGGTATGAATAAACAGGAACATTCAAAAGAAGAAAGCAAATTCAATGTAAGAGATAGGAAAAAAAAAAAAAAAACACCCAGCAGAAAAAATGAGGTAATTATTTCTGATTAGATGTAAAAATTCCTAAAGATAAACAAGTACTTGTTTGATTTCTATTTATCTTATTATAATGATTTAAACATAATTGAGTTACAATGACTAAATATTGTAGCAGCAATTAATAGTATGCTCGCATATGGCATTACACATTTATTACCTTAGATATGTTTGTGCCTGTGGAGTACTCTTGTTTTAGCAAATTATAAAGATGATTTAATTTCCAGATTCCAAAGTTTAATATATATTATTTGTGACATATCTCTGCATAGGGAAACAATAAAAGAAGAGATAACTGATGATTCAAACATAGTTGTTATGATATTATACATTGTATTCTCTAGATTTAGTAACTGTTGCCTAAGAAA
This sequence comes from Hyperoodon ampullatus, assembly GCF_949752795.1. Classification (NCBI taxonomy): domain Eukaryota; kingdom Metazoa; phylum Chordata; class Mammalia; order Artiodactyla; family Ziphiidae; genus Hyperoodon; species Hyperoodon ampullatus. Next base: position 34,218,895 of record NC_136925.1, on the reverse strand, counting down.
ATTAATTATTTTTATATAGGAGGTATAACTTTGTTTTCTTCCCTAGAATAATAAAGTATGTAATCTTAGCAAAGCAAAGCATGGAGAGTAGAGGTAGAGATAGTCATGGTTGAAGCTGTGATCTAGGAAAACAGGAGATAATCTGAACAGGTATAAAGGAGGAGAGAGTCTTAACACACACTCTCAAGACAAGGAGACTATAGGCTAGGTGTATGATCTGATAACATAATATACAAAATATATAATTTATATTATTATTTGATTGGTGTATTAAGAATAAAGAAGTTGGATATCTGAAGAGAAAGTGAAAAGTGGCATACTTGCATAAATCTATGACTCCAAAAATTATTTTTTCTAGTCCCTTGGTAATTCAATGCACCATGAAATTTGAGGTGAAATTCAGCAATGATAAGGAAAAACAAGAAAAAATAGGAAGATTTTATATGCTTTAGTTATAGTTATATTTTATAGGTATCTTGGAAACAGTATAAAGCATGTTTTAATATGAGAAATCAAATTGCAAACAGTTAAATTTACTTAATGGCAATTAAGTGGCAAAAGTAGTCCAACAACAACATATAAGTTCTATATAACACTAAGTTCTCAATTAACAGAGATGTGAAATGGTCTGTATGTGCAATATCCAGCTATTGTTGCATACTTGTTGAACCCCATATTAAACTAGTTAAAAAATGAAAGCATTATATTTAATAATTTTACAGAAAGAGAACCAGCTGCAGTTCTTTCATAAAGGTATCTAATGGGTTTGTACCTCAGTATAGTTGGAAGACTTGATCATCATTTACTGATGATTACTATGGCCCTGAAGCAGTGCTTTATCAAAGATGGTTAATAGAGAGGATAACATTCCTTGCTGCTGGCAAGCGTTCTCGAAGAACCTTCATTGGTAGAGATGAGTAACATAGTGAATATTAGTCTATTGTTTTTATCCGAGAGGGCAGCAGAGACGAATGGCTTTGCCTCTAACCCTTCATGCAGGCATAACACAGAATCACTCCCTGAAGACTGTAGGTTTAAATAGTCATCATCATCGAAATTTTCTTATCTTGGTTCAATGAACATTGGGCACAAGAGATTTTTGCAAAAGTGATAACCTTTTGGGTAATAGCACTACTAACATATTTGTATTTTTTTTCATAGTTTGTATCTGAGATTTTGAAAAATATGCACAAAACACACGGATACACCCATATACACACACACACATGTTAAAAGTAGATGACATTATTCTCAGTGCAAAATTTTCATACTATTATACTTAATTTATAAAAAGTAAAAGAGAAAAGGCCTTCCCAGAAGGAAGATGTCTTAGCTGTCTCAAAGTCAATACCTATACCTACTCTTCTTTTTCCCCCCCTGGGCACAAAGAAACAACTTTACCTCTTTTTATCAAAATTAAACATATTTATCTAGTCTTGACTCCATATCCATACAACTTCAAAGAACTTTACATTTACTATCTCTCTCTTTATAAGAAGGGGATATTTATAGATGTAGGACTTCTGGAGAAAGGAATATAAATGTACAAATACTTTGAGTGTAATTATCAACTGCCTTCTAAAAGGTTGCCTCATTTTATGATCCCAAAAATAACCATGACAGTTTCCTTTTAGGCCATATCTTTAGTGTTAAAATAAATATTATTGACTTTTTAAAAATGTGTGATTATGTGGAAAATGTCAACTACTTGCCATTCTGTTACATTTATCTTACTACAATGGTTCAAACAATTGTTCATACTTTTCCTGTGAATTGCTTTTTTATATATATATTTTTTAACTTATTTATTTCAAAGAGTGCTTCAGGTAAGAGTCCTTACAATCAAATATATATATACACATATATATACACACATATATGCATATATGTGTGTATATATATATATATATATATATGTATACACACACACACACACACACACACACAATATTCTTCAAATTTACCGAAGAAGAATCCAATCTTGAATTTATTCCTATTAACCTCCAAATAATATTTTAAGATCTTGGAAGTAAGAATTAACCCTTTGTGCCTACTTTTCTCCTCTATAAAAGATTAAATGAATTAATATATTCAACCCACTTAGAATAAAGATTGGCAGAACAGAAGCACTTAATAAATGTTAATAATAAAATACTAAATATTTTATCATTACCTAAAAAGCAGTTACATAATTTTTTTCTTTTTGGCTCAGTTCTTTGAAAATATTTTTTTTTATTTTAAGTTGGCACTGGCTCTTTTTCCCTAAAACAATATTTATTTTTTAAAATATGGACCAATTTATTAATATTTAATTTAATGGCATCTAGAATTTGAGCCTTCAAAGACTTTATCATCACAACTATGTAACATAACTATGTAAGTGTTCCCTCTTATTTTTCTGTTATATTAAAATTTGATTTATTTTCTAGTGAATATTTACACTTCTTTTTGTCTAGACTACATATTTATGAAAAAAGTATGAAATATGAGTCTACTTGCTTCTTTATATTGTTATCCAGGTGTCCCAAGACCTTTTAGATCTTAAGACAAAGATTTTGATAGCATATTAATTGATAGAATTTTCTTTATTTTTTATAAAAATGACATAATTGTAAAATGACTTTGTAGCAGATGCTTGAAATCCCAGTTGAATTTAATGCCAAATTAGAGCATTACAACTTGGATTTTGTTGTAACCAGTAAAATAGGCAATATCTGAAACATTAAGCCAATTTTTTCTATTAACTTAAAGTCCTCCCCTTAAACTGTGTGTAAGGAATTCCAAACTGCATGCCACAAGAAAGGATGTCACTACACAGAATAGATGACAAATTATTTGAATATGACCTTTTTACTTTGAAGATAAACTTTTGAAAACTCATGGCAGAGACAACAGTTTGAGACTAAATGATTTTCTCAAAACCATAGTCATGGGAAACTTACCAAAAATACAGAACATAAAAATGATGGGAGAGGGCTTCCCCTGTGGCACAGTTGTTGGGAATCTGCATGCCAATGCAGGGGACACAGGTTCAAGCCCTGGTCTGGGAAGATCCCACATGCTGTGGAGCAACTGAGCCCATGCACCACAACTACTGAGGCTGCGCTCTGGAACCCATGAGCCACAACTACTGAGCCCGCGTGCCACAACTACTGAAGCCCATGCGCCTACAGCCTGTGCTCCACAACAAGAGAGGCCACCGCAATGAGAAGCCCATGCACCGCAACGAAGAGTGGCCCCCACTCGGTGCAACTAGAGAGGGCCTGCATGCAGCAACAAAGACCCAACGCAGCCAAAAATAAAATAAAAATAAAATAAATATATTAAACAAAATGTAATTGGAGATGGAAAGTGTCAAAAAGCAAAGGAAAAGATAAAACATGAAAAAAGGGAAGATAATTAATTTTAATAATTTTGATTTTTGATAATATTGTAGTTTTATTTTTGGCAATAAACATATAATTATTTATTTATGGTTAAGTGGTTATACACATAAATATTATACATCTTAATATATAGAAGATATTTTGGAATTTTACACACGTATAAGTAAATCTCTGTCCATGTCAATTATGTCTCAATGTGTAAGGAAAAGAAATGTTGTATAGTTCTATATTCTTAATATATATTTATTAATCTTCCACCCTTGACAAACATGTAACTATGTTTAAATTTTTAAAAATTAAGTTAAAACATTTTACCAGTTTTATGTCATTTTGTATTTCTTTGACTATTTGTGTTATTTAAATATTTTTCTTTTCTTTTTTACATTCTGTGGAAGTATTTTTAATAAAGTATAGTTGATCTACAATATTATATCATTTTCAGGTGTACAATATTCAATATTTTTATCGATTGTAATCCATTTAAAGTAATTACAAAATAATGGCTATATTTCTCTCTGCTGTACAATATATGCTTGTTGCTTATTTATTTTATACATAGTAGTTTGTGTCTATTAGTTTAGTACCTCACTCTCACCTCACTCCCTTCCCTCTTACCACTGGTTTTTTTTTTTTTTTTTTTTGCTGTATGCAGGCCTCTCACTGTTGTGGCCTCTCCCATTGAGGAGCACTGGCTCCAGACGCGCAGGCTCAGCGGCCATGGCTCACGGGCCCAGCTGCTCCTCAGCATGTGGGATCTTCCTGGACCGGGGCACGAACCCATGTCCCCTGCATCGGCAGGCAGACTCTCAATCACTGCGCCACCAGGGAAGCCCCCCCCTTACCACTGTTAACCACTAAGGTTGATCTCTGTATCTGTGAGTTTGTTTCTGTTTTGTTACATATATTTGTTTGTTTTATTTTTAAGTTTCCACATATAAGTGATAACAGAGTATATATCTTTCTCTGTCTGAATTATTTCACTAAGAAAAATACTCTTCAGGTCTGTCTGTCCATGTTGTTGCAAATGGCAGAATTTCACTCTTTTCTATGGCTGAGTAATATTCCATTATATATCCAGGAATTAGGAGATTTTTTTTAGATGCAAAAATGGACACACGTATTAAAATATTGTTTGATGTAATGAGAAGTTTGCATATAGCACTTCTGCTGCATGCCAAAATGCCACAGTGTCTGCAGGAAAAGTACTATTGTGATTGCTTTAGTTGGGAAAAGAACCAGCTGCCTCTCTCACGAAATATTATTTTTAATTTAAAGAATTACTGACAGAAGAAAACACTTATTATTCAGAATTGGGTATTATACAATAATTTTCTTCCAAATAAATGGTTACTTTAAGGAAAACAAATGATGATGGTAGGTTGTTGCCAAGGTAAAACTTGAGTTGAAAATTTTTGAAAAACTGCTACAGTGAACTTAAGAGCTCTGGATACTTAAGGACTATCCTGACAAAACTGATGGTAATGTTAATTAATGGGTTTTTTAATTATTTACCATAAAATATATCAACTTTGACAGATCTACATAACTGCAAGAACTAATATTTTCCAACTGACAAAAATACAATGTTACAAAATCACACATGAGTAAAAGACCAATTCAAAGTGCAAAACAGACCAATGGATTATAATATAACAGATTATAAAATTGTCATTGATATGGCTTCTGATTTCATTTTGCAACTAACTTTTAAGGAAATACCGCTTATCAAATTATGGGGTAGTATACAAGAAGAATGTCACAAGCATCTGAAAACTAATAAATATGCCTCCCTTTTCTAAGTGCATATTTGAGTGGGGCCAGGTTTTCTTCATACACAAAACAACATATTCCAACAGACTGAATACAGAAGCAGATTTGAGAATCCTGCTGTGTTCTAATAAACTAGGTATTAAAGAGATCTGAAGCATTATAAACAATTGCCACCTTTCTCATTAATTTTTGTTTTGCAAAATGTAGGATTTTTATAAAAAATAAGATATTTCCATTTCCATTAATAATTTCTTTTGCTATTTTAAATGAATTATGAAACATTTGTTTTTTTTGTTTGTTTGTTTGTTTGTTTTTTGCCATACACGGGCCTCTCACCGCTGTGGCCTCTCCCATTGCGGAGCACAGGCTTCGGACGCGCAGGCTCAGCGGCCATGGCTCACGGGCCCAGCCCCTCCGCGGCACGTGGGATCCTCCCGGACCGGGGCACGAACCCGTATCCCCTGCATCGGCAGGCAGATTCTCAACCACTGCGCCACCAGGGAAGCCCGAAACATTTGTTTTTTTTTTTTTTTTTTGTGGTATGCGGGCCTCTCACTGTTGTGGCCTCTCCCGTTGCGGAGCACAGGCTCCGGACGCGCAGGCCCAGCAGCCATGGCCCACGGGCCCAGCCGCTCCGCGGCACATGGGATCCTCCCAGACCGGGGCACGAACCCGTATCCCCTGCATCGGCAGGCGGACTCTCAACCACTGCGCCACCAGGGAGGCCCAACATTTGTTTTTTAAGTGTTATCTTCTAATATGATACATCTTGATAGATATGAGCCAAATAAACAAAAGCTATTCGGGGTCCACACCAATTATTGTGTAACAGTGTCCTGAGATCCAAAAGTATGACAAAAACCACCCAAATAAATTACTAGATTATGGTGAAGAGGAACCACATTATTCTGAATGGCCAGTTCACTGCAAAGTTGAAAAGATCTAGTACAAAACTACCTCAGTACAAAACTTTACTCTGCAGCTTACCTTGGACAGTTAGTTTAGTGACAGTAATAATGCCTACTCTCAAGTTGCTATAAGAGGAGTATGCCAGGCATATATATATGAGTGCTTTTTAAAAAGAAAACGAATTAGCCGTTATTGTTATGCATATTGTTTGCAACTGTTTTTCTGTTATTGGGTATGGTCTCTACTCATCCTGAATCACATGACTTGAGTTTGGTATGGGGGTTACATAAAAACTTTGAGAAAAGAGGAAGGAAATAACAGATTTGCCTATTAAAAGTGAGAACTACATATTTAAGTTAGTATATAAGAGTTCTGAAACTCTAAATGAGACTAAACACATTTCTTCCACTGACCCATTTTTAATCATTTAAAATTCTATAACTTTTTCCTCTAAATGCTATCTAAACTTTATCCCTGAGCTTGCATATGAAATAACACCTTCTTGTCTTAATAGACAAAAACAATGGCATGTTAAAACTTGTCTCTAAAGTCACAGCATAACAGAACACTTTACAGGAAATAATAACTCTTTTGTGGTTGTAGACTAAAAAAGAAAATTCTGAAGGTAATTCAGATAAAAGACTCTACTGGTTATCTAAGTGCCAGCTTCAGATACTGCTTTAATTTGTAATTGCATGTCAGTTAGTAAGGAATAAAACCAAAGAACAGAATTCTATCACGTGGATTTGTATGCTTCCCAATTCAGTGATGGTTTAGTTCAAGCTGGCAACTGTAACAAGCCTCAAAACGTATAATCAATCAGAAATGATAAAAGTTTATCACACACTCAAATGAAGTCCAAAATTGGTGTTCTGTATCCGTGACTGTCCCTCGTGCAAGCAATCATTTGAGCACCCAAGCTCCCTTCATTTTGTAGTTCTGCCATTTCAAGAAGTGCCTTCTAAGTTTCCCATGCTGCTCTGCATGAAGATTGTGAAAAAAAATAAGAGTATAAAGATCACAGATAGGAGAATCTTATGAAGTGGCATACATGATTTCTGCTTATACTCACTGCATCATCTAGAATTCCAACTTGTTCCTGCATTTTACTAAAATGAGGCTGGAAATCAGTATAGTTGTGGGTCAATGATAAAGGGAAACAGGTTTGCTAGCACAATGATTATACTTGTTCATTAACTAGATGAAAGAAGAAAGACACCCCATAATCATGGGCCTGATAAGATTTTTCAACATTTTTATTTAGGTTGAAAAATTTAGTATCTACATGGGGATGAGGTCATATCCCTAGCATAAAAAAAATAGTAGTAGCATAAAATTCTAATGTCTGTGTAGCAGTATTTCTATTTTGGATTATTTAATAGCTGTCTCAGGCTAAAAGCTTACTCTTCTAAACCCATGAGAGTAACAGGCTGTGGGGGAATAAAAAGATGAGATTTAGTCACATTGGCCTCATTCAAATACTAAAAATGGTTGTTAACTTTGATTTATCAAGAACTCTTCTGGATTTAAATCACTGTTTTTATAGATGAAAAGTTTATATAATATACTACAGGCTCACAGTTTAATGATATATGTATATAGATCAAAAAGAATGAAGTGAAATGGATCTCAAAAGTAAGAAATGTACTAATGTAATTTTTGAATGTGCTATAGTACATTATTATTTACTCATTAATCATGGGTTACAGGCTCGTGTTATTTGAAAATTTGCTATGCAACATATTTTCAGGAGCAGGTTACAGAAGAAAGCAAGGAATTACATTTAGCACACAAATATGGCATCTTGATTTCTTATTGAAAATTTTATTTTGGTAAATTTTTATGTCCTTTCTTATAAAGATGTCTCATTTTTTCAGCCACTCCTAACATTCAATATTGAACCATACCCCATATTTTATTTAACCAGTTTGTTTCCAATATTTTCATATTACAAAAATTCTACAATAAATGTTTATCTATCTATGTACCTACTTACCTTATTGGAGGCTGGGGATTAGGCCATTCCTGAAGGTCAGCATAGTTCAACAACATGTTCCTGCTCCAGTAGAGTAAGAGACCCTTATTTTATTTCTTGTACAATTAAAGCATTTTCAGTCTGCTGAGTATTGACAATGCTATTGCCTCAAAAAGTTCATAGATTCTGATCTAGTTGTTGCATTTTGTTATGTTCAACAGCACCCTAGTCAGAACTTTGCCCTAGGGGGAGACCTTCAAGATGGCGGAGGAGTAAGTCGCGGAGGTCACCTTCCTCCCCACAAATACATCAGAAATACATCTCCATGTGGAACAACTCCTACAGAACACCTACTGAACGCTGGCAGAAGACCTCAGACCTCCCAAAAGGCAAGAAATTCCCCACGTACCTGGGTAGGGCAAAAGAAAAAAGAAAAAACAGAGACAAAAGAATAGGGCCGGGACCTGCACCTCTGGGAGGAGCTGTGAAGGAGGAAAGGTTTCCACACACTAGAAGCCCCTTCGCGGGCGGAGACTGCTGGTGGCGGAGGGGGGAAGCTTCGGAGCCGTGGAGGAGAGCGCAGCAACAGGGCTGCGGAGGGCAAGGCGGAGAGATTCCCGCACAGAGGATCTGTGCCGACCGGCACTCACCAGCCCGAGAGGCTTGTCTGCTCACCCGCCGGGGCGGGCGGGGGCTGGGAGCTGAGGCTCGGGCTTCGGAGGTCAGATCGCAGGGAGAGGACTGGGGTTGGCGGCGTGAACACAGCCTGAAGGAGTTAGTGAGCCACGGCTGGCCGGGAGGGAGTCCGGGAAAAGGTCTGGAGCTGCCGAAGAGGCAAGAGACTTTTTCTTGCCTCTTTGTTTCCTGGTGCGGGAGGAGAGGGGATTAAGAGCGCCGCTTTAACGAGCTCCGGAGACAGGTGCGAGCCGCGGCTATCAGCGTGGACCCAGAGACGGGCATGGGACGCTAAGGCTTGCTGCTGCAGACAACAAGAAGCCTGTGTGCGAGCACAGGTCACTATCCATACCTCCCTTCCGGGGAGCCTGTGCACCCGGCCACTGCCAGGGTTCCGGGATCCAGGGACAGCTTCCCCGGGAGAACGCACGGCGCGCCTCAGACTGGTGCAACGTCACGCCGGCCTCTGCCGCTGCAGGCTCGCCCCGCCTCCGTGCCCCTCCCTTCCCCCTGGCCTGAGTGAGCCAGAGCCGCCGAATCAGCGGCTCCTTTAACTCCGTCCTGTTTGAGGGAAGAACAGACGCCCACAGGCGACCTACATGCAGAGGTGGGTCCAAATCCAAAGCTGAACCCCGGGAGCTGTGTGAATAAAGAAGAGAAAGGGAAATCTCTCCCAGCAGCCTCAGGAGCAGCGGATTAAATCTCCACAGTCAACTTGACGTACCCTGCATCTGTGGAATATCTGAATAGACAACGAATCATCCCAAAACTGAGGTGATGGACTTTGGGAGCAACTGTAGACTTGGGGTTTGCTTTCTGCATCTAATTTGTTTTTGGCCTTATGTTTATCTTAGTTTAGTATTTAGAGTTTATTATCATTGGTAGATTTGTTTATTGATTTTGTTGCTTTCTTCCTTTTTTTTAATATATAGACATATTTTTTTCCCTTTTTCTCTTTCTGTGAGTGTGTATGTATATGCTTCTTTGTGTGATTTTGTCTGTATAGCTTTGCTTTTACCATTTTCCTAGGGTTCTGTCTGACCATTTTTTTGTGTTTTTTTAATTTTTACTTTTTTTAATTTTTAATAATTTTTTAAATTTTAATAACTTTATTTATTTTTCTTTCTTTCTTTCATTTTTTCTTCCTTTTGTTCTGAGCCATGTGGCTGACACGGTCTTGGTGCTCTGGTCGGGTGTCAGGCCTGAGTTGGGAAGGCTGAGTTCAGGACATTGGTCCACCAGAGACCTCCCAGCTCCACATAATATCAAATGGCAAAAGCTCTCCCAGAGATCTCCATCTCAATGCTAAGACCCAGCTCCACTCAACGACCAGCAAGCTACAGTGCTGGACACCCTATGCCAAACAACTAGCAAGACAGGAACACAACCCCACCCATTAGCAGAGAGGCTGCCTAAAATCATAATAAGGTCACAGACACCCCAAAACACACCACCAGATGCGGTCCTGCCCACCAGAAAGACAAGATCCCGCCTCATCCACCAGAACACAGGCACCAGTCCCCTCCACAAGGAAGCCTACACAACACACTGAACCAACCTTAGCCACTGGGGGCAGACACCAAAAACAATGGGAACTACAAACCTGCAGCCTGTGCAAAGGAGACCCCAAACACAGTAAATTAAGCAAAATGAGAAGACAGAGAAACACACAGCAGATGAAGGAGCAAGGTAAAAACCCACCAGACCAAACAAATGAAGAGGAAATAGGTAGTCTACCTGAAAAAGAATTGAGAGTAATAATACTAAAGATGATCCAAAATCTTGGAAATAGAATGGAGAAAATATAAGATACGTTTAACAGGACCTAGAAGAATTAAGAGCAAACAAACAATGATGAACAACACAATAAATGAAATTAAAAATTTTCTAGAAGGAATCAATAGCAAAATAACTGAGGCAGAAGAACAGATAAGTGACCTGTATGGTAAAATAGTGGAAATAACTACCGCAGAGCAGAATAAAGAAAAAAGAATGAAAAGCATTGAGGACAGTCTTAGAGACATTTGGGAGAACATTAAGCACACCAACATTCGAATTATAGGGGTCCCAAAAGAAGAAGAGAAAAAGAAAGGGACTGAGAAAATATTTGAAGAGATTATAGTTGAAAACTTCCCTAATGTGGGAAAGGAAATAGTCAATCAAGTCCAGGAAGCACAGAGAGTCCCATACAGGATAAATCCAAGGAGAAACACGCTAACACACATATTAATCAAACTATCAAAAATTAAATACAAAGAAAAAATATTAAAAGCAGCAAGGGAAAAACAGCAAATAACATACAAGGGCATCCCCTTGTATGTTAACAGCTGATCTTTCAGCAGAAACTCTGCAAGCCAGAAGAGAGTGGCAGGACATATTTAAAGTGATGAAAGGGGAAAACCTACAACCAAGATTACTCTACCCAGCAAGGATCTAATTCAGATTCAATGGAGAAATTAAAACCTATACAGACAAGCAAAAACTAAGAGAATTCAGCACCACCAAAACAGCTTTACAACAAATGCTAAAGGAACTTCTTTAGGCAGGAAACACAAGAGAAGGAAAAGACCTACAATAACAAACCCAAAACAATTAAGAAAATGGTAATAGGAACATACATATTGATAACTACCTTAAATGTGAATGGATTAAATGCTCCAAACAAAAGATAGACATATTCTGGCTGAATGGATACAAAAACAAGACCTGTATATATGCTGTCTACAAGAGACCCACTTCGGACCTAGGGACACATACAAAATGAAAGTGAGAGGAAGGAAAAAGATATTCCATGCAAATGGAAATCGAAAGAAAGCTGGAGTAGCAATTCTCATTATCAGACAAAATAGACTTTAATATAAAGATTATTACAAGAGACAAAAAAGGACACTACATAGTGATCAAGGGATCAACCTATGAAAAAGATATAACAATTTTAAATATTTATGCACCCAACATAGGAGCACCTCAATACATAAGGCAAATGCTAACAGCCATAAAAGGGGAAATGGACAGTAACACAATCATAGTAGGGGACTTTAACACCCCACGTTCACCAATGGACTGATCATCCAAAATGAAAATAAATAAGGAAACACAAGCTTTAAATGATACATTTAAAGGTTCTGGTTACATTTTTTTCCTTTTTTTTTTCTTTTCCTTACATTTTCTGCTATTTGAGTTTTAAGTTTATCTTGAAACGTAGAATGTATGTTTTTTTGTGTGCATTAATTAACATATTTAATTTCTAGGTGTTAGGTTTTTCAACTTCCAGCATTTTTTCCACCTAGATTTTTTTTTTTTTTTTTTTTGTGGTACGCGGGCCTCTCACTGTTGTGGCCTCTCCCGTTGCGGAGCACAGGCTCCGGATGCACAGGCTCAGCAGCCATGGCTCACGGGCCCAGCCGCTCCGCGGCATATGGGATCCTCCCAGACCGGGGCACGAACCCGTATCCCCTGCATCGGCAGGCGGACTCTCAACCACTGCGCCACCAGGGAGGCCCTAGATTTTTTTTTTAAGTCTTTATTGAATTTCTTGCAATATTGTTTCTGTTTTATGTTTTGGTGTTTTAGCCTCAAGGCATGTGGAATCTTAGCTCCCCGACCAGCCGAACCCCACCCCCAGCATTAGAAGGTGAAGTCTTAACCTCTGGACGGCCAGGCAAGTCCCCTTTTTCACCTAGATTAATTTCATATCTGATATCATTATGACATGAGTATTACCTGTAATTTAAAACATTTTTTGTAATTTATGAAGGTTTACTTTGTAGCCTAAATAATGATCAGTGTTATATGCAGGTTTCATGGGTGCATGAAAACATTTCTCGTCCATTGTGAAATACCAGGAAGGTTAATATCTAAATTGGATCTAACTAATGTTCATCACACTTTATTTTCTTGAAAAATATACGTATTAGTATGGAGAATTTATATACCTGATGCAGGCTTCTCGTTGCGGTGGCTTCTCTTTGTTGTGGAGCATGGGCTCTAGGCATGCGGGCTTCAGTAGTGGTGGCACGTGAGCTCAGTAGTTGTGGCTCGTGGGCTCTAGAGCACAGGCTCAGTAGTTGTGGTGCACAGGATTAGTTGCTCCACGACATGTGGGATCTTCCTGGACCAGAGCTCGAACCCGTGTCCCCTGCATTGGCAGGGGGATTCTTAACCACTGTGCCACCACGAAGTCCCTGTGCAGCTTTTAACCTTGCTTTCATTCTTTGTAGGCATCTTTTTTTTGCAACTCTGCCATCTCACAATCCTCTCTCTCTCTCACACACACACACACACACACACACTTTTCAGAATATTCTGCTATTTCATCTTTACAACCTTATTTTATAAAGGAGATTGTTTCAAAAAATTTTTAATTGATGGTAATATATTAAGTCACAATTTTCATTTCCCCTATGCCACACTTACTTATATTCTTCCACTGCCATGATATTTTCCTCTTCTTTTCTTTTATCTTGTAATACATGTATTATTATAACTAATTCCTATTTTATTGCAAGGATATTAATGATTTCTGAACAAATTATTTTCTGGATATTCATATCTGAATAGGAATAAAGATAACTTCCAGAATGAAAGAATTTCTTCTTCTGACCTACTCTTTAGTGTGGGCTCTTTTAAGTTTTATGTCTTCATGGTCAGCAAATATTACTCACAAAGACAAGTCACAATGGAGAATGTCTCTTCATCTTCACTCCTCTCCAGTCAGAAGCTTCTTGGAAAAAAAAAATATATATATATATATATGTATATATTGTTTATAAGATTCCCTGTATAACCCTGCCTTTCCTCCTTCTCAAGAATTGATACCAAAATCTGATTCAGGAAGTATAGCCATCTAGCCTGCATATATGTTTTCATGTTTCCAAAGAGGTAGTATTAGATTTTAATTTCGGATTCTGCTATTAATTTAAAGAATAATGTTTTTGTTTGACTTAATTTATGTAGTTAACGATGAATACTCCCTCTGTCTTCCCGCAGTCTTGAGCTACACGCATACTTGCAAAGATACATGAATGTACACATAAATACACGCATGCATTTCAAATATAGATATCTCCTAGTCTCACAGATGATGGCTCTTTTTTTTTTTTTCTAGTTATCTTGTTGCTTTTGGCTTTTGGATAGTTTTTAGAGGAGAAGGAAACCATCATCTTTATTAATCAGTTGATTAAAACTAGAATAAAAGTTATACTTGTAATCTTTAATTTTAGTTTTTCAAAAAAGGTTATATTATTATAATCTATAAGTCTGTCAAAAATGATTTTACCAAAGATCTATAAAGCACCAGAAAAAGTTATATAGGTAGTTTGAAAGAAAGCCTGCAGTTTGATGCTGCTGGTAATTAGGTTTTGTTGTCTGGGCCACATTTTTATTTGACTTCACACATTTTCATTTGAACACCAACTGTTACAAAGCATATGGACTTCCATAGCAATCCCATATGCTACATAATAGCTGGCTGCTATCTATTTAAGATTCAGACAATGATGAGATTTCATAACGATTGTGAAGTAGGAGAACTTTAAACTTTTTATCTAGTTTAATATATATTTTAGAGACTCTAAAGTACAGGATTATGCTGTTTTATTATGTTAGGTTCTGTTCCTCCTTATGTGCTTTTGTAGTTTGAGTAGGAATGTTTATAAAATATTATAAAATTTGGTACTGTAAATGAGAACTATTTTGTATTAAATGCAAATAATTGGAATGCCCAGCCGTATTTTCATTTATGAATAAGAAGATCATTTTTTGAGAATATCACCAAAGATAGAAGACCCCAGCCTCCATCCCTGCCCAAAGATCAACAATTAGACAGCTATATATGAAAAGAAATAGCTCCAGCAGTGCTCAGGAGCCCAATTAAGAAACTTCAGCAACACAGTGGAACAAAAAAACTGAGAATAATTGCACTAAAAGGAAAAGAAGAGCAGCTTCATTTTGCCTGCATCATTTCTTTACCCCGGCCAGTACTGCTCAATGCCAAGAGGGAACTCCATGTCTCAAAAGAGTTCCCCAAGCCAGGAAAGCGAGAGTGGGGTGAGCAACAAACATCTGTAGCTTTTGGGGGCACTGCACAAAGAACTTGCTTCAACTTTTACTTCACCCAGAAACTGCAAAGCTGAGATATAATAAAGATGACTTGGAATAAGGAAGAAAAGAAGGGCAGGGTCAAATAGTATCAGCCACCAGCAGGAGTAACTGCAGTTTCCAATGGTCTCCTCTCACTGCCTAAGAAACCAAGGGCCAGTATAGCCATCGTGGAACTCTTGGAGATTTTAACACTGAGGTGGTCCCCAATGAGATTTTGTGTTTGCAGACACTAGCCACCTCAGTTCCTCCTCACTCTCTCCCCTCACCTCATGCTGGAGCCCAGGATCCATACTGGCAACCAACCCCAGCCTCTGTGGCTGCACAAGTGAAAGATGCCATTCTAGACCCCTGTGGCTGACCTACACTGCTGTGATTGCATTGGGGAATAGCCTCTACAACTGTGCACTTCCTGTCATTTGCCTGGCTCCTGTCACTGACCTTCACTGCATGTGCATACCAGTGGCAAGACCTTGGAGCCAATATAGATCAATGGAACAGGATAGAAAGCACAGAGATAAACCCATGAACATATGGGCACCTTATCTTTGATAAAGTAGGAAGGAATATACAATGTAGAAAAGACAACCTCTTCAATAAGTGGTGCTGGGATAGGGAAATCAGCTCAGTGCTTTGTGACCACCTAGAGGGGTAGGATAGGGAGGGTGGGAGGGAGGGAGATGCAAGAGGGAAGAGATATGGGGACATATGTATATGTATAGCTGATTCACTTTGTTTTAAAGCAGAAACTAACACACCATTGTAAAGCAATTATACTCCAATAAAGATGTTTAAAAAAAAAAGTGGTGCTTGGAAAACTGAACAGCTACATGTAAAAGAATGAAATTAGAACACTCCCTAACACCCACAAAAATAAACTCAAAATATATTAAAGACCTAAATGTAAGTCCAGACACTATAAAACTCTTCGAGGAAAACATAGGCAGAATACTCTATGACATAAATCACAGCAATATCCTTTTTGACCCACTTCCTAGAGAAATGGAAATAAAAATAATCAAATGGGACCTATGAAACTTAAAAGCTTTTGCACAGTAAAGGAAACCATAAACAAGAGAAAAAGACAACACTCAGAATGGGAGAAAATATTTGCAAATGAAGCAACTGACAAAGGATTAATCTCCAAAATTTACAAACAGCTCATGCAACTCAATATCAAAAAAACAACCAATCCAAAAATGGGCAGAAGACCTAAATAGACATTTCTCCAAAGAAGATATACAGATTGCCAACAAACACATGAAAGAATGCTCAACATCACTAATCATGAGAGAAATGCAAATCAAACCCACAATGAGGTATCACCTCACACCAGTCAGAATGGCCTTCATCCAAAAATCTACAAACAATAAATGCTGGAGAGGGTGTGGAGAAAAGGGAACCCTCTTACACTGTTGGTGGGAATGTAAATTGATACAGCCACTATGGAGAACAGTATGGAGGTTCCTTAAAAAATGAAAAATAGAACTACCATACAACATAGCAATCCCACTACTGGGCACATACTCTGAGAAAACCGTAATTCAAAATCATGTACCACAATGTTCATTGCAGCTCTATTTACAATAGCCAGGACATGGAAGCAACCTAAGTGTCCATCGACAGATCAATAGATAAAGAAGATGTGGCAGATATATACAATGGAATATTACTCAGCCATAAAAAGAAATGAAATTGAGTTATCTGTAGTGAGGTGGATCGACCTAGAGTCTGTCATACAGAGTGAAGTAAGTCAGAAAGAGAAAAATAACATATGTTAACACATATATATGGAATCTAAAAAGAAAAAAAATGGCTATGAAGAACCTAGGGGCAGGAAGGGAATAAAGACACAGACCTACTAGAGAAGGGACTTGAGGACATGGGGAGAGGGAAGGGTAAGCTGGGACAAAGTGAGAGAGAGGCATGGACATATATACACTACCAAATGCAAAATTGATAGCTAGTGGGAAGCAGCCGCATAGCATGGGGAGATCAGCTCAGCTCAGTGCTTTGTGACCACCTAGAAGGGAGGGATAGGGAGGGTGGGAGGGAGGGAGATGCAAGAGGGAAGAGATATGGGGATATATGTATATGTATAGCTGATTTGTCATAAAGTAGAAACTAACACACCATTGTAAAGCAATTATACTCCAATAAAGATGTTAAAATAAGTAAATTAATTAATTAAAAAAAAAAGATGTTCTAAGATTCTCTTGCTTTTCACCCACCGGTATCTGTTTGTCAACTGTGGAATATCTATATAATGGAATGCTACTCAGCAATATAAAAGGAACAGACTACTGGCTCTTCCACCCTGGCAGCCATTGAAGAGCAGCAGCCATAGCTCTGTGCTACCCCATGGCTGTGGGCCTCAACAAGGGCCACAAGGTGACCAAGAAGTGAGCAAGCCGAGGCACAGCCACCGACACAGACGCCTCACCAAGCACACCAAGTTTGGCAGGACATGATCCGGGAGGTGTGTGGCTTCACCCCTTATGAGCTGAGGGCCATGGAGCTGCTCAAGGTCTCCAAGGACAAGTGGGCCCTCAAGTTCATCAAGAAAACGGTGGGACACACATCCATGCCAAGAGGAAGAGAGAGAAGCTGAGCAACGTCCTGGCCGCCACGAGGAAGGCAGCAGCCAAGAAGAGGTGAGCCTTTCCCCGCTGTGCACAATAAAACTTTTTCAGAAAGAAAAAAAAAGGAACAGACTACTGATAACAGTCTAAACAAATCTAAAAGTCATTGTGCTGAGTAAAATAAGCCAAGCAAACAATAGGACCCACGTATAATTCTATTTTATCAAATTCTAGAAAATGCAAGCTAAAATGTAGTAATAAGTAATTCAGAGATTATCAGAGAGCTGTGCAGGAATTGAAAAAAGCACAAGGAAACTTTGGGGGGAATGATAGAAATGTTTACTGTATTGATTGTGGTGATGGTTTCACGTCTCTATACAAATGTCAAAATTGGTCAAATCATAGAATTTAAACATGTGCAGTTTATTATACATCAATTAAAATTTAATAAAGTTATAATAAAATGAAGCCCAAAATAAACATTTTTCGAGAAAAAGTGTTGAAAAAGGGATTGTCAGTAAACCTGCACTGAAAGAAATGTTACTGAAAGTTATTCAGTAAAATGAAAAGGGCACACCAGATAGAAATTTGGATATACTAAAAGAAATGAACAGTAGCAGAAATGGTAAATGCATGAGTAAATTTTTAAAAATTAAAAATAAAACAAATTTGGCTGTTTAAAGTCAAAACTATATCAATATATTGTCAGGTGTGTAACCGGTGTAGAAATTAGATGTATGTATGTATGTATCAAATAATCAATTCCATTGGTTACATTCAGAGTTGCCATAAAATGTGGAAGGGGGACTGTCCTCTGTACCTCAAATGAACTAGGCATTTCCCTGGGAATTGCTGGGGAGGGACCAATTTGTGAGCAGTGAGCTGAGGGAGTCAGTGCCTGTGTCCTGAAGGGGAATCCCATCAATGCACCACAGCATCCACTATAATAATATTCTTCTTCATTATTATTTTTTGGATTGTCAATTCAGGATTATTTTTTTTTTTTTTTTTTTTTTTTTGCGGTACGCGGGCCTCTCACTGTTGTGGCCTCTCCCGTTGCGGAGCACAGGCTCCGGATGCGCAGGCTCAGCGGCCATGGCTCACGGGCCCAGCTCTGCAGCATATGGGATCCTCCCGTACCGGGGCACGAACCCGTATCCCCTGCATCGGCAGGCGGACTCTCAACCACTGCGCCACCAGGGAGGCCCCAGGATTATTTTTAAGTAAATTTGTTTCATTGTTTTTACATACATTATCTATATTGTATTGATCAGAGAAAATCAGTGTTCACAAAAAGAAATGTATACCATCCCTTATAACACTCACAGTGCACAAACTATGATTTGAAATATAACCAGTTAGGAGACACTATATGCTATATAATTTATCACTATAAATATGTATTCTTAAAATTAGGTACATGAAATATGAAACAATATGAGGATTTACACATTGATATAGTAGAAAGTATGCGACGCTACAGTATAGCCTACAAACAATAATAAATCAGAACTTTTACTTATTGCTGAATATCGTTTTGTGTGTCACGTATAATTTCACAGGTAATTTTATAAAAATCCTCACCTCCCTGGCTCACAGCAACTTTTTTTTTTTTTTTTTTTTAGTGTTAGTCACAGCAACTTTTGAAACTCCCTTTGTTTTGCAAGCCTCCTCAAAGCCTTAGAGGCAAGTGTAAGTATGTTTTACTGATTGATGTTTAGAAATCCTATGAAGTTTAGAATAAGATTTGCTAAGAAAGATACCTGGTTTAATGACAGAATAGGTACCACATATGAAAGCACTGGGAATGAAATGTTGAATGTCTGTGTACTCTTGATAAGCACTTTCTTCATCTGTCAAATGAGGAAGGAAGGATCATGCTTTGTATTTTGCTAATGGATTTTCTCTCTGTTAACAAACCCAAAGCTTGAAGTAGAGAAAAACTGCCTCATATCCCCATTTCTCTGATATCCATATCCATTTCCCTGTTACTTTATTCTTAAATTGTAGATTTGAAATGTAGCCACACTTATTTATGCTTTATGCTTGAGGTTATGTTGTGTGATTAAAGAACAAACTAGATGGGAAAACCAAGTATTTGTCCTTCCCCTTTATAAAGCTACTATAAAGTTTCAGGAAAACGGCAGAGTTTAAAATTGGCAGTTTTAATATTTACATGGTAGTTTTTTGAAGATCATATAACAAATCAAAAGCTAGTAAATAATATTAGAGGAATTCAGTATCACATCTCTAGATAAGGTTGTATTTTATGTATTCTTTTAATTATTTTAAACAGGTATATTTAAAAGGCATAAAGACATTTTTTAAATAATTTTTTTAGTAAAATGTCATTATTTTCTGTCTTTCAACAGACAACCAATGTTTCTTTTTCATTTTTTTCTAGAAATATGATCTTTATATACACCCATATTATCTATGTATCTATCCATCTGTCTGGGCATATTCTTTTCTCCCATTTAACATTGATGAAAGCAAGCATATGATTCCAAGACAATGAGCCTCTGTTAGATATGGAGGTACATACCTATAGAAGAAGTATCTAAACCTTAGAAAGAAAGGACTAATTGCAGGCTTAGTGGTATGAGGCAACTGCTTTATTTTTATTAAAAATAATGTCAAAGTAATATATACCCAAGAGCTCGTGATCCAGATAAACAGACTCTCAATACACATTCCTCACCTCCAAGGCCATTCCTCTAAGGCAATTACCTTCAAATATTTCTAGTTTTATTCTTTTGATGTTTAAACTCTTAAGCTCTATGTAATGTCTATGGACAATATCTATTGACTCCATTAAAAAAAATTACTGCATTTAAATTATCATGACCTTCTGGTTGTTTCTTATTCCTAAGCTTGATAACTGTATTATTATTCTAGTTCTTCTCTTATAGGGAAAATCCTGAATTCTTTTTCCTTTTTTATTTCTGTATGACTTTCAGCCATTTATCTCTTTGTTTAAGGTTTTTACCTTACTTTATATAAACTGTGTGTATACATATATATAAATTTATTGAAAATATGGGACATATTATTTTTCATTGTAATTTTATAATAAATTATTCTTTTAAAAAAAGCAAGTATCTCCAGAATTACATAAAAAGGCTTTTCCTCCATAGTCAGTTTTCAGAAATAATCATAAAATGCTTGTGTAATGCTTCTAAATGTTTGATATGAGTACAAACACATGAATGTATGCATTATGATATGACTAATCAATGTTGTAGGGTTAGACTTTTAGTTTGTTTCTGCTGTTTTCCTGTTAAATTAACAAGAAACATCCTTTGAAACTATATATACTTTGAAAATATATTTTCAGGATAAAATTTTATGAGCAGATATGATTAGTCGAGTCATATATGTAATTTTAATTTTTACAGATATTTTCAAATTGCTCGCTAAAATGGGTGCTTCTGTTTATAACGTCACATCTTACTCTCTCATGTCTTATAATCAATTATTTATCTCTTCATCTATATGATAATCGTGTTTCCTTATAATTTTCTGTCAGGATGATCTATCCATTGGTGCAAGTTCCCTGCTATTATTTACTGCTGTCTATTTCTCCCTTTAGGTCTGTATATGTGCTTTATATATTTAGGTGTTCCTATATCGGGTGCATAAATATTTAGAAATGTTATATCATCCTGTTGGACTGAGCCTTTTATCTTTATGTAACAACCATCTATTTCCTATTACAGTTTTGTTTTATGTTTTTAATTTTTAAAATAATTTTATTGGAGTACAGTTGATTTACAATGTTGTGTAAGTTTCAGATGTACAGCAAAGTGAATCAGTTATACATATACATATATCCACTTTTTTTTTACAGTCTTTCTATTAAAGTGTATTTTGTCTAAGTATAGTTACTCCATTTTCCTCTTGGTTTCCATTTGCATGGAATATCTTTTTTCATCCTTTCACTTTCAGCCTGTGTGTGTCTTTACAGTTGAAGTGATTCTCTTGTAGGCAGCATATAGATGGGTCCTGGTTTTTTTTATCCATTCAGCCACTCTATGTCTTTTGATTGGAGAATTTAGTCCATTTACATTTAAAGTAATCATTGACAGGTATTTACTTATTGCCATGTTGTACTTATTTTCCAGCTGTTTTTAATGTTCTCTCTTCCTTTCTTCTTCTCTTGCTCTCTTCATTGATATGTGATGAATTTCCTTAGTAGTATACTAAAGAAAAAGTGATATATATATTCAATATATATATAAGTGTATTTTAAGTTGATCGTAACTAAAGTTTTATCCCATTCCAATGCCCAACATATTTGCTGATCACCCTCACATTCTATGTTTTCAATTTCAAATTTTATTGTACATTTTTATCTTGTGTATCCCTTATTTAATTACTGTAATCATGTTATTTTACTACTTTTGTTTTTTAACCTTCAGATGAGCTTTATAAGTAATTAATCCACTACCTTTACTATATTTTACCTTTCCAATGAGATTTATTCTTTGATATGTTTTCTTTTTACTAATCAGTGGCCTTTCTTTTCAGCTTTAAGAAGTCCCTTTAACATTTCTTGTAAGGACAGTTTAATGGTGATGAACTCCTTTGCTTTTGCTTATCTGGAAAACTCTTCATTTCCCTTTCAATTCTGAATGATAACTTTCCTGGGTAGAGTATTCTGGGCTGGTAGGTTTCTTTTTTGTTGTTGTTTTTTTCTTCTCTCAACACTTTGACCAGCACAGTTGCCTTTAATATTTTCTCCTAGTCTTTAATTTTTGACATTTTAATTATAATATGTCTTGGAGTGGGTCTTTGAATTGGAATTTTTATGACACATATTAAGATTTATTTTTATATTTAACAGCTACTCTTTTGTGCAATACATTTGTTACAAATATTTTCAAGTATGTTTTATGTTTATTTGCCATGCAGATTTTTAAAAAATTTTGTTTTGATATTTTCAGTCTTTCTTCCCAATCATTGTTTTGTGTCATTTAAGAAATGTTTTGCAAATTATTTTGTTTTAATCATCTGGGTTCTTTCATACTATTACAAGGTTTTTATTTATTTTATATATTAATTCCATCAGAATTTAAATATATTGTATGCTTCCTTCTGGGATTATTTTCATACTTATATTCTCTAAATTGACTGCAGTGTTCTAAATGGTAGAATCTTTATGAAGAACCACTCAAATGTTATTGGTGCTCTTTTATTTTATTTTTATCTACTTATCCTTTAGTGCTTCAGAGTTCATTGGGACTGTATTTTCCAGGGAAGAGTTTCTGTGAGATTTTCTTGTTTCTTATGAAGCAAATCTCTTTTGTTTATCTATCTTAAGTTTCTCTTCAGCATGATTACTGTATTTCAACTTTGTTTTGTTGGCCTGCTGTTTCTTCCTTATACATATTTTCATTGTGAATCAAGTTTCCCTGCTATCTCTTATTATGAGTTTATTCAAATTCTTCTAATGACTGTTTTTTGTTTATGTTAACAAGTTTTGTTGTCTTGCATTCAAAGAACTCTAGCTGGTAGAGTTCTCCTAACTTTCACCAACTGCTGTTAAAATACTCCTATTAAACCTTAAGCTAGAAGTTTAGTTGGCATTTCCCTACTTATGAATGCATTCCCTAGGTCCACTGCTTTAACATACCTGTTTTAATGTGAGTTAGTGACTGGAATGCGTGCTTGCAAGTTCTTTTTTTCTAGAAATGATCACCAGAGTCCGTTAGATTGTCAATTTAACTTTAGTTGTGCTAATTGCCTTACATTATCAGTTCAGAAAATTTAAGTCTGTGGGTCCAATCACTTTCTCATGGGCCTTTCAGATAGAGTCCATTTTAGCAGAACTAGCATTAAAAACTCACTTCTATGCCTCAAAACTCTTTCCTTCTAACTCTCATAGCCCAAGGTAGTATACAAGGGGAAAGAAGGAGAATCTTCTCTGAGCGTGAAGCAGTGTAGACACATTCATCTGCCCCCACCTATGACCCCCTTCTCACAATAGTTTCTACCAAGTTAGGGACTGGTAAATGCCCTTGTCTAAAAGTGGGATAATCAGTGGCTTGGAAGAATGCTTCTTTGCTTTGGAAAAAGAACCAGTGCAGGGGAGACACAGTGTAGTTAATTAGGGACCACCAGGGGACCAATAGAAGACTATATTTCTCTGTCCCCAGTTTTGTAATGTATAGTTTTTTCCCCCCCAAGAGTCAAATGAACAAGTTAAGTCTTAAATTATCCTGCATATGCTCACAAAAAGAGTTATGTTCTAGGTGAATGAAACCCAAGAAACATTGTGCAAAACACAAACCAAGATCTGAAAGAAGACAATGAGAAAAGGCCTCATTAAATGTTCCCATACATTCACACTAAACCTTGCAAGAAACTAACAACCATAAATCCATGAAAAAGCCAGTGTTTGCGTGGCAGCGTCAAAGCTGGAGCTAGCAATGTCTGGATTCATTCCTCATGTTGGAAGGAATTAATGGAGGAGACTAGATTATATTTGATTTTGAGGTATTTTTAAACAAATTCCATTCACATCTATTTTCAATATATTAGTTTATAATATTTACTCAATAAAGCCATTGTGTGGGGGGTGGCAATTCTAAGCAAATCAGTTTTAACATCCTGAGCTGAAATTGAGCCTTGGATAATCTTTTTGTGTGTGTGTGTGTGTGGTACGCGGGCCTCTCACTGTTGTGGCCTCTCCCGTTGTGGAGCACAGGCTCTGGACGCGCAGGCTCAGCGGCCATGGCTCACGGGCCTAGCCGCTCCGCAGCATGTGGGATCTTTCCGGACCAGGGCACAAACCCGTGTCCCCTGCATCGGCAGGCGGACTATTAACCACTGCGCCACCAGGGAAGCCCTTGGATAATCTTTAAATCAAACACGCTAATACTTAGCTATTTTCATCTCTTTTATGTATCATCACATGTGCATTGTATTACAGTCCAGACCTCAAATGCATATTTTAGGGAAAAAATAAATAATACTACTTTTCTGTCTGAGGGGGCAATTTATATCCAGCTAGAAGTTTGTTGTCTCATATAACAATACTTGTCAAACATTGAAAATCTATACCCCTACATAGTGCCTCCAGCTTTAGATGAGAATTGTTGTATGAACTGGAAACTACATAGCTCTATCCTGGAAAACTTTCCCTAGTTTTCTCTATTTGTGAGACAGTAAAAGTAAACACTTAATGTTTATTGAGGAGGATTTATGAAGCTGTCAGAGAACTGACACATGGCAATAAAATGTATTGTGTCTGGAGTCTAGATAATCTGCAGCTGAATGAATTACACTAATTCTCGTGCTTGCATATTCATGCTATGGAAATAGTTCTTGTAACAGATTTCTTCATTGTCTGCAGGTGCCACAGCATGGCTAGAAGTAGAGTTAATTGCACTCCAGGACGTGTAGGAAATCACACGTCCATAGAGTTGGCTTGTTTTCTGGAAGACTATTCATGATTTGTGTAAGGAAGCCAAAATACCCATAATTAAATTATCAAAACTGCAACACTTAACTTTTGAAAAGACATTCAAAATAGAGATAGAAATTTCTCATTATTATGTTAATATCAAAATTTTATCTAAATCTGCATTCCAATTAAAATGTACACTTATGTTCCAAATTTAATGTCATTTGATAAAATGAAAGTGTTGGTTATATCACTACAGTCAAGCTACTTACATAGCTGCTATACCTCCTAGGTAAATGAGATTACCTAGCTCTGTAAGCTTAATTAGAAGAGATGTTTTCCCTTATGGGGCATATTAAAAGCAAAGTGTTTTATTTACTTCAGCAGAAGGTACATTAGGGGATCTGAAAGAAGAAGAAAATTAATCATAAAAAGGATGCACACACTATTTTCTTATTGTGACCCAGTATACACAGCTGCATTGCAGGATTCGGCTGGAAAAATGTGCCAATTCTCTGGATTTTGTGTTGGTTAATGATTAGGAATTGCCAATGTTTTTATTTTTTTTTTAGGTTTATAAAAAATCTCAGAATGATTACGTATATTAATAGTCCTATTTTCATCCAAGCCCATTTTATTTCTTTGTTGGATCTCTTCTTTACCTTACAGATATTTTTCTTTGGAAAATTCTGTATTTTCTCTTCAGGAACAGCAAACATTTTGAGGACTCTTCTGATAGACCAACATATTAGATATATGAAAACAAACACAATAAGATTTACTGTAATATTATTAGTATAATAAATGTAATAACACATATAAAAATTATGTATACGCTTTTATAGACACCTAGAAAAATCAGTATCTTATGCCATCTTGGGAAACTATGCCATCAGGAAAAGGTGACACTAGGGCTGAATTTTGAAGAGAAAAAAGGCATTAACTGCTATGTTAGTGAAGAAATTATGTTTATTAAAGTGAAAGCGTTGTTAAAATGATGGAGATTTAAAGTGGCAAGTTATGGAAAAGTATAAATATGTTGATATGGTGCTGATGAAGGATGTATCTAGGGTTAAAACAGGGGATAGTGTGGGAGAGAGACCAGAATAAATAATAAGCTATAAATCTCATGCTAATGCATTTGAAAAGGATGCAAACAGTGACTTTGAAGGATTTCTAAAGTGAAATCTGCAAATCTCTTAAATCTACAAATCTCTCTGACAACTGTGTGGAGGCTGAATAAAATAAAGAGAGGGGCATCAGTACTGAAGGCAGGTAAATGAATTAGGAGAAAAGAAGATATAACATCCTAAATGTTTGGATTGCAACATCATAATGAACATCTATAGAGTTACTGTTTTAATTTCTGGTGACAACGCATTTTATATATGGTGGTGCAATATATGAATTAAAGTAATTAATACAGTTATTGATGTGACATTAATATGATAGCCCTAATAACATATTGATAGCCCTAATAACATATTAGTAGCCCTAATAACATTTCTCTTTTTTCCGAGTACACTCATGTGCGAAGTAGATAGCCATTGTACCTAAATTTTTATTTAACCTCCCGAGATATAAAAGAAAGTGTTGTTTTTCAAAGGAATTTAAATGTGTGAATTATGTGAATAAGAAAATATCTCTTGTAAAAACAGTTAACCATAAAGTAGAACTTCCTAGCACAGCCATAAATTTCAGTTTTCAGTTTGAAATTTCAATTTTAAATAAGAATTTTTCAGGCAAAGGAAGTAATACAAATGTATTATAGAACACTTGGAAAATAAATATGATCATATAATTATTGAAATAGCCTTCACTGATGTCTTCCTGAGAAGACATCACTGAGGTTTCACATTTTGTTAGGATTGTGGACTCTGAGAGGATACCCTTTCAGATACCTATGATACTAACTTTGTGTTTAATATATTTTTACTATGCAATGTTGTTTATTTTAAAATGAAGTGCTGTAGCAGCACAAACTAATCATTAAAAATATAAATATACAGTAATATGTAATATAAATATAAAATGTGTAATGCATATAATACAGATATACTTGTTCATATTTAAATACATATTTAACATATATTAAATATGTATTTAAATATATTCACAATTTTCAAAATAAAAAGCAACCTCAAATGAATGTATTTTGTGTGCCGTACAATAGAACTTATAGTAACACAGTTCTTAATTTTATTTCGAATACAAGTTGCAAACATTTTCCTTGAGAAGTAATGTTAACCACTGAGTATTACTGGAGAAGACGCCTGACTCTTACAAACTAGTGTTACAGGGAGATTCTATCTATATGACTCTTACATAGCAAACATTTTAAACAGTAGTAAATAAATACATAAAGAAGACACACAAAAATATTTTGTCCAGGTTCTTCCTCTCAAAGGTTGACTGGTTTCTGCAGTATCATACAATATTGACTCTTTCTTCAACATAAACTCAAAGGAAAATATATTTAATATATTTATAGTGATATGTCACTAAAACATAGATATCTATGACTAATTTTTAAATATTTCATTGAAGATTATTTTTCCCGAAATTGCATTCTTCCTTTTGGGGGCAGTTTATTTGATTGCTGAAATTTCACTGAATTATAAACCTTCAAAGACTTAGAGGCAATAAATTGAATATATTTAATTTTTGGAACAATATTCTTAATAACACTTTTATTTAGTATGATTTACTCTAAAATTCTAAACATGCAGACCAACAAGCTAAAAGATACATCGAAAATTCATTAAGCATTATTAGAAAATTTAGAAGTTTATTTCATTTTATATTTATTGTCTGAAACATATTTTTTTAATTCTACATGTTTATTAAGCACCACTATTATGTGCCAGTAACTGTTCTAGACACCTGGGATACATCAGTGAGAAACCTGATGGAAATGCCTAACTTCTTTGAAAATTTGATCATAAATTTGTACAAATCTCTTACACTTGTATAAGAGATGTGTGTAACTACTTAACTAGAATTTAAAGAGCATCTTATATATTTGTTATTCACCTGGCTTTTATAAGAGTTTAATTGTTTTTCTTTAAAGCCCTATGGTTGTTAAAAAGGTCATAATGCCATTACAACATCAATTTTACTTTGTAACTACAAAGCCATGTATCTCCTTTGGACATTTTTAAATTTAATACAAGCACTTTAATTTTATCAAATTATTTCTGTAATTAACTTTTATTGAGTTCAGTTTCATCATGTTACTTAAGTTTGTTTAATTAAAATATTTGTTTGACTCATTAAAACAAATTACAGATAAGTGATTAAAATGTTCATTTTATTCTGCCACAAATGTATCATAATTAATGGCTCAGTTATGGGTTGATCAATCTGTTGCTAAGGCCAGTACTACAGAGAAATTTGTTATGTTATTTTTGTATTAGTTTCAACTAAATATCAACTATTATATTTACTGCTTATACCTTTTTATAAAAAAATATGTATTTTATTTCCAAGACGAAGTTTTTTGAATTTACTATTTTATATTCCATATCCTTATATTGGTTTTATGTTTGATAATTGATGGCTAAAAAATTACATCAAACTGATCATTTAACAAATTAACAATTAACTGTTTTCGATAATTTTAGAAATTATAATTGTATCCAAATTACTTCATCTTTGCCATTTTCCACCTAGTTTCTTTCACAAGTTAATTCATCCCAACAGAGTTTTTTTTTTTTTTTTTTTTTTTTTGCCATACGCGGCCTCTCACTGTTGTGGCCTCTCCCGTTGCGGAGCACAGGCTCCGGACGCGCAGGCTCAGCGGCCATGGCTCACGGGCCCAGCCGCTCCGCAGCATGTGGGATCTTCCCAGACCGGGGCACGAACCAGCGTCCCCTGCATCGGCAGGCAGACTCTCAACCACTGCACCACCAGGGAAGCCCCCAACAGAGTTTTAAACTGTGTGTGCACATACATGCATGCAAGTCTGTGACATCAGTTTAATTCTAGTTTCTTAATGAAAATATCTTTCTATCAAGTGATAAAAATACTGTGAATTCAGAAGATTCCTAATATTTTCCTCCACTTTGTCAACTCAAATGGTCAGATGTATATCCCCATATTCCTTGGGAGATTCAATCATACTTTTTTCTTGAAAATATTCTTCTATTCTTGGTTTCTAGAATATCATATATTCCTGAATTTTCTTCTTGGCAGTGGCCACTAATAGCATGCCTTGAAGAAACTTCAATAGCTTGGTGTGAAAAAGATTACAGAAATATAAAAATGTGTAACTGTGAGGCTCTGAGTATCTCCCTTTCTTATTACGAGTTACATTCTTAGGCACCAATGTGATTCTCTTTCTCATGCTATAAAATGCTATAAAATCCAGAGCTTCTGGTTCCTTAGCTCCTCTAACCTGGGACATTTCTCATTTCCTGCGAACTGTGCCCTGCCTGTCTGAATACACATGTGCTATTATGAGGAATTGGAGCATCACTGATAAGATTCTTCATCCACAAATCTACATCCTTATTTTATATTTCTTTTACACTGAGTGTTTGCTGGTTTAAGAGTAAACTGATACGAAAGCAACAGCAAATCAAATCTGAGTCATCACTGTTCCCAATAATCTATTCTGAATTGGCTCCCTTTGCTCTGGCTTAGTTTACAGCTCCTTCTCAGACTACTTTATTCAATCTTTTTCATGTACTCCAACTCTCACTGTTAGAGATACAGCAAGGTATCCAAATAATTCCCGAATGATAGCAGCCAACCCAATGACTTTGAAATCTAACCTCAACCTTGACCTGAAGATCTAGCATAGTATAACCAATACCTTCTTAACATTGCCACTTGGATATTCATTTGATGACAGACAGTGTCTGTAATACTCACTTTTGATTCCTTTCTCACTTCAATCCTCCTCCTCCCTCAATGTTCCAACTCAGTAAGCAATAATACCCTACACAAACTAGGGTCTTGGCTGAATCTCTCCTGAGAGCCAAAAGGCTCAGTACCAGAAACTTTTAGACTTTTTGGAAGAAAGTAAAATTTGTGCAGAAACTCACAGGGGCAAGAATGTGAGAGAACTGGAAATTGAAAGAATACTATGAAATGCAATCCTCATACTGGCACCTTAGTTAGGAAATGAGTGCAGAAAAAGGAAGACTAAAGAAATAACTCTGTGTTTTATCCAGAAAAATCTGTCAGGAACATATGGCATGTAAGGTACAAACAATGGTGCTCCCTGGTCCAGATGACAATATGTGATGCATATTTAAGAGATTTTCTTCCAGGTTTATTTTAGAATATAGCCGGGATCAGGTGAAGTGGGGACAAAATAGAAATGAGTGGCATTTGGCATATCCAGAATTCACAGATTTTGAATCTGTGATAACCCTCAGACAAATCTCCCTTAGCAGGAAAACAGCTTTCCTCTCTAAGAGCACCAGAGAAGCATTAACCAAGAACTGAAGGCATCATGCAGCTTGAAAGAAAAGTGCATGTTTTCGACAGAAATTTGTATCAGGAATATGCCCAGGCAATATAGCAGAAGAAGATGAGTGTGACTTATTTGTAAACACAAGTATGACTTCTGAAAATCTCAGAAATATTGTTCATGGTCACTGAAGGAAGATGGATGTCCTGAATACACATGTGGAATAAATGAGCTAAAAGATGATGGTTTTTATTATCACAAATATAATATGTACATATATACTGATGAATCTTGAGAATTCCAAGTTACTGAAGTCCTGCAGTACCATTTGTTATAGGGAATTAGAAATTGAATTAAGATTATTTCCTACAGAAAAACTTTCCAATTATTTAAGTTGGTTTAACTGATTAAATATACCAATAATTATTAATTTTGAATTTAGGGTTCTGTGCCCATGGCAGATTCATCTTTAAAATATTTTAAAGTAAAAATAAATGGATTTTAAATCAAAGATAACCATTTAATGATGGTTAACTCATTTAATAATTAGTTGCAAATTAGCAGTTACTGCCTATAACATGGTCTCTCAAATCCCTCTTTGCTGTTCTTTTATCGTTTGGGCACATTCTACAACTTTCTGTTACTGAAGTATATTCAACATTCCAGACTAGTTTAAATACTTAATCTTATATCTGATTCCAAGGTTTTTTATCCATAAATTCTGTTCAGTCAGTGAATTCGAAGTAGAAATTAAGTTATGACCTTCTTTTTCCTCCCTACAGATTTCTTTTATCTTTTTTTTTTTTTTTTTTTTTTTTTTTGCGGTATGCGGGCCTCTCACTGTTGTGGCTTCTCCCATTGCAGAGCACAGGCTCCGGACGCACAGGCCCAGCGGCCATGGCTCACGGGCCCAGCCGCTCCGCGGCATGTGGGATCTTCCTGGACCAGGGCACGACCCCGTGTCCCCTGCATCGACAGGCGGACTCTCAACCACTGCGCCACCAGGGAAGCCCCAGATTTCTTTTTACTGACTTCAGTTTTCCCTCTGTTGGTCACAGCTTCTTTGGCTAAAAACTGATTAGCTGTTAACACAGCCCACTCAGCCTGCTTTGCTGGGGGCTTTCTTGGTTTTAGCACTGCAAGTCTCACAGCACTGCAAGTCTCACAACCCGGCAAAGCCCTCATTCTTGGGAAAACTGAGAAGTATTGGTCATCCTATACAGCTAATCTCTGGAGATGAGATGAGGCAGAGACAGTGTGCTGCATAAACACTTTCCTTGGGGTTATTTTGCTATGTGATCAGCTCTCTTAGTTATTTACTTGACAAGTTATTTACTTGTTCCAGAGGACACTCACACATTTTTGCCTTCCAAATAAAATGAATGCTGTCTGCTTCAACTCCTCTCTCCCTCCCACTCTCAGCTCTCTAAAATTTCCTTCCTATTCTATTTTTCTTATTTATTTAGACAGAATCAGAGACTGGCAAGCTACTCCAATGCAGAAAAGCAACCTGAGAATGGGAGACTGAAAGCCAGTCAGCTATTTGTGGCACCATCCACAATGTCTACTAGTGACCCTCTTTGGAACTTATTCCTTCAGCTGACTTTAGGGAATGATCAAGCACCTTTTTCTCCCAAGAAAAGAGGGGAAAAAACAAAAATAAAAACAAAAACAACAGGAGTGGTGGATGGGTTAAATGGGTGAAGGTGGTCAAAAGGTACAAACTTCCAGACATAAAATAAGTAAATCCTAGGCATGTAATGTACATAGAGTATGATGACTATAGTTAATAATGCTGTACTGTATATTTGAAAGTTGCTAAAAGAGTAAATTTTGAAAGTTCTCATCACAAGGAAAAAAATGTGTAACCATGTGTGGTGATGAATGTTAATTAGACATATTGTGATGATCATTTTACAATACTCACATATATCGAATCATCATATCATACACCTGAAACTAATATAATTTATATGTCAATTATATCTCAGTTATAATAATATGTAAAATCATTACAACTTTGTTGCTATTTCCAAAGTCACTATCAGGAATTTAACTGTTGCTAATACTTCCATGAAAATCTGCTGCCATCACCAACACAGTTACTGACGATAATACTGTTGCCACCCCTAATAATATTGTTTCAGAAGGTCCTGTAAAGAAAAACAGGAAGAAAGCTTTTGCTTTCTAGATGTCCCAAACACTGATAAGAATAACTGAGCTAGAATTATTAATGAATTAGTGGAGGCTGGGTGTGGGCTGGTGAAAGAGTTTGGAACTCTTTGGTGGGTTCAAATATTGATGATGGTGGTGGTATGAAGTCATTTGAAGATGCTTCTCCGGGGACCTCTTAAGCTCACAAAAAAGATTTTTGAAAATCCTGAGCAAGCATCACTTTGGTGCTGTCCTGGGGGATGGGACTAGTAGTCACTGTGAGAAAGGCGTAAAGCCCCACAAAGATCCTTCTCCCATATCTATCCTATTGAGCAAAAGGCTAAAAATATGGAAGAGGGGTGGTATGGCTACATAAATGGTCACCCTAGGGTGATAGTAAACAACAAAGGTAGTTATAGAAAAGGAACAGGAAAAAAAAAAGGTAAAAATATGTGCTGGACCCAAAACTACGGCTGTGTTAAGAGCAAGAGCGTGGAGAAGGACAAATGTCCAAGACCCAAGGATACAGTACTCACCCAAGACTGAGGCTTAACCAGAACAACATAGGACTCCACTGCACCCTCACTCTCACCCGGGCTAACAAGCAAAGAGCAATAAGTAAAAGTGAAATACCACATCAAGAGTTCAGAGCTGAACACAGGAGAGAACTGTAACAGAAAGTGGAGCAGGGACTGAGAAATATCCTCTGGCTAACCAGTCTCTACCTTAACACAAGGTATTATTAATTGAAAAATTTGAAGCTAGTTAAAGAGTAGTACTACAAATAGGTTGTTTTTGTTAACAGACACATAAAATTTTTTTAAATATTGAGAGATATGGAATCTAATGGCCACTATGAGTATGGCTTTAAATTCTCATTTCATACACATTAAATTTAAATAATTAGGTATGCATTAAAATATACTTCTCTGAATGATTAGATGCAACATAATTTTAATACAAAGGAATTAAAATTTTCAAAGAACCAGCAAGGATTGATTTTATGCATTTTTTAATTGTATAAAGTTTTTAAATATATATATAGTTTGATGGTACAGGATATTTCTTTTACTTTACTCTTAAAATACAATATTGAAAAAATGATGATAGTAACTTATAACAACTCCAAAAGTATGGAACATAGAGACCCACCTTCAAACATCCCATTATAATGTAAATACAGGGCTACTTTTCATCCAAATAAATAAGCATTTAACTTTTCCATAAGTAAAATAACTTTCAGCCTTTCTATTATGGGGTCCTTAAAATATATTTATTCCTATATGTTTTTAACAATTTTAACCTTTAGTACTTTCTTCTTTCCACACATACCGATTA
Organism: Hyperoodon ampullatus; assembly: GCF_949752795.1. NCBI lineage: Eukaryota > Metazoa > Chordata > Mammalia > Artiodactyla > Ziphiidae > Hyperoodon > Hyperoodon ampullatus. Next base: position 34,185,180 of record NC_136925.1, on the reverse strand, counting down.
TTATTAAAATATGTTAATTATCAGTTGTGTGTAGGGGTATGGAAATAAGTTTGGTATAAAACTATCAGCATGTTATCTTACTTACAATCATAAGTATCTGCTAACAAACAAAGTAGGTTATATCTCTAAAGGGCAAAATCTTTGAAATGTTTTAGAAATGTTCAAAATGAAGACTGAGTTGGGATGAAAGAGGGAGGAGAAACCTAGGAAAGTATGATATTACAGAAAGCAGTTATTTCAAGGAGGAAGTACTCATCTGTGTTGATTGCTACTGACAATAAGATAAGGACGATCACTACCTACACAATGTAGAAATGCAGTCATTATTAACCAACCTAATAAGAACCATTTCAGTAGAGAGTGTAGGCAGAAGCCAGATCACAATGGTTTGAGGAGAAGCTTAAAAAGTATTAATGTGTGCAAGAATTGTGGAGAAATATTTCTAGTATTGTTCTGAAAGGGAAAATTAAGGTGATATTACTAGGGAACTTAGAATACTTAAGACTTATTTATGGTAATTTATGTTTTTCACTTTTATTAAACAAGAAGAAGTAGGACAACCTCCTATGCTGATGAGAAGAAGACAGCGCATTGCGTTCCCTTTGAATTTGGGGCTGTTGAGTGGGATCCAGAGAACAGGTGAGGCATTGATGGGAAGAGAGACATTTTCTCCATTTAAACAGGTAAAGATGGCTTTTGTTTGCTTGCTTGTTTGCAGATTTGGGGACATGATATTTTGAAAGTTCTGTTTCTTCAGTGTGTTATAAAAACAAGGTCAATCACTAAGAGTGAAAGAGTCAGAAGTAATGCAGGTATTTTTAAGAGGAGAGGAGAAAATGTGTAATTGCTATTTCAGGGAAGGTGTAGTGACTGTACCAAAAATAACAGGAAAAGGTAATGGAGTGTTGAGCATCAAATTAAGATTTCTTATGATAAATTCAGAGAGGTTCTAATTCATTCTACTGCATGGTTTTCCCCAGAAGAGGTCAGCAGACATATAATGGTTAAAAAAATAGAAAAAGCAGAAGGGGAAAGAGAAGGAGGAGGAGGTAGAGCTGTGCTCAGCATTTTGTCTGATTCTTCTATTTAATCTTCCCAACCTCATTAAGTAGATGCTTTTTTTTTTTTTTTTTTTTGCGGTACGCGGGCCTCTCACTGTTGTGGCCTCTCCCGCTGCGGAGCACAGGCTCCAGACGCGCAGGCTCAGCAGCCATGGCTCACGGGCCCAGCCGCTCCGCGGCATATGGGATCTTCCCGGACCGGGGCACGAACCCGTGTCCCCTGCATCGGCAGGCGGACTCTCAACCACTGCACCACCAGGGAAGCCCAAGATGCTTTTATTATTTCCATTTTTATTACAGATAAGGGAGGGATAGGTATATAGAGAGGTCAAAAAAATTGTCAACATTTTCATAGTTAATAAGTGCCCAAGCCCGACGAACTCTGGACTAAAACAATACCCAGAATTTTAACCACTGGGCATTACTGCATCTATAAAATCAATAATGTGCGCTGTGCAGTTGGAGAAAAACAGGGGTTTTTTTGGCCTGAAATTGTGGATAGGTAATGAGTAATAGAGGATATAGAAGATAAATAAGTTTGTACAGGTTATATAAAGTCAAGCTAATTGAGTTCTGGGTTTTAACTTATAGAACTGCTAAAGGTTCCAGGGTTGAGATAAGGTAACACGCAAACAGGAGTTTCAGGAAATTCAGTCAGAAAAAAAGAGAGTGGAGAGACCAGTTATCATAGTTTTGTGTTACTCTAGGAATCTGTACACAATAGCTGTTGGAAAAGAAAGAAATAAACAAATGTTAAGTAAAAGATGATAGATAGTCAAAAGGCTCAATGTAGGGATTTTTTTTTTTTGCCTAACCTAAGAATTAAATTTTTATTCATATCAATTTGCCTGATTTCTAAATTCATCATCTTCACCACCTTCCCCCATGTCGATCTACATAGTCCTTAATGAGCCAGACTCAATGTGAGTAAACTTAACAATGTAAAGGTAAATCCAATTAATTAAATGTAAATATATTTCATATTTTAAGCAAATCCATAAATTTAAATACCTTATTTAAAGCACTGAAAGGGTACTGGTTAAAACACATTTATTCTCTAACTAATTTATATTAGTCTATGAATACATATGTGTGTATTTGGAATATAAATGGAATTTGGAATATATATGATAATGCCTGACAGAAAATGCACAGACAGTACATTTAATAATATTTATCATGTATTAGTTTTAAAATCAGAAAATTCATTTTGAAACTATACAACATTCTGACACATTTATATCTCAAGCATCATACATGAAAATGAAAACCTTCTCCATACAAGTAGTCTCTCACATTTGGTGAGTTCTGTGCATTTTCTGGCAGCACAGCCTTTCAGGGAAGTGTGCCCACCTGCACCCTCACTGCATTCTCAGTGCTTCAGTGGGAACTCCAGATTTTATGTCATCTTGCTCCCTGTCCCGTTTGATTGGTCCAGGGGTTTGCATTTGATCTAGCCTGGACTAAAGAGTCACTTCCTAAGAGTGATAAGTCCCTTGACAACTATAGCAACATCAAAACCCCAGGGAGAAAAAACAAAACCTGACTTAGAGAAATCCCAGCCAGGGACAGAGAGATCCTGGTGACATTCAATCTTTATCATAGTCCATTCTGGGTCCCACTACATATCTGTCCTTTACCTGGTTTGACTGCTGAACACTTTGAGGATTTTGTCAGTCAGTTGAGGGCCCATTTTCTGATGCTAGTCAGATTTCTGCCACTTGAAACACAAAATTAATATAAACACCTGGTCTGTATCAGGCAGTATGCAAAGAGTTAATTGAAGATTGTGTAATGTTGGCTTGGGGAGAAATAGTTTTAAAGAAAACAAGAATAAAATGCATTTACCCTTTAAAAATACATTCTGAGTGGGATGGTTAAAAATTTGACTTTCGGCCTACTTCAAAACACTCCAGGTTATAAAATATTAATGTCACAAAGTAAGTGGAGCTCATCTCTAATGAGTAGATGTCAATAGATTAGCATAGTAAGTATGGGATGACAGCATGCTTACAACAGACATCTGTAAAATTATTGCTTTTCATCTACATTAATTTGCTAAATGACTGTCATGCAAATAGCCCCAAACCAGAAATAAAGAAGGCATTCCAGAATCATTAGTAAATTAGACCTTGGTTACCTGATTTAAAAATCAAAAAAGAAATTGTGTTGGTGCACAACCTATAGTACTAGAATGTAATGAGGATGTTAAGTCAGAAGAAACCAAGACACTTTTGTGTCCAAGGAAAATTTCAGAGAATGACTGCATACTGGGGTTTTTGGGGGGGTTTTTTTGTTTGTTTTTTTGCGGTATGCGGGCCTCTCACTGTTATGGCCTCTCCCGCTGCGGCACAGGCTCCACACGCACAGGCTCAGCGGCCATGGCTCACGGGCCCAGCCGCTCCACGGCATGTGGGATCTTTCCGGACCGGGGCACGAACCCGTGTCCCCGGCATCGGCAGGCGGACTCTCAACCACTGCGCCACCAGGGAAGCCCTTGCATACTGTTTTTAGTGTTTATTGTTGGCTATTTAAAAAGAGATTGATGTGTATCACTGTGTTGTAAAAGAATGTTTCACATGCTATGACACAGTAGTTACCTCCAAATTTCTGCCTATGGATATGAATCTGTATATTGAGATTGTTGCATTGTACTGAGTTTATACAGGCCCCATAGCTACTGCAACCATCTTGCTGAGAAGTTGATGTCAAAAAGGGGGAAAAAATGAGTGAAAATATAGGAGACTGGGTAAATAAATACTTATGTGGCTCTGTTTCTATGTATCACATGTGCTTGTCAAATTTAAAAAAAATAAAGTATATGTCGATTAAAAAAGTTTATGAGACTTGCTTCACCTTAAACCAATGATACTGTTGAAGTGTAGCTGCGTTTACATTCTCTATTAAAAGGAAATTCAATTCAGGTAGATATTTTATTATTGGGATGGTATTTAGTGTTTAATAAATTGTTTACTGAATTTAAAATTTTAAGCATTAGTTTGAATGTGTGATCAAAGTTCAAAATATTAGATACAAGAACTCAGAATTGCTTACTATCTCAAATTCAGTCCTATGATGAACAGAATGCATAATGTATGACAGTAATAATATTACAACAACCACTAGTCATAGCCTGGACACTGTGCTAAATTCTTTGACAATATTATGTTATTTAATCTTCCAAAAATCACATGAAGAAAACATTATGGTTCTCCCATTCTATAGAGGATAAATTCTTTATGAAGATTTAAGTAACTTTCCTGAGATAACAAGCAGTGTTGGGACTCTCCTTAGATCCAACTCCAATGACCACACTCTTAACTATGCTACAATATTATTTAAAGTCAGGCACCTATTTAACCAGGTTCCTGTTCTTTCCCATCCCTATGTGCCCTGTGCACAGCACACCAAGTCTTCTAATTCCCTGACTCTGTATCTGTATATATGTAATAATGCCCTATTTTGACTCTTTCCCTCTACTCTCCCTCTACTCTCTACTGTTAAATACCCATGAATAGTCATGGAAGGCTGAAAGAAGAAAGTGGTATTTCAATAAAATACCACTTTCTTCTTTCAGCCTTCCATGACTATTCAAAACCTCATTGACTTCTCCTAATGTTATCTTTTATAAAGGATCATTGAATTTTGCTCTCAATCAATGTTGCCTTGTTACTAATTGTGCCAGTTGTGACACTGCAACAGAACTGAACCACCAAACATTAATGTATCAACTATGTTTTTAGTCAGGGAAGCATAAACACTTGAATGTTATGGGGAAAAGTATTACAGAGACGTGGCCTTATGCAAATATAGGAAGAGCTCAGGAAGTGAAGGCCTAAAAGAGTTGGGGAGGGGGAGAGGAGGGCACAGAGTTAGGGAAACTGACAAGTCGTCAACTAGTCCTTCTGAAGCACCCGCTGGGGTGAAAAGACTGGGACATGATGGAAGCCAACTACACAGAGCTGTCAAAGTCAGACTGCAAAACGGGAGCTTGTGCAGTCTTGAATGGGAATATGTCGCTTCTGTGCAGTCTGCCGATGGACGTGGGGCTGCTGTTGTACAGCAGAGATGACCTACAACCAGAAGAAAAGCTGGACGAGGAGCAGAAAAGCAAAAGGACAGGCTAGAGCCCATCCCCCTACCCGTCATTGCCATCTGACTGCAACAGAGATTTAAGGTCACTATTTTAGTTTACCTTCCAAATCTCATACAAATTATTTTCTGGCCATCTTTACTCTAGCATAATACAGGAAAGGAGATTCTCGGATTTACTAAATTGACAATGGAATTTAGCACAACAAATTAAATAGTTATATCTCTGAGTCCCCACTCCACCTAAGAGTAATAGACATTTGCATTCACTATTTATACCCTTATTGATTGCCCACATACTTATTTGTCCTATGAAATGGAAATAAGAAATATTTTGGAAAACATATTATTGTGCAGCCTGTAATGTAAGTATACAGAAAAAACCAGTCCTTGATGCTTAACATATATAAGCTTAGGCAATGTGTATTTTTATGTCAAATACTCATAGAAAACTAAGTATCTAACAATAGTCTCCGTTAAGTAGAAACAATGTTTTATTTATTTTCCTTTCTTTTTAAAATTAGGTCTGAGCACTAAAATAGTCATTTAAAACAGTGATGCAAATGTCAGTTGTGTTTCAGTGCCCAAACTGTCCCAAACAAATTGTTTATATAGGAAATAATTCTGTTGTATTGAATCATCTCTCAATATTATGCTGTTGTCAAAAAGTGATGAAAAATATAAACAATCAGACGTGGTAAATTTGTTTTCATTAGAAAGGTTTTCAATTGTAATTCTGTTTTGCTTCCTAATCTTCTTACATGTAAGCTCTAGGAACTACTAGAAGATGAGAGACACACAGATTGCCTCTCTGCTTCTTATTTCCTTCCCCTGAGATTTTTCTGCTGCTTCCAAAGGCTTAAAATAATCTCTACGTAAACAAATCTATTCTTTTGTCTTTCTTAGCCTTATCTGTCAAGTCCATTTCAAGAGTATAGGTATGACAAAATAATGATATGGATTGAAAACTTCACTAAAACTTATACCAGACTTGAATATTAATGCAGTAAGTGCTTGGCTTTATAGATACAAATCACAGGATAGGGCCATACTGATATTTCTTATACATAAGATAATAGATCTTATATTGGTTTCAGTAAAACAAACACGAGACAAAACAGAACAGATTTTATGTAACATCTAATAAATTTATTCAGTGTTATAAAGTGCCTAATGGAATTTTTCTATATCTATTATGTTGAAAAGCTTAGCAATATATATTTCATGCCCACAAATTATACTGGGACAAAAGTAAGCAAGACATTCAGAAATACCTTGACAGTATACTCATCATATCATCAGAGCATATAAGGCCTAGAAGCCTGAATTGGGCACTATCCAGAACATTCAACTAGATAACTAGATAGATAATAGATATGAATAATCTTGCAGGTATAATTAACAGTTTCTAAAGTTTGTACACACACACACACACACACACATATCTTATATACAGACATACACACACTGCACACACATACACACACATATATACATATACATACATATAGATATAAAACATTAAAATTGAGGAAAAAATGAGACCACAAAAATTAAATACCCTATACATATAGGTGTTTACCAAAAAAAAAGCTCCTAAATGTAAACACATACATTTTTATTATAATATTAGGTGGTGAATTCAGAGAAGGAAATTTAGATATTTAATCCATAAAGATTCATAAACTCCTATTTTCTCCTTTGTTCTTTAGATTTTTTTGAATTTTGTTTTTTTTTTATAGAGCAAGTTCTTATTACTTATCTATTTTATACATATTAGTGTGTATATGTCAATCCCAGTCTCCCAAATCATCTCACCACCACCACCCCACTCCTGCTTTCCCCTCCTGGTGTCCATATGTTTGTTTTCTACATCTGTGTCTCTATTTCTTCCTTGTAAACCAGTTGATCTGCACCATTTTTCTAGATTCCACCTATATGCATTAATATACTATATTTGTTTTTCTCTTTCTGACTTATTTCACTGTGTATGACAGTCTGTAGGTCCATCCATGTCTCTACAAATGACCCAATTTCATTCCTTTTATGGCTGAGTAATATTCCATTGTATATAAGTACCAGATATTCTTTATCCATTTGTCTGTCGATGGGCATTTAGGTTGCTTCCATGACCTGACTATTGTAAATATTGCTGCAATTAATATTGGGGTGCATGTGTCTTTTTGAATTATGGTTTTCTCTGGGTATATGCCCAGTAGTGGGATTGCTGGGTCATATGGTAGTTCTATTTTTAGTTTTTTAAGGAACCTCCATACTGTTCTCCATAGTGGCTGTATCAATTTACATTCCCACCAACAGTGCAAGAGGGTTCCCTTTTCTCCACTCCTTCTCGAGAATTTAGTGTTTGTAGATTTTTTTTGTGATAGCCATTCTGACTGGTATGAGGTGACACCTCACTGTAGTTTTGATTTTCATTTCTCTAATAATTAGTGAGGTGGAGCAGCTTTTCATGTGCCTCTCGGCCATCTGTATATCTTCTTTGGAGAAATGTCTATTTTGGTTCTTCTGCCCATTTTTTTTAATTGGGTGGTTTGCTTTTTCAATATTGAGCTGAATAAGCTGTTAATATATTTTGGAGATTAATCCTTTGTCCGTTGATTCGTTTGCAAATATTTTATCCCATTCTGAGGGTTGTCTTTTCCTCTTGTTTATAGTTTCCTTTGCTGTGCAAAAGCTTTTAAGTTTCATTAGGTCCCATTTTTTAATTTATTTTTTTTATTTCCATTACTCTAGGAGGTGGGTCAAAAAAGATCTTGCTGTGATTTATGTCAGACAGTGTTCTTCCTATGTTTTCCTCTAAGAGTTTTATAGCGTCTGGTCTTACATTTAGGTCTTTAATCCATTTTGAGTTTATTTTTGTGTTTGGTGTTAGGGAATGTTCTAATTTCATTCTCTTACATGTAGCTGTCCAGTTTTCCCAGAACCACTATTGAAGAGACTGTCTTTTCTCCATTGTATATCCTTGTCTCCTTTGTCATGGATTAGTTGACCATACATGTGGGTTTATCTTTGGGCTTTCTATCCTGTTACATTGATCTATATTTCTGTTTTTGTGCCAGTACCATATTGTCTTGATTACTGTAGCTTTCTAGTATAGTCTGAACTCAGGGAGTCTGATTCCTCCAGCTCCGTTTTTTTTCCCTCAAGACTGCTTTGGCTATTCAGGGTTTCTTGTGTCTCCATACAAATTTTAGGACTTTCTGTTCTAGTTCTGTAAAAAATGCCATTGGTAATTTGATAGGGATTACATTGAATCTGTAGATTGCTTTGGGTAGGATAGTCATTTTCACAATATTGATTATTCCCATCCAAGAACATGGTATATGTCTCCATCTGTTTGTGTCATCTTTGATTTCTTTCATCAGTGTCTTAGAGTTTTCTGAGTACAGGTCTCACCTCCTTAGGTAGGTTTATTCCTAGGTATTTTATTCTTTTTGTTGCAATGCTGAACGGGATTATTTCCTTAACTTCTCTTTCTGATCTTTCGTTGTTAGTGTGTAAGAATGCAAGAGGTTTTTGTGTGTTGATATTGTATCCTGGTACTCTACCAAATTCATTGATTAGCTCTAGTAGTTTTCTGGTAGCATCTTTAGGATTCTCTATGTATAGTATCATGTCATCTGCAAACAGTGACAGTTTTACTTCTTCTTTTCCAATTTGTATTCCTTTTATTTCTTTTTCTCCTCTGATTGCCGTGGCTAGGATTTCCAAAACTATGTTGAATAGTAGTGGCGAGAGTGGACATCCTGTCTTATTCCTGATCTCAGAAGAAATGCTTTCAGTTTTTCACCATTGAGAATGATGTTTGTCGTATATGGCCTTTATTATGTTGAGGTAGGTTGCCTCTATGCCCACTTTCTGAAGCGTTTTTATAATAAATCGGTGTTGAATTTTGTCAAAAGCTTTTTCTGCATCTACTGAAATGATCTTATGTTTTTTATTCTTCAATTCATTAATATGGTGTATCACATTGATTGATTTGTGTATATTGAAGAATCGTTGCATGCCTAGGATAAATTTCAGTTGATCATGGTGTATGATCCTTTTAATGTGTTGTTGGATTCTGTTTGCTAGTATTCTGTTGAGGATTTTTGCATCTATATTCATCAGTGATATTGGTCTGTAATTTTCTTTTTTTGTAGTAGCTTTGTCTGGTTTTGGTATCAGGGTGATGGTGGCCTCATAGAATGAGTTTGGGAATGTTCCCCCCCTGTGCAATTTTTTGGAAGAATTTGAGAAGGATGGATGTTAGCTCTTCTCTAAGTGTTTGATAGAATTCACCTGTGAAGCCATCTGGTCCTGGACTTAGTTATTCTGCTATTGATTCCTTCTAGTGTATTTTTCATTTCACTTATTGCACTGTTCATCTCTGTTTGTTTGTTCTTTAATTCTTCTAGGTCTTTGTGAAACATTTCTTGCATCTTCCTGATCTTTGCCTCCATTCTCTTTCTGAGGTCCTGGATCATCTTCACTATCATTATTCTGAATTATTTTTCTAGAAGATTGCCTATCTCCATTTCATTTAATTGTTTTTCTGGGGTTTTATCTTGTTCCTTCATCTGGTACATAGCCCTCTGCCTTTTCATGTTGTTTATCTTTCTGTGAATGTGGTTTTCATTCCACAGGCTTCAGGATTGTAGTTCTTCTTGCTTCTGCTCTCTGCCCTCTGGTGGACGAGGCTATCTAAGAGGCTTGTGCAAGCTTCCTGATGGGAGGGACTGGTGGTGGGTAGAGCCAGGTGTTGCTCTGCTGGGCAGAGCTCAGTAAAATTTTAATCTCCATGTCTACTGATGGGTGGGGCTGAGTTCCCTCTATGTTGGTTATTTGGCCTGAGGTGACCCATCACTGGAGGCTACAGGCTCTTTGGTGGGGTTAATGGCGGACTCCTGGAGGGCTCATGCCAAGGAGTACTTCCCGGAACTTCTTCTGCCAGTGTCCTTGTCCCCGCAGTGAGCCATAGCCACCCCTGCTTCTGCAGGAGACCCTCCAACAATAGCAGATAGGTCTGGTTCAGTCTCCTATGGGGTCACTCTTCCTTCCCCTGGGTCCTAATACACACACTACTTTGTGTGCCCTCCAAGAGTGGAATCCCTGTTTCCCCCAATCCTGCTGAAGTTCTGCAATCAAATCCTGCTAGCCTTCAAAGTCTGATTCTCTAGGAATTCCTCCTCCCATTGCTGGACTCCCAGGTTGGGAAGCCTATTATGGGGCTCAGAACCTTCACTGAAGTGGGTGGTCTTCTGTGGTATAATTGTTCTCCAGTTTGTGAGTCACCCACCCAGCAGTTATGGGATTTGATTTTATTGTGATTGCGCCCCTACTACTCTCTCATTGCAGCTTCTCCTTTGTCTTTGGATGTAGGGTATCTTTTTTGGTGACTTCCAGTGTCTTCCTGTCAATGACTGTTCAGCAGTTAGTTGTGATTCTGGTGCTCTTGCAAGAGGGAGTATTGAAGGACATCTTATTTGCTTCCAACTTTTGGTGATAGTGTTCTTTAGATTTTATACATTGCTATAGTAGTCTAAGGGAATTTCTAACCAAGAATTTCATACATTTATAACTGCAATCAATGCAGGTGTAATTACAGTTATGAATGTAAATGATTAGTCATTTAATGAGTGGAAAAAATAATCTGATTTGTTTCCTTCATTTCTTTAAACTTAGGAGTGAATATATAGATTTTAGAATAAATGAATGAATGAACAGACAAAGCCTGGATATAACTAGCATTCTATGTGAGAAATCTATTTCCAAGTTCCATGATAAAAGAAGAAAACAGAAATATGAAAAATGTGAATACCTTTTCTCTTTAATTATTCCTATATTTTATTTATAAAATCAGCAGATTTTTATTTGTGAGCATGTTTTTCTTCATGAGTATACAGCAAATGAATCCATGTAAAAAATTCACAGCGTTTGGGTGATAGAAATAAGCATACTTTTAGTATTATATAAATAAAACACTCATGTGGCTTTTTTTAGGATTTATAATGCAACCTGAGTTTCTCTATAGTCAACTATTCTTCCTCTCCTTAAATAAAGAAAGGTTATATATTTATACATGTATATGTACATATGTGTGTGTATACACACACACACATATATATATATATTTTATATATATATATATATAAAGAGAGAGAGAGAGAGAGAGAGCCTATTTTATCCATTCACCTGTCAGTGGATATTTAGGCTGCTTGCTGCAATGGAATATTATTTACCCTTAAAACAAGAAGAAAATTCTGCCATTTGTGACAATATGAATGAAACTGAAGTGAAACAAGCCAGACTCAGAAAGATAAATATTACATGATCTCACATATATGTCGAATCTAATAAACAAAACACAACACTAAACTCATAGTAACAGAAATGGTGGTTACCAGGGGCTGGGTCATGGGAGGATTAAAAAAATAAAGAAAGAATAAAAGTAAAAAATGGTTGCCAGGTCCTAGGGATAGGGAGTCATGGGGAGTTATTGTTCCATGGATACAGAGCTTCAGTTTTCAAGATGAAAAGACTTCTGGAGTTGAATGGTAGTGATGTTTGCACAATTTAACTACACTTAATACCACTGATTTGTACACCTAAAAATGCTTACTATAGTAAATTTTCTGTTATGTACATGTTACCACAATAAAAAAAGGAATGATGTTCTCCTGCCATCTATGAAATGTTCCCAAACTATGAGACATCGTTAATCTTAAAAAAATTTGTACCTTCATGTTTGTCTCACCATCATTATGCATTTTAATTTTTTATGCCTCCACAAGGCCAAAGGAAAAGAATTGAAAAAAATATTGAATATTCTTTATAACTGCAGACATTTTTGTAGTATTTATTTGTGTTTGTGTTTAATAAAAAGAAATCCAAATTACAGGGATCAAATATAAGAAATAAAAATTTTGTGTTAATATTTCAGTTTTCCCAAAATAAACTTGATGGAGTCCATATCAAAATATTTTGATATTTTAGTTCAACTTATTAAAATACATGAATTATATAATTAAGTCTTATATAGTTAGATGGTCATATTTATTTCTCTCTCAACTTAACTCCAGGAGACTTTAGTGATTAAGAATGAAATTGCCTGGCCTTCGTAAATATAGGCACAGGGCTTTCTACAAATAGTATCTTTACACATGTCAGTGCACTGCAGTTAGGGTTGCCAGATTTAGAAGACAAAAATATAGGGCATCCAGCTAAATTTTAATCTCATATAAAGTATAAATATTTTTTAGTATAGGTATGTCCCAAATATATGAATGTGGCATATTTATTTTTTAAAAATCATTGTTTAATTGAAAGTAACATTTAATTTGGCATCCTACATTTAATCTGGCAACGCTGGCCCCAATCCTAACTTAAAACACTCTGACTATTTTAATAGCTATTACTTTCATGGTCAGGCAGAATTGTAAGTGGTTCTCAGATGTGGAAAACTACTGAAAGCTTCAAATAAGACCACCAGGCTGCTTTTGTTTTCCATTTAAAATATGCCAAGCAAAATGCCTTTATAGGTGGCAGTATATTACAGGAGCTCACAAATCTTCAAATATAATGCTTGAAATATGAGCACATCCTTTTATTGCACATTCTGATTTATTTGGCAAGTTTATTGATTACTAAATACAATTATGCACATCTGCTGGAAATTCAACTAGTAAGAAGAGTTAAAACAAAGCAAAGCCCAGAAATTAATTTGTTCCTTTGTATTCTGGAAAGAAGCAAATTGGATCCACTCCTGCTTTTTCTCCTCAGACAAGTGAATTAAGTTCAATGTCTTTGTCTCCCAAGATATAAAATGGGAACGTCTTATGCATTTCCTATTCCTAGGTATTTGGAAGTGAAATTATGATGATAAATGTGGGAGCTAAATTTGAAGTAAAAACAGTGTCATGCATATAAGAAAAAATATCCAAATATGTCATGGATTTTAGTCACTGAAATGAAATAATCTGAAGATTAATTGTTTAGTAAAGGAAAAATATCTTATTCCTCGCTGTACATGTGAGGAATCTTTTCTCAAAGTTAAAGCACAGGGCTTCTCTGGTGGCGCAGTGGTTGAGAGTCCGCCTGTCGATGCAGGGGACACGGGTTCGTGCCCCGGTCCGGGAAGATCCCACATGCCGTGGAGCGGCTAGACCCGTGAGCCATGGCCGCTGAGCTGGACGGAGCCTGTTCTCCGGAACGGGAGAGGCCGCAACAGTGAGAGGCCCAACTCATGCTTTTCTATCCATTAGTGGGACAAATAAAATGATAAAGTTTACTGACATTTATTAATTTTATTCTTTCTTGAATAATCTATTTACTCTCTCAATACATTTCTAATATATCCTATTAAGTATTGTTTTCTCCCTCTTTTTTGTTTCATTCTAACGCAATTTGTTTTAAAATGTTTTGCTTCGGGCTTCCGTGGTGGCGCAGTGGTTAATAGTCCGCCTGCCGATGCAGGGGACGCGGGTTCATGCCCCAGTCCGGGGGGGATCCCACATGCTGCAGAGCGGCTGGGCCCATGAGCCATGGCCGCTGAGCCTGAGCGTCCGGAGCCTGTGCTCTGCAACGGGAGAGGCCACAACAGTGAGAGGCCCGCGTACCGCAAAAAAAAAAAAAAAAAAAGGTAAAGCACAGTGAGACATATCATTCGATTATTCCACTTTTGCTTAACATTGTTTTTCTTGGAGGAATTTAAAAATGCTTATGGACATAATGATAATGTCACCATAACTGAGTTTGTGCTTCACATTAAACATTTGAAACAATATTATGGTAAGATGGTTTTTTCCTGCTAAAATATGATACACAGACATTAATGTAAATCAAGAATTATCATATTGACACAATTTACATTTTTATAGATATAACTAGCTTAGTTTTAAAATGATACATATGACATTATAACAATAATTTTTGAAGCAATTTAAAATCTCATTTTGAGTTCACTGAAGTTATTGCATTCTCAGTCATTCACTGTTAATAGCTGTTAATAGTGTTTTACATTTATTTGGTTTTATATGCAGAGAAACAGAATGTGTGTATAAGACTGTCAAAGAGAAAGAGAGAGAACAAGAGTGATATTTTTAAGGAGTTAATAGAAATAAATAAAACCAGAAGAAAATGACTATGGTAATGAACTTGAATCAGTAAAACTCTGAATTAAGATAATTTAGTGGCCTCTTAAGGAACAATGGTGAGAGAAATTGAAATTTAGCTGGTCCCAGTAAAACATTACAATTATACCAGATTATCAGTCAAAATCAGCATGTGCAGATGCCAACTACATTCTAGAGTAAACAGGACTAGTGTTATCATGAGACGAAACCAGAAAATATAAAGGTCAAAGAGGTAGAGCTTCTTGAAAAATAAAATAAAGAGAAAAAAGTGACAACACCAGAGGAAAGACAGTGTTCGAATGTGCAGAATCTTTTTATTTTTCCAATTTTGGTTACAGCCTCTCACATAGGAATAAGTAGAATTTTTAAAATGACAGATGACAGATAGATGGTAGAGATAGATAGATAGATAGATAGATGTGTGTGTGTGAGTGTGTAGTGAAGTCAATAAATATAGACCACAAGTAAATGATAATTACTACACACTAGAAAAATAACATTTTAGTCACTTTAAGAAAGCCATTTTTACTATAAAAAATCAAAATATTCACAGTTTAATTATTCCTCTTTCCATTGTTTAAGGTGAAAACTGATGTGTTCATTTTTATTATATTTTTGATACTAAAACTTCCTATATATGGATCATACATATTTTCCAACATTTTAATGTTTCTATGTAATTAATAGGAGCATCATTTCTCATGAGAGTAGGAATCAGTAAAAATCTGTTACTTTCAGATAAACTATTTTAAGTCACATAAGTATTTTTTCCATAAGAAATTTGAACAATCTGGAACTGTTTACACTGTTGAATTCTTAAGCAATACTATGATGTAGACTAAAGAAAGGCAAACTTCTGTTCTTGAACTACCACCAACTCCCAATTTATGGGCTTTAGCAGGGAATTATGGTAGATGCTTCTACCTCTCTGATTTTGGGTGTTCTTAAAATATTATAAGTTTGTTTTTTAAATGGTTTATACATTTTACTCCCTTATTTTAGTTTTTATTTTTGCTTATCTGTCTCTTCCTGGGGATAAATAAAAACATATGAAAAACTGTACCAAATTTACTGTAACGATTGATTTTCTAAGTTCCTGATGTGAACTTTTGACAGATATAGAGAACACTCTAATAATTTGGTTTTAACAGAACTTATACATAAGAGGTGGTATTTTTTTTGCATAAAGTGGGCTCTAGAGGGTAAGGAAGAACACTATTAATTTTCTGTCTCTTTAGAAGCTTTCCTCTATGACTCACATTGAAATATCTTCTAATGTATATAGAAAACTGTTTTACAATTTAAAACATGTTCATAAATTCCACTAAATGTGAATAGCTAACAGCCACTGGGCCATGATCAATTTGAAGCCAAAAAAGGAAATGATGAAAACTATATACAACCTTAACTTTTTGCCTCACTTCTACCTCTGGAGGTGGTAGAATAAGAACACCAACCGTTGCATAAAATATATAAACCAACTTCTTGAAGACACTGAGAACAACCATGACCAATGACATCAAGACCTTTGACGTCCAGAGAGAAGGGTGGCACACTGAGGTGAAGGCCTAAATAAGCTTCTAATGTTCCACCAGTTTATGTGGATAAAGGATTTCAAGATCTCTTTCTCCTTCTCTGTGGGAGACTGAATTTTGGTTAAACTTCTACATTTTACTACAAATTTGATAAAAATGGAATATCACCTTGTTACTAGGCAAACTGCTTATGGTAAAAATGACTTCCAATTGGAAATTGCATCTTGACTTGGGATAGTTGAACCAGTTATAAATAACTACTGGGAAGTCACACATTTGGGCTTCCAAAAGTGGAGTGTAACTTGTAACTAGGTTTTCACGTTGCTGGGTGCATAAAGCTTTGCCCATGGAACTATTATAAGAGAGAATAGTCCCTAAAAGTGTGTCGCATGTAGTACCCACTCAAGAGGTCTCATTCTCTCACACCTGAGTCTTCATTTGGAATCCACCTTGAAAGGTATGTTTGTGGCAACTTCCCTGGTAATCTGGGTCTCCTGCACTGTATATAAAATAAAACCAGTACCAGGAGTAGTCTATTATAATGGTTTGAGTTTAATTGTCCACTTTAGCCTAGGACCACTCAAACTAAGTGACAATTGCAGGACAGTTGCCAATACCCACATCTGCTGATAGAGATCAAGTATAAAGTGGCACTGTGGGACATCTGAAAGTATCACTGGGTAGGGGAGACAGAGGTTGGATTTTGGAAATGGCAGAAGAGGCTTGAATTGAAGAACCAAGGAGAAATGAAACCTCAGAAATGAGAGCCAAAATTTCTGTCTACAGTTTCCTCCCAATAACATGTCGGCTCTTAAGCCTCCTATACACTGGTAGAGAGACAAAGAAACTAAGCAGAAAACAAATGGGGTGGTCTCATGTCACCTGAATTATTAAGTTGGAGAAGACTGAATCAAATCTTCTCTAATATATCTTGCTGCCAGAGAAAACACTCACTGGAGAAAAATATCATCTAGAGCTTTCACAGATTTTTCATATGCATTGTCTGTAATTCAATAAAAAATCAGCAAGTATGCCAACAATTGGTATTCCATGACTTAAAACTAGGGAAAGAAATAAAGAGCAAACAGTGAAACACACAAAAAAGTGTGGCTACACAGATTTTCCAGAAATTGCAGTTATGAACAGACACTTAAAATAACTATGATTAATAATTTCTATAAATTACAGTATGGGAAATTGAAGATTAATAATTTTATTTAATCTACCAAGAGACAGATTACTCCCTGAATCTTTTCAAGGGAGAATTAAGTAGAAATTCTAAAAATACAAGTATTTAAAACTTAATTACATATTCAGCAGACAGGTTTGCAGCAAATTAAAAACAACAGAAGAGAAGACTTAGACAACTGTCATATCCATCAGTTAAAAAATATCCAAATTGAAGAACACAAAGAAATAAAGAAAAATATGAAAAAGCAAAAGTGAAATATTGTCACAATGAAATATTTACATATTATTGTGATCTAAGCAGCAAAAGGCACAGAGGTGATATTTGAAGAAATACTGACTTAGATTTCTCTACATCTGATGAGAGACAACAGGTCCTGGATTCAAGTTCAGTGGACCCCAAAGCAGCATAAAATGAAAGAAAACTACAAAATAGTCATACTATAATAAAATTCTTGAAACTTGAAAACAAAGTGAAAACCTTAAAAGCAGTGATTAAACACACACACACATACAGTATTTCTAATGAAATAATCTTGTGACTGATGGTAGATTTTTCAACAGAAACAGTGTTAGAAATATAAAAGTCAAATTAGATCTTTGAAAGAAATAACTGCTGACTTGGAATTCTACACCCAGTGAAAAATGCCTTAAAAATAGGAGAGAAAACTGGAATTTCAACTGAAAAAAATGAGAGAATATAAATTATCACCAGACCAGAAAAACTATAGTAAAAGGAGCACTAATGGATGCTCTCCAGACAAAAACAAAATTAATCCATGTGCAAGGAAGGAAATGTAGGAATAAATGAAAACTCTTGGAAAATATAGCTATGTGTGAAAATCTAAATGTATACTGCTAAAAAACAATAATAAGAAGGCTACATTGTGGTTTTAAATTTATGTAGAATTAAAATATTTGAAAATAATAGCAGAAAGGGTAAAAGGGAGGAAAATAAAAATGACTTTAGTCCTCACCTTGTTAATCTAGCTGTACACTTAAAATGTCTGAACTTTATTTTATACTTACCTTTTAAATATGTAAAACATGAATTTCCAAATAGATTTTGAATATCAACTATTTTAAGTGTGTTACATCCTCAGAGAGATGACATGAAAGTTCCTGTCATAAACGGATCTCATATTTGGGAGAGGGAGTTAGATTTTTTTTTTAAATACGTGAACAACAAACTATTAGTTCCATATATACAGAAGCAAGTACTTTTATTGAAATAAAAAATAACATTTTATGAGAATACAGAGGAAAGATCAATTAATTCCAAAGAGAGATCAAGAAAAGTTCCAAGGGGTATAATTTAAAGTTGTAAGTGAAAGGATGGTTAGAATTTCAATAAGTAGAAGGCATTGGTATGATTTGCTTAACAGAACATATTAAACTTAACAAATCATGTTAAACTATAAAACTGTTGGCTGCTTAAGCCAAGAAAAGTATGTTTAATTCTGTAACAAACACTGTTATCATATAATCAATAACATTTCATTCAACAGTGGCAACTCTGACATTTCTAAAAGTGGAATTTTTTGTTTTCCAACTAAAATATAACCAGTTCTTGGATAACCTTTCCAACCCACAGCAGAACTTGGAGAAAAGAAAATCATTAGAACAGTGCCACAGAGAATACAGAAGGAAAAGTTATTTCTGAAATAATAGGCGCAGGCATTTTTGAAAATCATTAGAAAGATAGCAGCTTTGCTCATGTACTGCATAGGGATTCAGTCCCTGTTAGCAAAAATAGTTTTATGTATAAAAATACCTTGAAAAAGAAGATAGAGGAAATGCTAATACTGAGTATTTGCAGCTATAGAAGCTGAGAAGTCTCTGCAATCATTACAGAATCTCTGATACATGTAAAGTGACAATTCTGCCACACAGCAGGGTGTGATACAGACAGCATTAGGCCTAAACACAGGTGGTAACGTAGCACCATGACTGAGGGGACAAAGCCATTTTTCCTAACCATGTTTGTTAAGTGTCTAATTATGAGCATAGCATAATATTTTAATTAGATTTTTTAACGATGCAAGAAAATTGCAGTTTATTCCAATGTGTAGGTTAAGAAAGTCTCAACAAATATTTGGCATAGTAAAAATTATTGATCTTGAAAAAAGGAGAAAGGTCCATGTGTAAGATGATAAAGCGGGATGGAGACTTCAGTCAATGAGACCCAAGACTGGGTCCCATCCACAGGAAAATGCTGTCCCGAATGCTTACAACAAGCAACCAGAAGCAACAGTGCAGCCAATATACAACCACATGCCTAAAGCTCAGTATTTAGTCAAGGGATAGCCAGTTACCAAAGGCGGGCTGATCCTATCTGTGGATCCTATGTAGTTTGGATAAAACACACTGGAGTTTAGTTATCACAGGATTGTGCCGACACAGTAAGTGATAAATCATTAGCCATCATGGAGGGATAAAAGGACCCCACTCTTTGGGTGTTGTGCAAAATAAACGAAAAAGAGAAGATGACTGTCCTTGAATAACTGCTGGCTCTAGAGCAAGCCTTTTGCTGAAAGAAACTCCTATGGAGGGATATTCTAGGTTATTGAATGCCTGATAATAAGAGGATTAAGGTAAGTCCATTTTTGTTATAGGATTAGAATGTTTACATGGAGAGAGACCTGAGAGTCAAGTATTGAGAGTTGAGGCTTGGGCAAAGCTCCTGCCTCTGAGGAATGGAATAAGACCAATGAAGTTAGGAACAAGATGGAATGCATTTTTTTTTTTTTTTTTTTTTTTTTTTGCGGTACGCAGGCCTCTCACTGTTGTGGCCTCTCCTGTTGCGGAGCACAGGCTCCAGATGCGCAGGCTCAGCGGCCATGGCTCACGGGCCCAGCCGCTCCGCGGCATGTGGGATCTTCCCGGACCGGGGCACGAACCCGTGTCGCCTGCATTGGCAGGCGGACTCTCAACCACTGCGACACTGGGGAAGCCCGGAATGCATTCTTTTTGAGGCTTGACTGCAGCAATTGCAGGTCTTGGGGGTGGTGTAATAATTAAACTAAATACAGAAAACTACCAACAGTCAATATATACACATATTTCAATAGAATAAACAACTTAATATTTATTTCCAGTCTATCTTTACCATACATGCATTTTAAATATTCTAATATATGCATACTTTCTCCTTTACAGTTGTATAGAACAGATAAAGCAAGTCCCCTTGGAACATTTCCCTCACAGCTGACAAGTGCCCTTTCACTTCTTCACCTTCAGAAGAAATCACTGTCACATGCTTAGAGTCTGTCTTGCCAGATAGTTCTATTCTTTTTCCTCAGTAATACCAGCTGTTCTCCAAAATGACTATACTAATTCACTCTGCCATCAGGTTGTTACAGAAATTATTTCACCATATGCTTACAACATTTGATACTGTCAAATTTTAAATATTTTTCCAAATAGAAGAAATTCAAATAAAAATGTGATCCCAATCATTTTATATGTGGATTGCCCTGGTGCTTCTGATAAAACTGAAATAACTATGTAAATGTTGATCTATTTATGGCCTCTCTCATTTATTCCATTGATACATTTGTCATTCCTTATGCCAAAACCATGTTTTGTTGACTATCGCTTTATGGTAAGTCTTGAAATCAGGCAGTAAACTCATCCAACTTTGTTTCTTTTAAAATATTGTTTATCTCTTCTATTTCCTTTACATTCCACATAAAATTTAGGTTTAGCATGTCAGTTCCTTAAAAAAACCCCTTGAAATTTTGATTCAGAATACAATGAATCTGTAAACCAATTTCAGGAAAACTGATATCTTAACAATATTGAGCCTTCTGGTCTGTGATCATGATATCTCTTTCCATTTATTTGTTTAGATTTTACCCAGCTTTTCTCAGCAAAAATGTTTTGTACCTTTCAGTGTAGAAACTGTGAACATCCCATTAAATTTATTTTTGGGTTAGATGGTATTCTAATATAATAATTCTACATTCAATTGTTTATGAGAGTACATATAAATTTACAGTTTTAAATGTTTCCCTCCATTATAAAATATTGCTAAATTTACATACTAATTCTAATAATTATATAGGTTGTTTAGGATTTTTGATATATATCATCATGTTACCTCTAAAACTAAGATAGTTTTTCTTCTTCACTTTCAATCTTTAACCAAAGCCCTATTTTCCTCCACTGAACACAACGTCCATATATGAAATAGCTTGTGACCAACAATAAGAAGCTAGGAATAAATGAGAAATGGGATACTCCATGATCTCCACATCTGGAGAAATATCCCAGTGTAACACAGGACATTGCCATGGTCAGAGAGAGCTGTGCCAGCTAGATTGTGCAATGGCAGTTGAACAGAAAAAAGATTGCCAAAGAAATATTAAGGCTCCATTTCGAGAAGAAAAAGATATCAAATAAAAAATGACAAGTCTGGGGCTTCCCTGGTGGCACAATGGTTGAGAGTCCACCTGCCGATGCAGGGGACACGAGTTTGTGCCCGGTCTGGGAAGATCCCACATGCCGTGGAGCGGTTGGGCCTGTGAGTCATGGCCGCTGAGCCTGCGCGTCCGGAGCCTGTGCTCTGCAACGGGAGAGGCCACAACAGTGAGAGGCCCGCATACCGCAAAAAAAAGAGACAAGTCTCCCTTAAAAAGGGAACCAGCACTAATTAATACAAATTTCATGAAACAAAACACTTGAATATCAAACGCTTTGTTTATTTAAATGATATGCTGAAAATTGCCATACATATGTTGATAAGGGCATTGTATTTAAAACCTAGTTAACCAAATGAGGTTATAGTTAATGTTGACAGGGAGGTTTTACATTAGAGGAAATGTAAATAAAGTCTGTTTTATATCATAAGTAATACACTTTTTGTGCAGTTTCCTCCTATTCAAAGTAAAAAGATGTTTTCTTTTATTATAACATTGCACTGCAAGGCTGGGTACCAGGAGCAAGTGAAAAGGTGTTCAGAGCTAGGGTCCAAAAGGCAGAGAGAGATCTGCTGTGAAACTGAGGTTCATGAGGAAGATGTAATAACAAGTATCTGGTTTGAGAAAAGCAAGACTGAAGGGGTACAGTAATTTGAATACAACTCAATGTCTGTATGGGTTCCAAGTATCAATACCTTCAGTAGTACAGGGTTCAAGGATCTGGCAAGGAGTTTGGCCAAAGGTCAACATTTGACATAGCTCTATATTTTTAACTATGAGATCAAATCGTTGATGACATGACAGCAGAAAAGTGGACACTCTGGTCTCCACAAAATGTATCAGTATTGGTATTTATATGTAGCTGCCATAGTTTCACTAGGATTCAGGCACAGTGTTCAGGAAATATCTACACATAATCAGCATCAAGCTCATCAATATTCCTCACCCTCTTAACAGAAGCAAAGCCTTTATCCTGTTGTGTTCCTGTTCTGCCAGGCTTGCAATTGGAGCTTTCACATTTACTCAGGTAGAATTCAGGATATTGATGACCTGACATGGAATGTTCTTATCTGTCATGTTGAAACACTTGCTCATCTGATGTATCAGTCAACATCAAGTTTGAAAAATGACTGTCCACAACAGATCACATGGAAAGCCAGAATCTCAATGGGTTCTTCACAGCTGGAATCAATAAACACACAGGTGTTCTGTGTGGGGTTCTATGTCAAAGCTTCCCTGGTGGCGCAGTGGTTGAGAGTCCGCCTGCCGATGCAGGGGACATGGGTTCGTGCCCCGGTCCGGGAAGATCCCACATGCCGTGGAGCGGCTGGGCTCGTGAGCCATGGCCGCTGAGCCTGCGCGTCCGGGGCCTGTGTTCCGCACTGGGAGGGGCCACAACAGTGAGAGGCCCGCGTACCGCAAAGAAAAAAAAAAAAAGCTTTGACAACATATATGCCTGATAGAAAGTAGACCTGGGTTATTACACATTGTATTCAGCTACACTTCTTCAAACATACATTGCTGAACTCTGGAAGCATATGAAAAGTTTGTAGAAATACTTTGGAGATTCTGTTAGTCAGGATCCAACTATTAAAACATAAACCACCTTGAGAGTTTATAATAAAGGGAATTTCATATAAGAACTGGTTACACAGGTGATGGGAAAGACTAAGAAACCAATCAGGAATAGGTAGCTGGAAAGGAAACACAAAGGTATGTTTACAGAAACCACTTTAGAGTAGAAAAGAGCTATTATAGATCATATCCTTCCCAAGATCACTTACTGACATTGACCTAGGGTAACCTAACCGCTTTGTTCCTCCCATGAATCCACATAAACACAATCATCCCCCACATACATACACAAGTGCATTCATTCAATCACATAAGCAAACCTATGCATTAAGACCTGGAGTAACAGCTGAAGACATAAAGATTCCATCTCTTACTAGTTCTTCCTATTTAAACTTTAAGGCCTTGGAACTTGGTTGACTCTTCCTTTCCTGGCCTGTATCTCCCTTTCCCCATTCAATGTGGACAGCTCATTCATTTGCTTCCACAAATACAGAGAATTGCACTGACTACACAGAATGCAACTGTTAGTTCACTTTTCTGGTCTACTGATGGACTGTGCCCAGTACAGTGTTTGAGTCAGGTTGGACCCTCAGTAAAACTTTGTTAAAGAAAAATGATTAAATGAATGACTAAAATGTCCTATATCCTTGGGGGCATTTCTAAGATATATAGAGAGCTTTCAGCAGGGATTTATTAGGAGGCTGCAAGCTTCACAGAGGAAGAGAAGCTCAAGACTATTTCAAAGGATGTTTAGGAATTTTTAGATAGTAAAATAATGACAAAGGCATAATTCCTTGGATACATCTGGATATGCAATTTTTCATGTGGAAAAGTAATCACTTGCCCTTTTTCTAGATCCAATAAGGAGGAATTGTCTTAACATGTTTCCCAAATTCTCACAGGCCTGGTCTTTATTTAAGAGACTTGTGCATAGCCAAGCATCATTATTTTTACTATAACACCCCATAATATCTATTATCCACCAATATATAATCGATATCTATCTATATCTATATAATTTAAATGGACTCAACTTCCATTCCTCTCTTTTCAGCAGAAGAAGTTGTAAAGCTAAAACATTACACTTACAGAGTCCTTTGCTGCTGGGATTATCAATATCATTTAGGTTATGTCAGTCAATTTCACTCACAAGGGATTTGATGAGCAGAAGAGAGGCAGAGGTGATTCTCCATGAGCTACTGGATGATAACTGCAGTAAGCAAGGTTATAGTTTTGCTTCAACAGAGTTCACTGGCCATTGTACAGCTTCATGACAGAAGCGTATGCATTGCAACCCAAAATACAAAACTGGAGCAAACATGCTAAGATAAGAAAAAAATTCATGCAGAAAGAAGAGGACATACAAGTGCTATTAAATAAGGGCAGACAGAGGCCAAAGTTGATGTGCTTCGTGAACAGGGAAGAAGATGGAAGATGGGATGGGATCCATTTCATGTACAGCCTTGCAGTCCATGGTAACAAGAAAAATAGTTACTTAATTTGTAATGAAAAGCCATTGATAAATTCAAAGAAAGAAAGAATGTGATTTGATGTACATATTACAAAACTGGCTGCTGATGAAAGACTGTCTGTAGGGGGCCGAGACAGGATACAAGATAGACAGTAAAGTCATGGAAATGAACAAGGATGATGATTCACATTAAGGTTGTAGTGAGGGAAATGCCAAGATATCACTAAGTCAGAATGCACTTTTATTTATATCTTTACATTTTCTAGTTTGGGGCATGATTGCTGTCTGCATCTCAGTTTCTTCAAACTTTGGTCATAAATATCTTAGGACTTCCTCATAGTTGCATCCATTTAACTAAGAGATAAATAATTTAAAGTCGTTTGATTTATAACACATTTCTCTAATGGAAATCCAAAACCCATTAACTGTGGTCAACCCAGACTTAGAAGCAATAGATTTTAGGCTCTGTTTCCACTTTGCATCATCATACGCTCACAGTCAAACAGAAACAGCCCCAGAACACACTATAATCAGTGTAATTTTTTACACGCCAACTCACTCTTCAGAAATACTTTGGATTATTTTTACCCACTGACTATTTTGGATCATTGATTTTACATTGATTTGTGACATCACTTGGGTGAAAGGGAAAAAAAAACTATATTAAGCCTAGGTTTAAATTAATTTGTATTTACATTAGAAAGAAAGTTAACTGAAAAGATAGGAAAAATTGGTAAAAATTAAGAAGTGGTAGTTTTCTCACTGTCGGGGCAGGATTAGACCCACTGATTTCTTCTTGGGCTGCCTTCTATAGATACATAAATTAAAAGGAGGAGGATTTTATAAACCCGTGTTTTTTTCTTCTGCTATCAAAATCCTGAAAAAAAAAGTTTTATCTGGTTTTTAAAATATGGACTTTCATATGTTGAATGCTGAGATCAGGGTTAGAGTTGGAGCAAACAAAGCAAAATGGTACCACAACTCACCCACTGCAGTATAACAATATGTGAAAGATGAAAAGGGTTTTTCCTAACAACACTATTACTTGAATGAAGGTTGAAAATAATAAATATTATGACCTCATATTTGGCAATTATGGGCAGATACTTTTTGGACTCTGGGAATTATTAATTATGTTGAAAATGTGTCATATCCTCCCTCCCTATTTTAAAGTAGAAAGGAAAACACATCTTAAAATCTTAAATAGGTTACACGGTATTAGGATGACATATTGTAACAAGATTTACAGCCTCTCAAAAAAACAAAAGTATCAAAAGGAAATAGGAAGCTAATTAGGAAGCACTGTTCTGTGGCATTTTCTGTGCTGTATCATATGAAAAAAGCTTGAAAGATGAAGTTAAATGATGTAGTGTGGCAAAGCAAGCAGTTAAATATCTTCACTCTCTCTCTGGGAGTTGCCTGCCAGTCAAGTTATTGACTGCAAATGAGAATAATGCATATTGCTAGCAAACATGACAGAAACATCCTGGTATATCATTCAATAATGAGTATCATGAACTTGTCAAAACAGGAAAATGTTTTCTTGAGTCCAATAGGTCTTAATGACTGTAATCTATGCAGTGAATTTCATACAATGTGGCTTTTGAAAATATAACATACTTGAATGATCTTTCTCCAGCTGTGTGGTATAAGGGTATGGATTAAATCAGTGTTGTAAAATCTTTAATAATATAATTATTTGTATCATCAGGATATATGTAGGAGTATAATTGTTATAAAAGTACACTTTTCAAATAAGGATGTCTTCTTTGTTGTTTCAGTCTTTTTTTTTTTTTTTTGAGGTGTTTTTCAACATCTGATGATTCCCAGTGATTGTTTTCTCATAAATTAGGCATTAAAAGGTGACAGAAAGTTCAGCTGTGTGAACAATTTATAAACGGATGGACCTTTAAGTCCACTGTGCAGCATGAGACCAGGATGCTTTATGTGGAGTGCCCATCCCCATCTCCATCTTCACCAAAATCTGTATCTGTGGACTTTTTCTCTTGGACTGTTCAGTTTCCTTAAAAGGATTCTAAGCTTGGCCAGGTACGGTTAGAGGGTTTGAGGTATAGATTAGAAGATTCATGAAGTAAGGCACCGTTTCTCACCTTCCCCAGTGTTCAGTGGGCCCAGGGCAGATTTCCTCTTATTCACTTTCAAAAGAAGTAAATTTCCTTTTTTTCAACAGGAGTGGAGGAAGGCAGTCCTTTAGCTAGCTAGTGACAGGGTTATCAATTCTTTTCATACATTTTCACACAGCCCTCCTCTCAGCGCCTCTGCCTCGTGCACATACTTTCAGAGAGGTGTGTTGGTCCCAAATCACTGAGCATTTGGGGGGAATTTTGTGGAAAGAGTCTATAGGATTCCTGGAGTATTCTTCACCCTCTCCTGGCCACTCATTTAGGTGCTTCAGACCGAGATATAGGTAAACCCTATGCCATTCATTATTCGTACATCTACTTTCCTTTGCAAACTTGGTTGGCATTTCTCATCTGTGGTCATCTCTGTTTCTTATATCTATCTTTATGGGTTTATTCTTTTTTATGTATATTCACTTTTGTTATATTCGAATTGTGAAAGAAGAAAGAGTAGAGATAAACATATGTATCCTATCAAAAAGTTCACTAAAATTCTGTTATAATATTTATTTTATTAAAAAATCCTCTAGACACCTTTTCTTTTTTCATAACTTAACATATTATGTTAAAATATCAACTAACCATTTATGTTTTCACACATATTAGTGCACAAAAATTCATTCAAAATGTATATGTTCAGTTTCTTCCTGAAATTTTGAAATATTTCTTCAGTGTGATGTTTTGAACTTGAATGTTCACAACTCTAATATCTTTATTGAGATTTTATCTTATATCAACACAAATTGTATAATGACTTCAAACCAATATTCACTTGAATTTTATTACTTCATTCTGTCCAGCAATTATGCCTTTTTTACCAGTTGATTTTACTGCAAGTTTATCTTTTATAAGTATTCTGCGGTAGTATGTGTTATTAAGAAAAAATGAAGGTATTTAACTTTTAATTCATAAGTTTAAATCTTTTATATTTATTTTCATTACAGATATACTTATTTCTAAGTTCAATGTCTAATGTTTCTTATTTTTTATATTTCCTGTATATTTTCTTCTATTCTCATCTCTTCTGTTTTGTTGGTTTTCATGTCTTAAATGATCTGGTGGGTAAATATCCTTCTTTAAAAATTCTAGATAGGGCTTCCCTGGTGGCGCAGTGGTTGAGAGTCCGCCTGCCGATGCAGGGGACACGGGTTCGTGCCCCGGTCTGGGAGGATCCCACATGCCTCGGAGCGGCTGGGCCCGTGAGCCATGGCCACTGAGCCTGTGCGTCCAGAGCCTGTGCTCCGCAATGGGAGAGGCCACAACAGTGAGAGGCCCGCGTATCGCAAAAAAAAAAAAAAAAAAAAAATTCTAGATAAAGTGCATTTATCAAGGAAATGACTATATTACAGTGATTAAATAATTACATTAGGAGTCAGATGAATGTTCCAGTATTTATATATTATTAATTCTGCAGTCTTAATTAAGTCACTTATCTTTTTCTGGTCCTTATTTCTCACTTCTATAAAATGAATATACTAATAGTTGGCTTAGGAGTGTCAAAGGATGAGACTACCACTTAATGTCTGAAATAAGAAGACAAAACTAAATTTATTGCTTATTAAGTGAGAACTATGCCCTTTAGGTATAATCTCTCTGAATCTAAGCAGAACAGAATACTTTTTAAATATAAATTTTAGGAACTGTAGGGTTTAGAGACTGGTGGACTTTCACAGGTATGGGTGAGAAGATATCATCTGTATAAGCATGATCAAGTAAGACTACTGTTAATTGGTTGGCACTCAGAGGTGTATCTGTGATTGACTAACTGTGATAAGCAAGGAGCTGTAATTCATTCCCTTAGTGCGCAAAATCATGCTCAGTGAGGAAAGCTTTTGCTTATTAGATAAACAGGCTTAAAACTGGTTTGGATTGCTACTTACATCATGGTTATAAGGCAATCAATCTTTTTCTAGAATCATAGGAAATTTTCTTTTTCAGGAATATGTGAACAAACTAAATCAAAGACTGAATTATAGAGGATTAAGTACAATGTACAGTTCATTTTAGTATTGACTACACTGTAGTTAATATTATCATTAATGTTACAGTTACTTTTCAATAAAAATATAGAAACTTAGCACAGCTTTCCCTATTATGTCTCTATATTGTGAAATTATCCTATCAAAGAAGTATTCAACTACAATGAACCTTCTCAAAACTCCAAAGTTTATATCTGTGTTATTCTCTACTAATAGAAAACATAAAGTATTAACATTCCTGTACTTTCTGTCTATAGTGAGTGCTCTTTATTTTTAGTTTATCCACTCAAAAGACATTTATTAAGTGCCAACAATATGACCATGTCTCACACACACACACACACACACACACACATACACACACACACATACACAAGGGTCGGGAGGGAGAGGGACAGAGAGAGAATGTGGGGCCCAAAATGGAAAACATATTTTAAGTGAAAATATTGCACAAGTAACTCATTTTTAATATTGTGATAAGTGCTAAAATGGAATATATGGTATTGTGAGTTATGGAGAACAGGGTCATTGAGAAATGCCATTACGACTTGGACATAAAGTATGAGTAGGAGTTAAGCAAGGAAGGGGTAGATTATTGGGAGAGAAGCAATCATTTCAGTAAGGGGAATGATGTGTGCAAAGTCAAGCTGCTGAAAGCCAGCCAGTGTGAGTACACAGTGAGAGGGAGAAAAACTGATAGAAAACAATTCTGGAATAATAAAAGTCTTGGATTATACCCTAAGAACAATGGTCTGACAGTAAAATTAGCAGTGTGAGAAATGACTCAATGAAACTTACTCTTCAAACATGAGTAGGCATACACTTTTTCTGGTGGTTTCATGGAGATGGTGAGTTGCATAGCATTTAATATCTATTCTGAAAGCAGATTTATA
This sequence comes from Hyperoodon ampullatus, assembly GCF_949752795.1. Lineage (NCBI taxonomy): Eukaryota > Metazoa > Chordata > Mammalia > Artiodactyla > Ziphiidae > Hyperoodon > Hyperoodon ampullatus. The sequence continues at coordinate 34,155,690 of NC_136925.1, read as the reverse complement.
GGATTTAGCGATCAACTTGATTTGGGAAATTTTTCTTAGAGAAAGTCCAGACTTCTGAGCAGAAATTTGGAAGAGCCTGCCTTATCTAATAATTACAGCTGCTTACAAGATGTGGTAGTCATTTCTAGTAAGAGTTTTTCTGCATAAGAATAATCAAGCTGATCTACTGAAAAACTTTCACTAATTTTCTTCCCATTTTTAACAGTAAATCACGATAATGGTTTTAACTGTTTCTTTAAAATGTCTTTTTGAGCCATCTGGGTTTGCTGTTGAGAAACCAATAATATCACTTGAAATATTTTAATCTATTTGTTTTTGTCTCCCTCCCTTCTTAAAAACATGTTGCCCTTGCATCAAAATAGAATCTCAAAAAACAGAAATAAGCTTTCAGCCAGTCTTTTGCTCATTTCAAACTTGATTATCAATAAAAAAAGAAAAGGATGTAGGAATCAAATAATGTTGAAGTCACCAAACCAGACCATAAGGTAACACACACTATAAATCATTTTTTTCAAAATCTCAGTGTGTGATCAATAGAACATAAAGTATGTTACTAATTTATAGAATTAGAATTAAATCAGAAAAGCATTAAATTATCATTTACACTTGGAGTTATTACAGCTAGAATTGATTTAAACTACTAGTTTTGACTTATTCAGGATGACCCCTTATATATTTATATTTATATATATATATATATATATACACTTTATTTTTGATTGTTATTTATATATATATTAACATAGGACATCTATATATCTCTAGCTTTCACTGGTTCTTTCAATAATGAATGTGAAATTGGCCTTTGTGAAGCCTACAATAAACAGTCTGTTTGCTATGGGCATCAAGGAGATTTTTAATAGTATAAGTATCCATTCCTGGAAATGGAACTGCTAACAGAATCAGGTTTATTCAGGATTTTCATCCAAGGTTTTTATCCTGACAATCATTCCTCTGTTTTCTTCAAATACCTTAAAAATCCCAACATATCCCTGGCTATAGTTTATTCAAACAACCATTCTACAAACAAGGGACAAGCCTCTCCAGCTACAATACTGTTTATATTGCCCTTAATGATATCAAATTATTCCATTTTATTAATCGCATGCTAATATTTATTATCTATTTCCTCAAAGGCAACTTGAGCCTTGGGAAACTTGACCCTTTGGAAATAAAAACTTGCATTAGGTCTTTATTTTGTTTTCTTTGTGCACAAATGTTGTCTGCCACTGTGGGTAAAAATACTTCACTAGGACATAAAATAAATAAAAGAAAGAGAAGCCACAAAGGAATAAACAGTACATGTTGCAGAATGTAGTCAAATCATAATAGCACCATAGAATATGATTGTTGATTGGCTTGTTTACAGTGTGGTTTACTAGTGCCCTTTGATCCAGAGAGTACAGTACAATCTGCAGCTGTAGCTCTCCTACATGCAGACCTTTCCATGGCCTTCTGAGAATCGAAAATGAACATACAATACCCTTAGCAGTTTACTGTTTTTCAGTATACTGGTACTGCTTTGTTTGTTTTAGAAGCAAAACTTTTTTTTTTTTTTTTTCGCGGTACGCGGGCCTCCCACTGTTGTGGCTTCTCCCGTTGCGGAGCACAGGCTCCGGACGTGCAAGCTCAGTGGCCATGGCTCACGGGCCCAGCCGCTCTGCGGCTTCCCGGACCGGGGCACGAACCCGTGTCCCCTGCATCGGCAGGCGGACTCTCAACCACTGCGCCACCAGGGAAGCCCAGCATGAGTTTTTTGATGCACATAAAAACAATTTGATATTAAAGATTCAAGTGTAGTGGGAGATATCTAATTGTAAAGGCAATTTATGGAACTAGCTTCTTTCTAAGTTATTGTTGAACTATACAGAATTAATGTCTCAGATGCTGAACTTCTTGAGAGGTATATCTGTATCATGAAATATTCCACGTGGGATCACTGTGAGCCATCCATGTTAGCAAAACTAAGAATTTTAGTTATGATGGACAGCATTCCTGGCCTACCTACAGTAGTCCCCCTTATCCATGGGTTTGCTTTCTGTGGTTTCAGTTACCTGTGGTCAACCAGGTCTGAAAATATTATATGGAAAATTCCAGAAATAAACAATTTATAAGTTTTAAATCACAGGCCATTCTGAGCAACATGATGAATCTCGCACCATCCCACTCTGTCCCTCCCAGGATATGAAGCATCACTTTGTCAAAAGTATCCATGCTGTATGTGCTACCCACCCCTTAGTCACTTAGTGGTTGTCTTAGTTATCAGAGCAACTTCGAGTTATCACAGTGCTTATATTCAAGTAACCCTTATTTTACTTAAAATGGCCCCAAAGCAAATAAGTGGTGATGTTTGGGAATTCAGATATTCTCTTACTGTGCTTAATTCATAAATTAAACTGTATCATAGGTATTATGTATAGGAAAAAACATGGTATATATAGGATTCTGTACTATCCTCAGTTTCAGCATCCACTGTGGGTATTGTAATGTATTCCTTGCAGATAAAGGGGGGCTTCTGTATTTTATTTGAGTGCAGATTGCTCTCTGCAGTTAAATGTTTGACCTCATAGAGAGATAATTAGATGATAAATAGGTAGGTAAATAATTAGAAGATGTTTGTAAGAGAGCAAATCATAAAAAGGAAATGAAATTATAACAATGCAATAGTTATAATACTAAAATTACTTTTGCATACTTTTTGTGTTCAGATATGTATGGATTTGATTTATATCCACTATAGCTAAGACGCTATATAAAAAGCATGGAATTTGGATAGATGGTAATTTACTCCCTCTCTTTATCTTCTTAACACTTTTTTTTTTTTTGGCCATACAATGGGGCAATGCAGGATCTTAGTAGCAGGATCTTAGTTTCCTAACCAGGGATCGAACCCATGCCCCCTGCATTGGGAGTGCAGAGCCTTTTTTTTTTTTTTTTTTTTTTTTGGCTGCTTTGGGTCCTTGTTGCTGCTCGTGGGCTTTCTCTAGCTGTGGTGAGTGGGTGTTACTCTTTGTTGCGGTGCACGGGTCTCTCATTGCAATGGCTTCTCTTGTTGTGGAACACGGACTCTAGGTGCACGGGCTTCAGTAGTTGCAACATGCAGGCTCAGTAGTTGCAGCACGCAGGCCCTAGAGCACACGGGCTTCAATAGGTGTGGAGCACGGGCTCAGTAGTTGTGGCTCGCAGATCTAGAGCACAGGCAGGCTCAGTAGTTGTGGTGCACGGGCTTAGTTGCTGTGCAGCATGTGGGATCTTCCTGGACCAGGGATCGAACCTGTGTCCCTGGCATTGGCAGGCAGATTCTCAACCACTGTGCCACCAGGGAAGTCCCAGGAGTGCAGTCTTAACCACTGGACCGCCAGGGAAGCCCCTCCTTAACATCTTTAATATCATTAATGCACACTGTAATCAACCTATCCCATGCCAGAAGTAGTCTTTCTCTGAGCAACTAATAGCCTCATGATTTTGTTCCTGAAGTTTCTTCTTTTACTCCCATCCAATCGTTTAGGAACACTATGATAGACAAAGCATAAAGAAAGTTTAAGAATACCTACTAATACAAAATTCTAAAATGAACAAATACCTAAATAGTGCTAGTCATATTCCCAACCACCTCTTCCTATATTAATGTGGAGTGAAATGTGTTGAAAGTCTCTACATATATTCCATGTAATTATAAATTTACTTATATGTTAAGAAAAATCTAGATTTTTTTAAAGCAGGAAAATGAGAAGGATCACACAATGTATTGTAGAATCTGTCTAATTGCAATTAAATGAAGAATCAATAAGAAATAAATCCGTGTTCTGCGTTTACTATTAATGCATTTTTTTCTATAGTGAATTCTTCTAATGGAATTATAAAGGTTTTTTTTCCCCCATGTTGTTTCAAATTAATAGGTCATTAACTCAGGGCCTTATAAAAGAAAATTCACCTGACTTTACCACATAGCTTATTAAAGATAGGCAACTTTAAAAAAAATTAACATGGAGTATATTCTGGGTAAATTTAAGTGTATAGATTGAAAAATCTCAGCCAATGCTGTAGAAATGCACTGTGCTGCCATAATATGTTAGACATTATTACTTATCATTTGATGTAGCCACACAAAAGGCATAAAGAAGACAAGTCCTCCTGGAGGCCTACAATCTTAGGAAGTAAGTGTAGCAAGTAAAGTAGTTGAAAAAGGAATTACTTCACATGAAACTTTTATTCCCATTCTCCCTTTATCTTAACCATCTGTTAAAACAGCAATTTGAATGTAGCTCTGCTTTAGAGGAATTACCAGTTAGCTAGAGACCTTGATGCTATAGGTATTGGAAGTTTGTATTTAGTGAAAAGGGTACCCTTGGGCTGCAGAAAAGCACGGGTGAGTTATTCTTTCAGAAGGCAAGATTTTATGGTATTAAATTATTTTCTGTAACATTGAATGACTCAGAAATATACAATTGATCACTGTGGCTATAACATTTCAGTTCCAGTGGAGACATTTGCTCCACATATGAAAACTGAATACAATTGCATATATTACACCTAGAGAAAAGAATACTGAAAATTGTTAGTGAGGGCGGGAGTCAGTAAGAAATGAAAAACAAAGCAAAACAAAAAATCTCAAGGAGAAAGTGACACTTGAAGAAGAGAAACTGGGACAGAAATTAACATAGTGTGTTTGTGGAAAAGTGAACAGACTGACCTGAGTGTGATGAAAGGATAATTTTGAGAAGTGGGAAATAAATTTGGAATGCCAAACAGAGTAATAGTTTGGGGGATCTTAGAACCAGGACAATGAGATTATGGGCAACTTCCGTCACCCCTCTCATTGTTAGGAGAAAGGATAAGTAATATATTTAAGGTAGCAATTCTTAGAGTCAGTCTCATATTAAAATAAACAGGTATTCCTTGAGGGTAAGATTCCTTGGTTTAATATCGTTGGATATTCTTTTAGGTGAACTTGATTTGAGTTAGATGAATCATATTTTAGCACAATTTTAATTGATAAGACAGGGAAATACTCTGTGGCTAAAACAGAGAAGTTGTGCTCAAATAGAGATACAGAATTTATTCAATCCACTCAGAAACACACAGAAGCATGTATACACACACAAAGGGACTTAGATATACAGGATGCTTTATATTAAAAGGGCTAACCAATTGCCAAATTGTGTAATAAAAAAATAGCTTTATATTATTTTCTTTCAGTAAATATAATTGGTATAATGATATAAACTGAATTGAATCAATATGTTAAAGTATAATATATATAAAAATAAATTATTGAAATAGATTATTATTTGCACAGCCTGTTCCTATAATGAGTCTGTACTATATTAGTAAGACTTTTCTGAGACAAGTAATCCTAATTGCACAGCTTATTTACTACGTTTGTGTATTTATTTCTGTCATTATTTAATATGGGAATTGCACTAGATAATATTGTCTCATTCCAGTATCAATATATTCATGTATATAAATTTACCTGATTAAATATCATCTTGCATTATTTCCTTGTTTTGTATTTGTGAATTTTGCCTTCCGGATTGATTGTTTAGGTTTTTAGTATTCATGAACTATAACTTCTGGTCACTTTTCTTTGCCTAGAATATAGATGCACATGAGTTTCACACTTTTCTCCCTGAAGGTTAATTATAGGCATCAATATTCTATCGTCAATTAATTCAAAACTACCTACTGAGTCTCTCCTAGTTGCCTGACAATATATCAAGTTCTGGAGCTCTGAAGAAATTGGCAAAGCCTATACTCTTGTGGAACATATTTTGTAGAAGGAGAAACAGACAAAAAACAGATGTGTACATGTTTTTACATAAGTCGGATATAAAGCTAATTTAGAAATCTGCAAATTGTGTTATATGGTTTACAGGGAACAACACAAGAATCTGATAAAAATGAAGGTGGGGGAGGAGCATCAAGATGGCGGAAGAGAAAGACGCGGAGATCGCCTTCCTCCCCACAAATACATCAGAAATACACCTGCATGTGGAACAGCTCCTACAGAACACCTACTGAACGCTGGCAGAAGACCTCAGACCTCCCAAAAGGCAAGAAACAAGGTACCCAGGTACCTGGGTAGGGCAAAAGAAAAAAGAACAGAGACAAAAGGATTGGGACGGGCCCTGCACCGCTGGGAGGGAGCCGTGAAGGAGGAAAGGTTTCCACACACTAGGAAGCCCCTTCGTGGGCGGAGACTGCGGGTGGCGGAGGGGGAAGCTTCGGTGCTGTGGAGGAGAGCGCAGCAACAGGGGTGCGGAGGGCAAAGCAGAGAGATTCCCGCACAGAGGACCGGTGCCGACCAGCATTCACCAGCCCGAGAGGCTTGTCGGCTCGCCTGCCGGGGCGGGCGGGGGCTGGGAGGTGAGGCTCGGGCTTCGGTCGGAGCGCAGGGAGAGGACTGGGGCTGGCGGCGTGAACACAGCCTGAAGGGGTTAGTGCGCCACAGCTAGCCGGGAGGGAGTCCGGGAAAAGGTCTGGAGCTGCCGAAGAGGCAAGAGACTTTTTCTTGCCTCTTTGTTTCCTGGTGCGGGAGGAGAAGGGATTAAGAGCGCCGCTTTAACGAGCTCCAGACACAGGTGCGAGCCGCGGCTATCAGCGCGGACCCCAGAGACGGGAATTAGACGCTAAGGCTGCGGCTGCCGCCACCAAGAAGCCTGTGTGCGAGCACAGGTCACTCTCCACACCTCTCCTCCCGGGAGCCTGTGCAGCCGGCCACTGCCAGGGTCCCGTGATCCAGGGGCAACTTCACCGGGAGAACGCACGGCGCGCCTCAGACTGGTGCAACGTCATGCCGGCCTCTGCCGCCGCAGGCTCGCCCCGCATCCGTACCCCTCCCTCCCCCCGGCCTGAGTGAGCCAGAGCCACCGCATCAGCAGCCCCTTTAACCCCGTCCTGTCTGAGGGAAGAACAGACGCCCTCAGGCGACCTACACGCAGAGGTGGGTCCAAATCCAAAGCTGAACCCGGGGAGCTGTGGGAACAAAGAAAAGAAAGGGAAATCCCTCCCAGCAGCCTCAGGAGCAGCGAATTAAATCTCCACAGTCAACTTGATGTACCCTGCATCTGTGGAATACCTGAATAGACAATGAATCATCCCAAATTGAGGAAGTGGACTTTGGGAGCAACGATATATATATTTTTTACCCTTTTTCTCTTTTTGTGAGTGTGTATGTGTATGCTTCTGTGTGTGATTTTGTCTGTATAGTTTTGCTTTTACCATTTGTCCTAGGGTTCTGTCTGTCCACTTTTTTTAAATTACTTAAAATACTTTTTTTTCTTAATAGTTATTTTTATTTTAATTACTTTATTTTATTTATTTTATTTTATCTTCTTCTTTCTTTCTTTCTTTTCTCTCACCCTTTTATTCTGAGCCGTGTGGAGGACAGGCTCTTGGTGCTCCAGCCAGGCGTCAGGGCTGTGCCACTGAGGTGGGAGAGCCAAATTCAGGACACTGGTCCACAAGAGACCTCCCAGCTCCATGTAATATCAAACGCTGAAAACCTCCCAGAGATCTCCATCTCAAGGCCAAGACCCAGCTCCACTCAACGACCAGCAAGCTACAGTGCAGGACACCCTATGCCAAACAACTAGCAAGAAGGAACACAACCCCAAACATTAGCACAGAGGCTGCCTAAAATCATAAGGCCACAGACACCCCAAAACACACCACCAGACGTGGACCTGCCCACCAGAAAGACAAGATCCAGCCTCATCCACCAGAACACAGGCACTAGTTCCCTCCACCACGAAGCCTACACAACCCACTGAACCAACCTTAGCCGCTGGAGACAGACACCAAAAACAATGGAAACTACAAACCTGCAGCCTGTGAAAAGGAGACCCCAAATACAGTAAGTTAAGCAAAATGAGAAGACAGAGAAACAACAGCAGATGAAGGAGCAAGGCAAAAACCCACCAGACCTAACAAATGAAGAGGAAATAGGCAGTGTACCTGAAAAGGAATTCAAAGTAATGATAGTAAAGATATCCAAAATCTTGGAAATAGAATGGAAGAAATACAATAAATGTTTAGCAAGGATCTACAAGAACTAAAGAGCAAACAACAGAGCTGAACAACACAATAAATGAAATTAAAAATTCTCTAGAAGGGATCAATAGAAGAATAGCTGAGGCAGAAGAACGGATAAGTGACCTGGAAGATAAAATAGTGGAAATAACAATTGCAGAGCAGAATAAAGAAAAAAGAATGAAAAGAATTGAGGACAGTCTCAGAGACCTCTGGGACAACATTAAACACACCAACATTCGAATAATAGGGGTTCCAGAAGAAGAAGAGAAAAAGAAAGGGACTGAGAAAATATTTGAAGAGATTATAGGTGAAAACCTCCCTAATATGGGAAAGGAAATAGTTATTTAAGTCCAGGAAGCACAGAGAGTCCCATACAGGATAAATCCAAGGAGAAACATGCCAAGACACATATTATTCAAACTATCAAAAATTAAATACAAAGAAAAAATATTACAAGCAGCAAGGGAAAAACAACAAGTAACACATAAGGGAATCCCCGTAAGATTAACAGCTGATCTTTCAGCAGAAACTCAGCAAGCCAGAAGGGAGTGGCAGGACATATTTAAAGTGATGAAAGAGAAAAACCTACAACCAAGATTACTCTGCCCAGCAAGGATCTCATTCAGATTCGATGGAGAAATTAAAAGCTTTATAGACAAGCAAAAGCTAAGAGAATTCAGCACCACCAAACCAGCTTTACAACAAATGCTAAAGGAACTTCTCTAGGCAGGAAACACAAGAGAAGAAAAAGACCTACAATAATAAACCCAAAACAATTAAGAAAATGGGAATAGGAACATACATATCGATAATTACCTTAAGTGTAAATGTATTAAATGCTCCAACCAAAAGACATAGACTGGCTGGAGGGGTACAATTTAATTTAATTTAATTTAATTTAATTTAATTTAATTGTTATATGTTCTTGGATCCCCTGATCATTATGTAGTATGCTTCCTTGTCTCTTGTAACATTCTTTATTTTAAAGTCTATTTTATCTGATACGAGTAGAGCTACTCCAGCTTTCTTTTGATTTCCATTTGCATGGAATATCTTTTTCCATCCCCTCACTTTCAGTCTGTATGTGTCCCTAGGTCTGAAGTGGGTCTCTTGTAGGCAGCATATAGTTGGGTCTTGTTTTTGTATCCATTCAGTGAGCCTGTGTGTTTTGGTTGGGGCATTTAATCCATTTACATTCAAGGTTATTGATATGTACGTTCCTACTACCATTTTATTAATTGTTTTGGGTTTGTTTTTGTGGATCTTTTTCTCCTCTTGTGTTTCCCACTTAGAGAAGTTTCTTTAGCATTGGTTGTAAAGCTGGTTTGGTGGTGCTGAATTCTCTTAGCTTTTGCTTGTCTGAAAAGCTTTTGACTTCTCCATTGAATCTGAATGAGATCCTTGATGGATAGAGTAATCTTGGTTGTAGGTTTTTCCCTTTCATCATTTTAAGTATATCCTGCCACTCCCTTCTGGCCTGCAGAGTTTCCACAGAAAAATCAGCTGATAATCTTATGGGGATTCCTTTGTATATTATTTTTTGTTTTTCCCTTTTTGCTTTTAATATTTTTTCTTTGAACTTAATTTTTGTTAGATTGATTAATATGTTACTTGGTGTGTTTTTCCTAGGGTTTATCCTGTATAGGACTCTCTCTGCTTCCTGGACCTGGGTGACTATTTCCTTTCTCATGTTAGGAAAATTTTCAATTATAATCTCTTCAAATATTTTCTCAGACCCTTTCTTTTTCTCTTCTTCTTCTGGGACCCCTATAATTCAATTATTGGTGCGTTTAGTGTTGTCCCAGAGGAATTTTTGAAAATCAGTCCTTTAGATTACTTGAAGTGACAATATAAAAGAAACAGTTACAGAGGAAACACTTCAATATTAAAGAAACACTGTTCCTAACTCAAAACCATATAGAAATAGAAATTTATCTCACATGTGCATATATCTATGTATGTATGTGTGTGTATATATATATGTATGTGTGTGTGTGTGTGTGTGTGTGTTAAGCATTTATTTTTTTCAATCTGAAAGAAATGTGTCCAGAGCACTTGATATTATCTACTGAAAATAATGTCAGAAGAAGAAACAACAATTGTTTATAAACTAAAAAATCTAGCAGTTTTACTCAGCTTTCTATCTCTTTCAAACTTATAAATCTGGGGATCTGCTGGTACAAGTGAAGAGTACAGATAAAAACAAGAATGCCCTGTGTAAGAGAGGTTAATGAGTCACATAATTTTCTAGCAGTCTTGAGTAAAGGCATAGGAGTATGGAGCCTTGTTATGAATTTCATTTATCTGTCATTTCTCCCAAGCCATGACCTTCCTTGCCTTCAGGGAAATTTGGAAAATTTTGAGAATGGCCTTTTGTGGAGAGGGACACACACAGTGCCCATTTGGAATAACAGTTTTGGCTCTCTTAAAGCCATTTGGCTTGATTTTAGAGAAAAAAAAATCCTTAGTAGATTTTAATGAAAGTATCAATAAAGGGCCCATTGTCTTCTGATGATAAAGTATCACAAATTTTCTGATGTAGAAAGGAATCTCAGCAAAGAAGAGTGGATACACTTTATGCCTACTCCACTCTGTGGAATCTCTTCTGGTGTTAATCATAGATTGAGCCAATAATAAAATGTTTAGTTACATAGTGCAATGAACTATTTCTTGATGTAAAAGTCTGGTTTAGAACTTTCTATTGTTCGTGTATTAATTTATTCAAAGTCAGGACTAGTACAATAATTTTTGATGAGCCTAGGAAGCTTTCACTATAACATCACCCCTCTACCTCTACCCAAAACCCTGCACTTTAGGAATCTCATTGACTTTTTGTCAGTTAACTTGGAAATAAAGAATTTTTACTGCCAATATCTAAATTTTTAGGCAATGAATAAGTTAACCAAATACATATTTCTCCAAAATTGTGACATTACCTATGGGACTATCAGAAAATTTTCTTACATGAACCCTCCTCACACATAACTGGTATCCACAGAATTTTTCTTGAACAAATAAAGTAATTAGAAATATGTAGCACTGTATCTTTACAAAATATTTTATGGAGGATGTGAGTAATAAGGAAGGATTTCTAAAACGAGGCAGCAGGAGAAAGAATATTTCAGTCAATGTAGCAGGAAATGAAAGTATCTGCAAAGTTTAGTTTAATATGATCATAAATGAGTTATTTTATATTGCTTTATATATTGTTTCTCAGTATAGAAGTGCTCCTTAACAGCAGAGGGACATCTGTGCCTGGAGTTTGTCGCCCAGCCCCCAGCCCAGCCCAGGGATAGGAAGTGTGGATGCACAGAGGTCACAGGAACCTCTTCCTGGGAAGGATGGGCCAAGACTAAGGGGGTGGGTGGGGACGGCAAAGCGCCCAGGCCTTGCCCCTACCATGATGATACATGCGGTCACCGTCCGTCACCCTGATGGTCTCCAGGAAGTCCTCCAAGTACTAGCTGTTCTCCTGAGGGATGAGGGGCCTCGGCCCCAGCAGCAGGAATTTGTGGTTGTTTGCATTGAGCTGCTGCTTGTGGATGGCGAACTCTGGACTGAGGCCCTTTGCGGTACTGGGGTCCCAGGGCGGCCAACTGCTGGGTCTCCTGGGAGGAAAGCCGGGTGTAATGCGTCAGTGCAGAGGCTGTCAGCAGCTAGGGGTCCAGCGCTCTGAGCACTCTCGTTGGTGGTCAGGGCACTCGACGATGTCCATATGCAGGAGGCCAGGCAAGGTGCAGTCTGTGCGTACACTTACCTAGGAAGGTGCCCGCTTCAGCCTCGTGGGATCCTCTAATGTTCACTTTTGTGGGAGAACCAGTCATTTTTGTGACGAGACAGAAGTGGTGGTAGGTATCGAGACCCCTTCCACAGACAGACTCGGGCTGAAGAAATGCCGGGGTCCTGGGCTCTTCAGTCCCATCAGGTGCAAGGCGTCATACTGGAGGTGGGAGACAGAGACAGTGTCATGGATGGGACCTGAGATGGTGTCCTCCTTGTCCCTCTGGGCCAGCTGGACATTGTAGGTGGACAGGTTGGTCACAGCATCGTGCTTGGAGAGCTGGTGGGCTCTTTGCACCGTCAATGAAGTGCAGGATTTCCTTACTACTTGAGGCAGTCAGGTGTCCTGGTACATATTGTACGTTAACTGACTTCAGCGCTTCACTTCCTTCTCTGGGTACTGGCTCAGCAGTACGTGGGGCTTGACACGCTTGGCAGGGACAGCACTACTGTGTCCAGGTCTTTCTGTCACCTTCACCTAGGCTTTCTTGTCTCCACTTTTTCACCTTTTAGGAATACTGATTTAAATGGCAACACAATTCCAGGTTTCTTGATTTTCTTGCCCCCTCTTCCATGTCCCCGCAAGCAGCCACAGGTTAAAATTGAGTGAGATTAGCATAAATTTTATTCATCAAATTAATACATTAACCATGTCTCAATTCAGTGTTTTATCCTAGTCATAGAGAAGAGGATTTGGGGCTTTATTATAAGGAGTACAGTTTTTACAGATCTTATATACAAAAGGCAGTTGATAGCAGTTTGCATGTTTGGTAGTTTATAAAGTTAAAAACTCCACAGTTCAGGAGTTCTGTACCATTTTGTCTTTAAGTTTATTTTAAGCATACAGATTTAATCTATTCATGGGCATAAAAAAACTAACACACTGAGGCACACAAAAGATTTTTGGTAACAAATTTAAAAGACATTCTTAGATATCAATATTTACTATGATAGATTTTAAATTTTTTCCAGATGTTAAATAATAATATCTAGAAAAGTTTTTTAAAAACTGATGAATTAATATGTTGCTACTAAACCTGAACTACCAAGTGTCTAAAATCCATTGACAGAAATAATATTACGTTATACATTTTTATTTTACTTAACAGGATAATATGCATAATTTCCTCTTCCATTGAAGTCCCCCAACAATCAAGTCTAGAAAACTGAGAAAGGATGAGGCACTATTTAAATAAAATAACTCAGATAATTCAAAATTATATCAACATATTATAGTTCCTATTTAAGTTTTTTCCAATATTAATAGAAAAACTTTTATCGCATGAAAAAAATAATTATAACGTTTCCAATTTTTTTCTCTGCTATGTAATTTAGATTCAAATTTTTAATGAAAATTATAAAACTTAAATGTTTTCATCTTTAAATAAGACATTACCCAATATTGACAATGAGGTTTAAAATAAAATGGTAAAATTTTTAAATTAAAACTATAATAAATGATTAATAAGCAGTACATATTTAGTGTTTGAATAGTTATATCTAAGAGTAAGTCATTACACATTTGTGAGTCATTTCAAATTCTCCTGATTCCACACTTTTGTGGTTTTATTGACATCATTCACCAGGAATTTATAATATAATTTACAGTTTTTGTGTATTTCTGTAGTTTTTTCATTATACTCTGATTTTATAATATCAATGAAATTTTCCATCATGTTATATATACCTGTGTCTATGCAGTATTTTATTTAAATGAACAAAATAATTATTTTAATGTTGAATAATTACTTCAATTACTTTAAATAATTTTATAGAAATATGTAATTTCAAAACATTTTTCCAAGTCTACATTTTTGCTTTAGTAACCTTACTATAATTTAAATAGTAAATGTGTACTTTGATACTATACATTTATGTGATAAAACTTTTCCTGACAGAAATTTTTTTTCCTCTATGAATATGTTAATAAAAAGTAAAAATATATCTGAACAGATGCTTATAAAAATAATTCTTAAGGCAGTCTATGAATAAAATATAAATTCAGAGTATTTTCAATCATACTGTTATACTTTACTTTCAAAATTGGAATGTGGTATCTTCATTAATTTGTCTTAGTGATGTAGAGAAGAGCATAAAAATACTTTTCAGAGTATTTTTACATATACCATATTGGAAATCAGGGATCATAAAAAAAATGGAAATTCTCATGGCATTCTGTTTTTGCATTTAAACTCTCCAGGTGTGTTGTTACCTTACAAACAGTGCTATTTCATCTTAATGTTTCACCCTATTTGTTTACTAACCATTTTAAACTGGTTATGGTTAATTTCTTTATTTTCATTTTACCTACTAAAAAAGCAAATAAATACATACAAGAGTTCAAAGATAATATATGATTTTGGAAACATTTTCCAAAGAAACCTGTTCTAAGGATCAAACCACTGAATGCTCAACATTGAACATAATGCAGATGGCTAAGCATAATGCAGCTTTTCAAATTTGGAATTCTTCAGTAGTACATGTAAAAGGTGTGTGTATGAAGAAGGGACCAAAAGTAATGAAAAGCCAAAATTTGATAACTGTCCAGAGAATTCAAATTCCTGTAGTCAGTTATTATTACTTTAATTTATTCCTGATATAAGCCTTGGGCCACATCTAGAATTATCAAGATCTCTCTTGCATGCTTAAGATTGGTATAAAACCAATTTGCAATCCTGCTGGCATTTGTTAAAATGTTTCTGCATAGAAGCCCTAAGGTCGGGGGAGTCATACTGGAGTATGTGTAGGATAGAGCTGATTTTCAGCTGGTCTGGGAAAATTCTGTCCTTATCTCTGGGGATACTGGAGGTTGGCTTTGACCAAGATAAGCTCTGTGGGATTTATCATGTGTAGTTTAAAGTCTAAAGATCTCCTAGACACTCCTAGGGCTTGGTTTACTGATGGTTTTTACCTGGTGTAGCCTATGAGATATGGCAACGTTTAACTACATTGCCAGACGTGTGTAATCCCCCTTCCTTACTTCTGCCTTGAGTGCTCATGAGACCCAGATTCCTTGCACAGATCTTGATGCCTCAACTGATGTTGAAGCCTGGCCCATGTGCATTAAGGATTCTGGGGAGATTGTACCTGAATATATTTCAGACCTCCAAAACTTGCCTGTACTCTCTTTCTATTGCTGTGTCTTATTGATTCTTTCACTTTAAAGAAAGAGCATTATGTGCATATGCTTTGGGAAGCCTTGTGAGTCCTTTGAAATATACAAACTTGGGAAATCTGTGTAGTATTTTATTCAACTTTTCTTGCTCAGGACTAGGGTGAGGCAAGGCAAGAGCCTAGGACACAAAATTTAAGGAGGTACTTACTTTCAAGAATCCGAGAGTACTTCCTTTAATTCTGTACTTCATTTCTTATCCTAGTCCAAGACCTGCTATCTTTATAGTCTCAAGTATCTTTCCAATTAAATACTTAGGATAACTCAGATTTAGACTTCTAGCAACGTGTCTTTATTGTCTTTCCTGCCTTTGTGTTATTACCAAGGTAATCTTTATGAATTTTCAACCACTTCTTCATTTAAATCTATTGATATCATATCTATTAATCCTCTCAACACCACTAACATTAAAACAATTTTAAATACTCTGTTGAAATAAATAATGCTAAAATTTTAGTGAGAAAAGAATTGTTTAGAACCTGCCTCAATGATTTTGTTAATTCTAGAATCCTTTATTTAATGGCTGAATCTAGATACTATTCAGCCATTAAATAAAGGAAATCCTGCCGTTTGCAACAACATAGATAAACAACATAGTGCATTGTGGTTTTTGTTTCTGATCCAGAAGTTTGATGCTAATGATGGCAATATCTTGCAAAGTCAAAGGCTTCAGAACACTTGGGCAAACTATTCAGTGTAGAATTCTACACATTAGACAGTAGTTTAAAGCCTTGAACTACAAATAATCCTCTTCAAGGTAAGAGCATTAACATTAGGTCTATAGCACTTGTTAAAATATGCACGTAATATTTAGTTGATGATTACTGCGTATTAAAATAGTAAATATAGGGCTTCCCTGGTGGCGCAGTGGTTGAGAGTCCGCCTGCCGATGCAGGGGATGCGGGTTCGTGCCCCGGTCCGGGAAGATCCCACATGCCGCGGAGCGGCTGGGCCCGTGAGCCATGGCCGTTGAGCCTGCGCGTCCGGAGCCTGTGCTCCGCAACGGGAGAGGCCACAACAGCGCGAAGCCCACATACCGCAAAAAAAATAAAAAATAAAATAGTAAATATAATAAACTGTAAGAGTTTATAAAAAATGTCACATATTCAGAGTATTACAGACAATTTCAAGTTTGAAATATTCTTTGTAACCTCTGTTGATATCCTTCTTGAGTTAGTCTCTACAAGGATTCATAAACCTAAGAGATTCATTTTAATTGTGATGGCATTTTCCCACCATGAGCTAGTCCATTAAAATCACATTGAATGAGATTGCAGGTAAAGTGTTCAGCTGTTGGTTAATTCTCAAGCCAAGATAAAATCACTTAACTCCACATATCCTGCTATGATTTAAAGTAACTATCTCAAACACTAGTCAGTGAAATGTGAAACTGTTAAGTGCTTTTCTTGGAGGCTTGATATCTAGCACAGTAATATATCTTCAATTTAGAAGAACATTCAGAATAAAATTCTAGGAAAATATTTCCATTTTTTATTTTTAGTAATCTAATTAATTCTTAAAATAATTTAATATTACAGTTTACTTCAACCTTTTTTCCCCTAGTAACAAAGCAAGGATTTTTAAAATTATGTCTTTATTTCCTAAATACTAATTTCCTATATAGCCCATCATTTGTCAATGACAAAGTATTTCACATTGATAGAGATTCATTTAAATATATCATGCTTGATACCAATATTCATGATACATAGAATGGTATTCTGATATCTAGATTAGATTATTCTTATCCATGAAGAATTTTATATCCCCAAAGCACTCATAACACAGATATAAAGTCTAATTGTTAATTAATTGTATTAATTTTATAAACATCTTATACATTCAATCTTCATTTTTATTATAATGTTTACAGTGCACTGTTACATAAAACACAGAATAAGTATGGAACAATGACATGGATTTTGGAAGCACTAGCTAATTTTCAAACTTCAATGTATATTTTCTTGGTAAACTTTGTCAAAAATTTTTCCTCCTTGAGCATCAGTTTCTTCATCTAAAATGGGAATACTCCTACCATACAGGAATATTTTAAGATTAGGCTTCCTATTTTGCAAGCCATAAGATATTACAGCAATATAAGTGAAACTCATGGAATAAATTATATATAAAAGTAAACAAAAGGAAAAATTATCCTAATAGACAAAATTTATTGAATCCATTTATATGTGGCTGATGAACTACATTAATATTTCAATCTTGATTCATAAACTAAATAAAATGTATATATGAACTTCCATCTTCCACCATGATTTTAGAGATCTGGAAGAAGTGTTGCTAGCACTCTTTCATAAAAAAAAATAGAACAAACAATTTCATCAACAAGTGAATATATATAGAGATCTAGATACTATTCAGCCATTAACTAAAGGAAATCCTGCCATTTGCAACAACATAGATGAACCTTGAGGATATTATGCTGAATGGAATAAGGCAGAGAAAGACAAACACTGCATAATCTCACTTATGTATGGAATCTGAAAAAACAAATTCATAAAAACAGAGATCAAGATGGTGGCTGCCAGAGGTGTGGGTTAGGGTAGGATAATGGGTGAAAGTGGTCAAAAGATGCGATGTCCAGTTACAAGATAAATAAGTTTTGGGGATGTAGTGTACAACATGATGACTGTAGGTAACAATACTGTACTATATCTTTGAAAATTGGTAAGAGACTAGATTTTAAAAGTTCTCATCACAGGAACGAACAATTTTAAGTATGTGAAGTGATTGATGGTAACTGAATTTATTGTGGTAAACATTTCACAACATACGCATATATCAAACCATCTTGTTGTACACCTTAAACTTATACAATGTTATAAGTCGACTGTATTTCAGTAAAACAGGATAAAGAAAATTCCAAATACTGATGAAAGGTATTAAAAAAAATCCTAGTTAAATGGAGAAAAAAAAAACCCTTATTGATGGATTTAAAGATTCAATATCACAAATATACTAGCCTTCCCCATTTGATGTATAGAGCCAATGGAATTCCAGTCAAATTCCCACTATATTTTTGGATCTTGAATAGCCTTAACAACTTTTCAGAAAGAAAAATAGGGCTTCCCTGGTGGCCCAGTGGTTAAGAATCCACCTGCCAATACAGGGGACACGGGTTTGAGCCCTGGTCCGGGAAGATCTCACATGCCACAGAGCAACTAGGCCCATGTGCCACAACTACTAAGCCTGCACTCTAAAACCTGTGAGCCACAACTACTGAGCCTGCCTGCTGCAACTACCGAAGCCCATGTGCCTAGAGCCCGTGCTCTGCAACAAGAGAAGCCACTGCAATGAGAAGCCCGCATACCGCAACAAAGAATAGGCCCTGCTCGCCACAACTAGAGAAAGCCCGCGCACACCAATGAAGACCCAATGCAGCCAAAAATGAATAAGTAAATTTATTTTAAAAAAAAAGAAAAAAGAAAGAAAAATAAATATGAGAGACTCACAGTACCCACTTTCAAATCTTATTGTAAAGTTATGGTAATCAAGACTATACACAGGAAGAACTAAGGGATTATTTTTTCCTTTCTTTTTTTTCAGTGAGAAGCTGGTGGAGATCCTGAAGGTAAAACTCATGGAATTTTGGTGGCCTCCCTAACACTGGGATCCCCAGAGGTCATAATTTTCAAGACACTCCACACTGAGCTGCCAGCAGTTCTTCAATTACAGTTTAAGTCTGCCTACTTATACTGGTGCCAGCAGTGGCTTCTACTCCAGGTAAGTTGTGATTTTCTCTGATTCTCCATATCTGAGTCTATTCAGGTTTGTGGGCAGCAGCTTGCCCTTTGACCTCAATTCTCTGAGTTGTTTTTCAGCTTGTTTAGCATTTTTTATTGTGAGGATGGAAGTGCTAACATCCACACTATTTGCATGTCGGCGCAGAAATATAGGCATTTATTTTTTAGAAACAAAATAGTCAAAGAGACTTAAAATTTCCAAATGTTATTCTATGGAAAATATTTTTCAGTGTATCACAAAAGCTAATAATTGAATGAACACTTCTAACTGATTTGGTGTTATATGTATTAATCACATGTATACCTAAGAAAGCTACACAATGTGGAAAGTGCTGCTTTAGTTTGTTGACTATCTGGAAAATTGAATCTAATTTGCGGATTCATTAAAAAAATTTTTAAATTATCTATTCTATGCAAGTTCAAAGGGACTATTGCCATTGCACCAGATTTTTCTTATATATATACATAATCCCCAATCTTAGAATCATCGTCAAATGCTTTACATTTTATCTCTGCCCAGACATCTTTTAGTTACCCTCAAGGGATTTTATTTTATTTTTTAATGTGCAAAGATGGTGTTAAAATGAAATTCTTAGTTAGGAATGAAGTAGAATGTTCAATTCTTCTTGGTAACATATCTCCACCTACCCCAATTTAAAGAAAATCATAATCACATCAGGAGAAGAGAAAACAGTTCTGAGATCTTCACAGATACTGAGGGGATTGGCAGTTTTCTGCTAAAGCAGGGGCACCCATACTATTCTGGATATCAGAACTATCAATAGCCATAGCAAGACTGATTGTAGTCTTTGAGCCATAGAATATATTTGGAGAGCTGGCCATTATGAGCTTTAGAGAAAAAGCCATATAGTCAATAATGGTTACATTTTAAATTTTATACACACACACACACACACACACACACACACACACACACATATTGGTTTAGGAAAATTGAAACAGAGAGTATTTTGCCTTCTTAAAATAATATTTCTATTATCAGCTTCTCTTATTAGTGTTGATAAAATCTCTTATTAGTATCTATACCAATAATAATTATGTAATTGTCACATAGAACTTGTTTTACCTACTGTAGTTTCTTGATATTCCAAATTAGACTATGTAATGCCAAACCTTTCTAAAATTCAGAAATGATCAAACCCACTCCCAAGATGCCAAACTAAATTCCAAAATTCTTGGCCAGTCATTCAAGTCTTAATGATCAGATTTCTGGTAACCTTAAGTTTTACTATATAGTGAAACTACAATTCACATACACCATGTACACCCATTCTGAAATATAGGTTCTTCCTCATACCTAACTCAAATTTATTAGACTTTTTTGGTAATAATAAAATTAGGCTGTTTTCTTTATACAGATCTTAAACAATGTTCTTTACTGTTATTTCTAGGTATTTTATAGTTGGTGTTGCTGTTGAAATGGGGAATCATTTTCCATTAAATTTTCTGTTTAATGCATAAAGATATTTGCATATATTTATCTAATCTGTGGACACTTTAATAACATTATTTTGGAAGGCTAGGTTGATTTCCTTTTGTTTCATAGGTCAACAATTATTATATCTCTATCCCTCTATAGATAGAGTTTCAGTTTCAAGTCAAGGGAATTTAATCTAATCCAATCTAATAAAAATTTTCAAGAAAAGGAGTTCAACTCTCTCAGTTTTCTAGGTAGACTATGCTCCCTATAGCAATTATATCTACCGAAGAATTTTTTAGAGAGACATTTTCACTTGATGGTTTTCTAAGCCTATTAGTCCAAAAAGACATGTATAGAGCAAATAATTTATTTAGAAATCATCTCAGGAGCACAGTGAGGGACTAGGGGAGTGATATAGTCATTCAAGGTTATGATAGTAATTAAGTTAACACGTTGGAAAGATAAGGTTTTATCCCACTAGTGACCCTTGGTGAGACTTATAAAATTCACCTCAGAATTATCCCACCTAAAGGCAAAAAAGTTGTGGTATTTACCCATCACCTCCTTCCTTCATTATTTGAGGGCTTCTCCTGGGATTGTCAGCTCTCAGGCACTTATAGACCATAAATTTTCACTGTCAGATATGCTTTTAGTTGGATACATACCAGTACTTGGAATAGGAAACCATCAGTAATTATTTTTTTGCTACATTTCACTTCTTGCAAAATTCAGATCCACTCTCTTTACTTACTGATTCACTGACACTTGTAACCAGTTGCAGTTTTAAAAAGAGGATAATTGAAGAAACCGTTGAGAAGTTAGTTTCCTGTATGCAGTTCATCCTGTGGCCATAGTTTATATATATCATCTCTCTCTTCTACCTCTCATTCTAGATTTCCTAAAACCTCAGTCAGTACTTCTGCTAATAAGTAGTTTGCCCAGTAAGATGACCCTGACTTCTTTCTCCAAGGTAACTGTGCTGTTGCCAGTTCCTGGTGCTTATAATTTTCTCTTTATGGTTATCTCCATAAATGGAAGCATGCACAAGCACACCAGTAAATCTCCAGAGATGCAGTCATATTCTTCCTTCTCCTGATTTAATAGCAACAGCTCTATTTCATCATGAAAATCAGAGTTAATTACCTGTATCAAAGTAGGAATAACTTGTCTGCCTTCAGATTTTTGGTGCAAACTGTCCAAAGTAACCAGGTGTAGGTTAGTTGAACCCTTACTGTATTCCCAAGTAGAAAAGCCTGTCTCCAACAAATCAAAGCCCCAAGAAGTTAAAACCTAGGAATTAAGTCAAAAATAAATTTTTAACACAGTCTAAAATAGTGGGGATAAATTCCCCAATGTGTCACTGAGAGGGGCTGTTATAATTTCCATTCCTAGGTTCCAGACCAATAATGTTGAAAAAGTATATTTAGTTCACACCAATATATTGAACTAACTTAGCCATTAAATGGACCTATAATTTTTCCTTCTTTGATATCTGGTCTTAGGGAACTACCTGTAAAGTGTGAGGGATAAATATCAATGCAACAGATATAGATGACATGTGAGTCTAGGACACCTGTTTATGTAATATACTTTGTCCTTTCTAATTGCCTGAGCTATACCTCAAAGACTCTCTTTCCATTGTATGATGAATTGGTATTAAGTCTACTCAAACTTATTATTTGGTATTTCAGAAAATATGCATTGTGGGCATCTTCATGTCCTCTAGTCACCGAAAGACTCAAGGCTAATGTCAAGGGCTTATGAGTCTATGATAGATCCAAGAACTGAATTGAAGAATAATTCTCAGTTGCACAAATCATGACACTGCTTGAGAATCCCATAAGTCTGTGCTATAAATATCCACATTGTACCCTGATTTCTGTAGATGTTTTTCTAGCATCATGGCATCTACAAAGCCATATGGTTCAAGTGACAGTACTTAGTACCATAATTTGAAATGGATACAGTTTCCTCTCTTGCTATTGACCTACTCAAAGCCCCAAAATTGATTCAGTTTTTGTCAATATGGATGACATACATGATGTTCTGTACATTGACTACAGGATCTAGCCTTCTTCGTACTTTACTGTGACAGAGAAGGAACATTAATGTAGCTCTAAGGCTAGTAAATGTGTACTGCTATCTGTCCTAAAGGATTGTAAATGGCTTCTGATTCCTATTCTGGGTTGGGGTTGATAACAACACACCAATAGCCATTTACCAAGGTTCAGGGTTGTGTGATATGTTTTAGTAAGATACTACATTCGTTAGAGCAGCTATGATTGTGGCTATCACATGGTTAAAGTTAGAATAGACCACTGTCATCTGCTTTGATCTATCTGCTTTTTCAGGTGACAAAGTATTGAATTAAGTGGGGATATGACAGGGACTATCATCCTTGCATCCTTTAGGTTTGTGAAGTTTGCACTGTACTGTGCCATTTCACTGAGTGTTGCTGTTGGTACTCTATGTTGAGTAGGGGTAAGAGGTATCATGGATTTCTATTGAGCCTTTTCTACAATAATGGCTCTGAAATCCACAAGTCAAGAAAACAAAATGAGATTCTGAGAGCGCTTAACTATATTCATGTTGATCATGCATTCAGAGACCATAGAAATAGCCTAGGTCAACAGACCTACTGGAAAAATTATGAGATGGAGTTGGACTAGAATTTGAATTATCACTCTAAACAGGGGGTGAAGGGATGAGGAAGGCTCATGACTTTTGGATTCCCTGGTATCAGTTCAGTGTCAGCTTAAACTCTGCATCCAATAGCCCTGTGAAGATCTGAGTATTCAATTTTCCTAGTATTTAGTTACTATGAGAAACAGCTGTCAGCTCCTTTGGAGAAAAATTATTGACCAGTATGGTATATGCTTCCTGTGGGATTATAAGGCCTTTCTTCAAGGTGACCAAGCCTCCCATTAAACCAATGAGCTCTAGGTCTCAGAAGTAGTTTACATCTGAAAACTGACACAGCCAGAGTTCTTTCTGGTATTATATGTCAGGAAGTATTTGTATGGGGTTCACATCTGTCTTGCCTCCTGAAACACCATGTTTTCTTCAAATTATCACAGATCCCTGTAGGTCAGGTTGCTGTGGATTATATTCTGTCCTTGCTATCCATCACATTCATTGTATATACCTCTTACAGTTAAGTGTTGCCAGTTAGTCTGAGCTGTTCTGAAATGCTCTCATTCCCACTGATAACAGCGAGCTTAATTTCAGAGCAGCATAAGATACATCAACCCTGGTCTACAGTGATGCTGAGGAAAAAGAGATAAAGACAAAGAGAGACACAGAGAGAGACCCAGAGAGAAAGAGAAGGAAGGGAGAGATTGAGATTTTAAGGAATTGTCCCACACATTTACAGAGGCTTGGAAAGTTCAAAATCTGCATGGTGGGTTGGTGAGTTGTAGACCCAGAGAAGAGCTGCAGTTCGAGTCCAAAGGCAGTCTTCCAGCAAAATTCCCTCTTTTTCCAGAAACAGCATCTTTTTCTATTAAGGCCTTTGACTGAGTGGACAAGGCCATCTTGATTTGAGTGTTCATTTCATCTAAAAATTACCTTCACAGAAACATCTAGAATAATGTTGGACCACATATCTGGGTGTCATAACATAGCCAAGTTAACACATGGAATGAGATGAACAATCACAGGTGATAAAAGCATGAATTCTGAAACCATATTTTTTCTGGGTTCACAATCCATTTAGTTTTTCCACTATATGACTATAGACAACCTACTTCATTTTCCTGTAATTCAAATGCTTCATTTGTAAAATATGGATAAGAATAGCATCTATTTTTAGAGGATAAATATGAAGATTAAAGGAGTTAATATGAATAAAGGTCTTAACACTGTGTGTGGTATACAGTAAATGCTCCAAAAATGGTATCTCTGATAGTTGTTAACATTTTAGAAGAAGATACCTTTGGAAAACTTTTCTGCAGACTAAATGTCAAGTTTTGATATAATTGTTTTACTAATTCCATGTGATTAATTCATTGACTTTAAGCCTCTGTGTGATTTATTCTTACCTTGGTGTAGCTTATACTTAAGTGTATAGAAACAATTTGTCTAAGGAAGCAAGTGGAACTAAATATTTTAGGAAATTATTCTTGAACAATTAATTCCATGTTTAATTGTATTTCTATTAGTATAGTTATTTTTTATTCTAATTTAAAATTTATAATCATGTAGTTAATTTCAGTGACTTTTCAAGTTATTAAAATATAATTGTGAATTATACATTTTATTTAATAATACCCCCATAATTTTTACTAAATCACCTTTATAATTTTTATTAGAATGTATTTTTTAAAATTCCTACTCAATTTTATTTGTAGAAGGAGGGATAAGTAGTGTTTAAATATTTCAATTATTTTTATTTATACTAATACATTTCTTTCTGCATTAAGCTTTATTATTCTGCTTGTTTTCATAAAAACTTTTACTGTTTCTGGTAAACTTTTATATTTGGTTTATTTTCATGATCCTTTATTTAATCACTGCTTGTAATTCTTGACACTTCTCATGAGTTTTGCTGCATAAATTACCCACCTTTATTACTTTACATTGTCTAGTATTTTCATTTCTTATTAGAAAAATGTTATTCAAGAACAGGTAGTTTTAGAGACTGGAAGATTAATTTCTATTTTTGTTGTTTTATGGTCAAAGAATACAGACTTTTTTTTGCATAAACATTCTTCATATTGCTGCAAACCTTTGGTTAATTTCCAGAGTTTTGACAAAGTTCACTGTGACAATTTTTGCCAGTTTTCTCACTGTTTTTATGGAGGAGAGAATTTATGGAGGGCCTTGCCCTTTCATTTTCATTGATGTCACTCTTTCACTTTATAATTTTTTCTTTCTATTAATTTTTGAGGATGTTTAACATATTCTGTATACAATTCCTTTGTCATATAGGTTCTTTGCAAAAAAAAAAGTTTCTTGGCTTCTCATTTTAAATGTAGTCTTTAGGAGAGTAAAAGCTTTATAATATTTAATGTAATTCAATTTATTATGTTTTTATCTTCATAGTTTGTGAATTTGGTATTTCTTTGTGCAAGATTGTGAGGACTTTTTCCTTTGTTTGATTCTAAAATGTTATTGTTTTTCTCTATACATTGACATGGACCACCCATTTTGTATTAGTTTTTATATACTTTGTGAAAATTAAATCTAAGTTTATTTTAGAGTATATATGTCCAATTATTCTAACACCATTTACTGAAAGTGTTAGTATTTATATATTGCAATACTTTTACATTGTTGTCAAAAATTATTTGGCCATACTTGTTTGGGCATATTCTGTTTCTGATTTGTTCCATTCTCTATGTGTTTATCTTCTTTACCAATAACACAGAGTAAATCTTTAAACAGATATCTCTTTTTAGGTATTTTATTCTTTTCTGTCTACTTTGGCTTTTTATATAAATTTTAGATTCACATTTTAAATATGTACAGAATCCTTGTTGATTTTATAAATTAAGTTGTAGAGAATTGACATCCTACTAGATTGAGTCTCTCAATTCATTAATAAGTTATGTCTCTCCATAATTCAGGTCTTTCATTTATTTCATCACATTTTCCCATTTTAAACATGCAGTGCCTGTACATTATTTTATGAGTGAGAGACTGTACCAGATAGGTTTTTTAATTATCATTTTAGTTTTAAATTATTAGCACATAGAAATATGATTTGTGTGTATTCTATTCCTCTATTTGCAAGCATGCAAAACCAACTTATTAATAGTAGGAGGATTTTTTTTTGGTAGATTCCTTGGTATTTTTTTATGTAGAAAACTGTGTCTTCTTCAGATAGGGACAGTTTATTTCTTCCTTTCTAACCTGTATGATTTTTACTTCTTTTTCATGCCTTATGTCAATGGTCTAAACTTCTAGTACAATGTTGAATAGGAATGGTGAGCATGAACATCCTTGCAGGAAGACAGCATAAAGTAATTTACTATTAAGTATCTTATTGCTAAGAGTTTTATTGATGTCCCTTATTAAGTTGAGGGAGTTGTCTTCTATCCCTGGATTGATAAGAGTGTTTATCATAATTGAGGGTTGAATTTTGTCAAACTTTTTCCTGTATTAATTGATATGATGATGTTCTTTTTCTTTTTTAGACTGTGAATATGGTTATTTTATTGATAGATTTTCAGATATTGAACCATCTAACTTTCTTGAGATAAATCTTACTTGGTCATGGTATATAATTCTTTTATGTATTGATGGATTTTATTTGCTAATATTTTGTGGAGAATTTTTATGTGTATGTTCATCATAGTTTTATTTTTTGTTGTTCTTTTTTTGTTGTTTCTTCTTTTTCTTTTTTTGTACTCTTTTTGTGTGGAGTGTTGGAGTAATGCTGACCAAGTAAAATGCTTTATATTTCTATTTTATAGAGGAGTTTTTTTGTTTAATTGCTGCTATTTCTTCTTTAAGATTTTGACAGTTTTTATGTCACATTTTAAAAATATGTAAAATGTGACATCAAAAACATAAAACATGGGATGGGGGAGTAAAAATATAGAGCATTAGAATATGTTCAAACTTATGTTATCAACTAAATGAACTGTTAAAAATATAAGTTGTTATATGTAAGTTTCCTGGTAACCACAAAGCAAAAAACTATAGTAGATACACAAAAAATAGAGAGAAAAGAGTCAAAGCATACTACTCAAGAAAGCCATCAAACTACCAAGTTAAAGCAAGAAAAGAGCAGAGAGGAACTAAAAAATAACCAGATAACAATTATTGAAATAACATTAAGTACATACCTATCAACAATTACTTTAAATATAAATGGACTAAATTCTCCAATCAAAAGACATAGAGTAGCTGATGGATTAAAGATAAACCACATCTGTATGCTGCCTACAAGAGACTCACTTCAGATTAAGGACACACACAGACTCAAAATGAAGGATAGAAATGTATATTCCATGCAAATGGAAATGCAAAGAAAGCTGGGGTAGCTATACTTATATGAGACAAAATGGACTTTAGTACAAAGACTGATATAAGAGAGAAAGAAAGGCATTACACAGTGATAAAGGGCTCAATCAAACAAGAGGATACAATGTTTGTAAATATTTATGCATCCAGTATGGGAGCACCTAAATATGTAAAGCAAATATTAACTGAGATAAAGGGAGAAATAGACAACAATATAAGAATAGTGGGGATTTTAATACCCCACTTGCATCAGTGGATAGATCATACAGACAGAAAATCAATAAGGAGACATTGGCTTTAAATGACATGTTAGGCCAGATGGACTTAACAGATATATACAGAAAATTTCATCCAAAAGCAAAAGAATACACATTCTTCTCAAGTGCACATGGAATATTCTCCAAAATAGATCGTATGTTAAGCAACAAAACAAGTCCTAATGTATTTGAGAAGATTGAAATCATATCATACATCTTCTCTGACCATAATGGTATGCAATTTAGAAATCAATTACAGGAGAAAACTGGAAAATTCACAAATGTGGAGATTAAACAATGTGCTACTGAACAACCACTGGGTCAAAGAAATCAAAATAGAAATCCAAAAATACATAAAGAAAAATGAAAATGGAAATACAACATACTAAAACTTATGGGATGCAGCCAATGCAGTTCTAAGAGGGAACCCTTCAAAACTCATTTTCCAGGCCATCGTTACCCTAATACCAAAACCAGACAAAGATGCCAATTACAGGCCAATTGAAAATTACAGACCAATATCCTTGATGAAATATACATGTAAACATTCTCAACTAAATATTAGCAAACCAAATTAAACAATACATTGAAAGGATCGTATACCACAATCAAGTGAGATTTATTCCAGGGAAGCCTGGGTGGTTCAACATCAACAAATAAATCAATATGATACACTACATTAACAAAATGAAGGATAAAAATCATATGATTATCTCCATAGATGCATAAAGGCATTTTCCAAATTCAGCATCCATTTATTGTAAAAACTCTCAATAAAGTGGGTATAGAGGGAACGTACCTCAACATAATAAAGGCCATATATGAAAAGCCCACAGCTAACATCATGCTCAATGATGAAAAGCTGAAAACTTTTCCGGTAACATCAGGAACAAGACAAAGATGGCTATCTCTCTGCTTTTATTCAGCACAGTCCTGGCCAGAGGAATTAGGCAAGGTAAAGAAATAAAAGCCATCCACATTGGAAAGTAAGAAGTACAACTGTCACTATTTGCAGATGACATGATACTATATATAGAAAACTTAAAAGAAGTCACCAAAAGCCTGTTAAAACTAATAAATGAATTCAGTAAAGTTGCAGGATACAGAATCATTATACAGAAATCTGTTGCATTTCTATACACTAATAACTATGAGAAAGAAAAAATAAGAAAACAATACCACTTAAAATTACTCAAAAAGAATAAAACGCCTAAGAATACATTTAACCAAGGAAGTGAATGGCCTATATATGAAAACTATAGTTATTGAAAGAAATTGAAGAATACACAAGTAAATGGAAAGATATTCCATGCTCATAGATTAAAGAACTAATATTGTTAAAATGTCCATACTACTCAAAGCAATCTACAGATTCATTGTAATTCCTATCAAAATTCCAGTGGCATTTTTCAAAGAACTAGAACAAATAATCCTAAAATTTGTATGGAACTACAAAAGACCCCAAATAGCCAACACGATCTTGAGAAAGAAGAACAATGCTGAAGGCATCATGCTCTCTGATTTTAAAATTATATTACAAAGCTATAGTAATGAGAGAGTATGGTGATGGCATAAAAACATACATAGATCAATAGAACAGAAAAGAGAGCTCAGAAAAGAATTCACACATATATGGTCAATTAATCTATGACAAAGGGGCCAAGAATAGACAATGGGGAAAGGACGGTCTCTTCAATAAATCATGTTAGGAAAACTAAACATCCACATGTAAAGTAGCTAAACTAGACCACTATGTTACATCATACACAAAAATAAACTCAAAATGGATTAAAGATGTGAACATAAGACCTTAAACCATTGAATCCCTAGAAAAAACAGGTGATAAGCTCATTGACATAGGTCTTGGAAATGATTTTTTAGATCTGACACCAAAAGTAAAGGCAACAAAAAGAAAAATAAACAAGTAGGACTAGATCAAACTAAAAAGCTTCTGCACAGCAAGGGAAACCAACAAAATAAAAAGGCATTCTCTGCTTAATGTGAGAATATATTTGTAAATCATATATCTGATAAGGTGTTAATATCTAAAATTTATAAAGAACTCAGGTCAATAACAAAAAAACCCAACAAACAATCCAATTAAAAATGGGCAAACAATCTGAATAGAAATTTTTCCAAAGAAGATATGCAGATGGTGAACAGATACATGAAAATATGCTCAACATCATTAATGCTATGGGAAATGAAACTGAAAATCATAATGGAATATCATCTCATACCTGTTAGAATGGCTAATCAAAAAGACAAGAAATAACAAGCGCTGGCAAGGATGTGGAGAAAAGGGAGCCCTTATGCACTGTTGGGAATGTAAACCGGTGCAACCACTATGGAAAACCGTATGGAAGTTCCTCAAAAAATTAAAAATAGAACTACTATATGATACAGCAATTCAACTTCTGGGTATTTATCTGAAGAAAATGAAAACACTAATTTGAAAAGATATATGCACTCCCATGATCATTGCAGCATTATTGGCAAGAGCCAAGATATGGAAACAACCTACGTGTCCATGGAAGGATGAAAGCATAAAGAAAATGTGATGTATTTTCATGCTTCTACCTCTATTCTGAGGCTAATATGTGAAGAGCAGGGAGAATGAGGAGCAGTAAGAGCATCATTAGTAGGCAATGGTAGTAGTGTTTATATAAAGTAGTAGTGCTAGGGCTTCCCTGGTGGCGCAGTAGTTGAGAGTCCGACTGCCGATGCAGGGGACACGGGTTCGTGCCCCGGTCCAGGAAGATCCCATATGCCGTGGAGCGTCTAGGCCTGTGAGCCATGGCCTCTGAGCCTGTGCGTCCGGAGCCTGTGCTCCGCAACGGGAAAGGCCACAACAGTGAGAGGACCGAGTACCGCAAAAAAAAGATTTAAACAATAAAAAAAAAAAGTAGTAGTGTTTAAATAAAGTATGTGATACAAGCTCACTGGGTGTTAGAATCAAGAACACAAGGAAGAAAGAATTAAGTCTACATAAAGGAAAAGCAAATAAGAGATTATTTAAGGAACTTGCTTCATTGATTTGTTGTCTCTTATGTGAGAGAAAAGAAAAGGAGAAACAAATTTTGGCTGAAAGAAACTGAAAACAATGACCCAAGTCAAACTAGAGATTTTCTCAGCTTAGCATTTTACAATGAGTTGCACTGTGACTTTTTTTTTTGGTCTTTTTAACATTTTACTTTTTTTTTTTTTTTTGAAATTCTGTGTTCTTTGAACATATTTTGTACCCTTGGTTCAATTCTCATTGTATGGAGATTCTGTTTCTTCCCTGGAGCCCACCTGTGAAGTGAGCTAAAGGATTATAATTTTGCCTCCTCTCTTTTTGAGATCCTGACAAACTTGCCCAGTAAATGTAGTACGTATTCACTGACTTCCTGTAAAGACCAAGTCTCTGTTAAATGTTGATAGAAACTTTAAAAAAAACAGTATCATGTTACAACTAGAAATTCAACCACCCTACATACAGAATCAAGATTTACACAGGAGACAGTAAGTTCCAGTATGACTGACACAAACAGTGGGAGGAATAGTAAGGGAGCAGGGTACACTGATGAAGGATACATGGATCTCTCTCTATTGTTAGGCGCTTCTACTTTTTTTTTTTTTTTTTTTTTTTTTTAAATTTTTAATTTTTTTTTATTAGTTTCTGCTTTATAACAAAGTGAATCAGTCATACATATACATCTGTTCCCACATCCCCTCCCTCATGCATCTCCCTCCCTCCCACCCTCCCCATCCCACCCCTCCAGGCGGTCACAAAGCACCGAGCTGATCTCCCTGTGCTCTGCGGCTGCTTCCCACTAGCTATCTACCTTACGTTTGGTAGTGTATATATGTCCATGCCTCTCTTTCGCTTTGTCACAGCTTACCCTTCCCCCTCCCCATATCCTCAAGTCCATTCTCAAGTAGGTCTGTGTCTTTATTCCCGTTTTACCCCTAGGTTCTTCATGACATTTTTTTTTTTTTTTAAATTCCATATATATGTGTTAGCATACGGTATTTGTCTTTCTCTTTCTGACTTACTTCACTCTGTATGACAGACTCTAGGTCTATCCACCTCATTACAAATAGCTCAGTTTCGTTTCTTTTTATGGCTGAGTAATATTCCATTGTATATATGTGCCACATCTTCTTTATCCATTCATCCGATGATGGACATTTAGGTTGTTTCCAGCTCCGGGCTATTGTGAATAGAGCTGCAATGAACATTTTGGTACATGTCTCTTTTTGAATTATGGTTTTCTCAGGGTATATGCCTAGTAGTGGGATTGCTGGGTCATATGGTAGTTCTATTTTTAGTTTTTTAAGGAACCTCCATACTGTTCTCCATAGTGGCTGTACCAATTCACATTCCCACCAGCAGTGCAAGAGTGTTCCCTTTTCTCCACACCCTCTCCAGCATTTATTGTTTCTAGATTTCTTGATGATGGCCATTCTGACTGGTGTGAGATGATATCTCATTGTAGTTTTGATTTGCATTTCTCTAATGATTAATGATGTTGAGCATTCTTTCATGTGTTTGTTGGCAGTCTGTATATCTTCTTTGGAGAAATGCCTATTTAAGTCTTCTGCCCATTTTTGGATTGGGTTGTTTGTTTTTTTGCTATTGAGCTGCATGAGCTGTTTATAAATTTTGGAGATTAATCCTTTGTCAGTTGCTTCATTTGCAAATATTTTCTCACACTCTGAGGGTTCTCTTTTGGTCTTGTTTATGGTTTCCTTTGCTGTGCAAAAGCTTTGAAGTTTCATTAGGTCCCATTTGTTTATCTTTGTTTTTATTTCCATTTCTCTAGGAGGTGGGTCCAAAAGGATCTTGCTGTGATTTATGTCATAGAGTGTTCTACCTATGTTTTCCTCTAAGAGTTTGATAGTTTCTGGCCTTACATTTAGGTCTTTAATCCATTTTGAGCTTATTTTTGTGTATGGTGTTAGGGAATGATCTAATCTCATACTTTTACATGTCCCTGTCCAGTTTTCCCAGCACCACTTATTGAAGAGGCTGTCCTTTCTCCACTGTACATTCCTGCCTCCTTTATCAAAGATAAGTTGGCCATATGTGCGTGGGTTTATCTCTGGGCTTTCTATCCTGATCCACTGATCTATCTTTCTGTTTTTATGCCAGTACCACACTGTCTTAATTACTGTAGCTTTGTAGTATAGTCTGAAGTCAGGGAGCCTGATTCCTCCAGCTCCGTTTTTCGTTCTCAAGATTGCTTTGGCTATTCGGGGTCTTTGGTTTTTCCAAACAAATTTTGAAATTTTTTGTTCTAGTTCTGTGAAAAATGCCAGTGGTAGTTTGATAGGGATTGCATTGAATCTGTAGATTGCTTTGGGTAGTAGAGTCATTTTCACAATATTGATTCTTCCAATCCAGGAGCATGGTATATCTCTCCATCTATTTGTATCATCTTTAATTTCTTTCATCAGTGTCTTATAATTTTCTGCATACAGGTCTTTTGTCTCCTTAGGTAGGTTTATTCCTAGATAGTTTATTCTTTTTGTTGCAATGGTAAATGGGAGTGTTTTCTTGATTTCATTTTCAGATTTTTCATCATTAGTGTACAGGAATGCCAGAGATTTCTGTGCATTAATTTTGTATCCTGCTACTTTACCAAATTCATTGATTAGCTCTAGTAGTTTTTCGGTAGCATCTTTAGGATTCTCTATGTATAGTATCATGTCATCTGCAAACAGTGACAGCTTTACTTCTTCTTTTCCGATTTGGATTCCTTTTATTTCCTTTTCTTCTCTGATTGCTGTGGCTAAAACTTCCAAAACTATGTTGAATAAGAGTGGTGAGAGTGGGCAGCCTTGTCTTGTTCCTGATCTTAGTGGAAATGGTTTCAGTTTTTCACCATTGAGGACAATGTTGGCTGTGGGTTTGTCATATATGGCCTTTATTATGTTGAGGAAAGTTCCCTCTATGCCTACTTTCTGAAGGGTTTTTATCATAAATGGGTGTTGAATTTTGTCGAAAGCTTTCTCTGCATCTATTGAGATGATCATATGGTTTTTCTCCTTCAACTTGTTAATATGGTGTATCACATAGATTGATTTGCGTATATTGAAGAATCCTTGCATTCCTGGAATAAACCCCACTTGATCATGGTGTATGATCCTTTTAATGTGCTGTTGGATTCTGTTTGCTAGGATTTTGTTGAGGATTTTTGCATCTATGTTCATCAGTGATATTGGCCTGTAGTTTTCTTTCTTTGTGACATCCTTGCCTGGTTTTGGTATCAAGGTGATGGTGGCCTCGTAGAATGAGTTTGGGAGTGTTCCTTCCTCTGATATTGTTTGGAAGAGTTTGAGAAGGATGGGTGTTAGCTCTTCTCTAAATGTTTGATAGAATTCGCCTGTGAAGCCATCTGGTCCTGGGCTTTTGTTTGATGGAAGATTTTTAATCACAGTTTCAATTTCAGTGCTTGTGATTGGTCTATTCATATTTTCTATTTCTTCCTGAGTCAGTCTTGGTAGGTTGTGCATTTCTAAGAATTTGTCCATTTCTTCCAGGTTGTCCATTTTATTGGCATAGAGTTGCTTATAGTAATCTCTCATGATCTTTTGTATTTCTGCAGTGTCAGTTGTTACTTCTCCTTTTTCATTTCTAATTCTACTGATTTGAGTCTTCTCCCTTCTTTTCTTGATGAGTCTGGCTAATGGTTTGTCAATTTTGTTTATCTTCTCAAAGAACCAGCTTTTAGTTTGGTTGATCCTTGCTATCGTTTCCTTCATTTCTTTTTCATTTATTTCTGATCTGATCTTTATGATTTCTTTCCTTCTGCTAACTTTGGGGGTTTTTTGTTCTTCTTTCTCTAATTGCTTTAGGTGCAGGGTCAGGTTGTTTACTCGAAATGTTTCCTGTTTCTTAAGGTGGGATTGTATTGCTATAAACTTCCCCCTTAGAACTGCTTTTGCTGCGTCCCATAGGTTTTGGGTCGTCGTGTCTCCATTGTCATTTGTTTCTAGGTATTTCTTAATTTCCTCTTTGATTTCTTCAGTGATCACTTCGTTATTGAGTAGTGTATTGTTTAGCCTCCATGTGTTTGTATTTTTTACAGATCTTTTCCTGTAATTGATGTCTAGTCTCATAGCATTATGGTCGGAAAAGATACTTGATACAATTTCAATTTTCTTAAATTTACCAAGGCTTGATTTGTGACCCAAGATATGATCTATCCTGGAGAATGTTCCATGAGCACTTGAGAAAAATGTGTATTCTGTTGTTTTTGGATGGAATGTCCTATAAATATCAATTAAGTCCATCTTGTTTAATGTATCATTTAAAGCTTGTGTTTCCTTATTTATTTTCATTTTGGATGATCTGTCCATTGGTGAAAGTGGGGTGTTAAAGTCCCCTACTATGATTGTGTTACTGTCGATTTCCCCTTTTATGGCTGTTAGTATTTGCCTTATGTATTGAGGTGCTCCTATATTGGGTGCGTAAATATTTACAATTGTTATATCTTCTTCTTGGATCGATCCCTTTATCATTATATAGTGTCCTTCTTTGTCTCTTCTAATAGTCTTTATTTTAAAGTCTATTTTGTCTGATATAAGAATTGCTACTCCAGCTTTCTTTTGATTTCCATTTGCATGGAATATCTTTTTCCATCCCCTTACTTTCAATCTGTATGTGTCTCTAGGTCTGAAGTGGGTCTCTTGTAGACAGCATATATATGGGTCTTGTTTTTGTATCCATTCAGCCACTCTGTGTCTTTTGGTGGGAGCATTTAGTCCATTTACATTTAAGGTAATTATTGATATGTATGTTCCTATTCCCATTTCCTTAATTGCTTTGGGTTCGTTATTGTAGGTATAGTCCTTCTGTTGTGTTTCTTGCCTAGAGAAGTTCCTTTAGCATTTGTTGTAAAGCTGGTTTGGTGGTGCTGAACTCTCTCAGCTTTTGCTTGTCTGTAAAGGTTTTAATTTCTCCATCAAATCTGAATGAGATCCTTGCTGGGTAGAGTAATCTTGGTTGCAGGTTTCTCTCCTTCATCACTTTAATTATGTCCTGCCACTCCCTTCTGGCTTGTAGAGTTTCTGCTGAGAGATCAGCTGTTAACCTGATGGGGATTCCCTTGTGTGTTATTTGTTGTTTTTCCCTTGCTGCTTTTAATATGATTTCTTTGTGTTTAATTTTTGACAGTTTGATTAATATGTGTCTTGGCGTATTTCTCCTTGGATTTATTCTGTATGGGACTCTCTGTGCCTCCTGGACTTGATTAACTATTTCCTTTCCCATATTAGGGAAGTTTTCAACTATAATCTCTTCAAATATTTTCTCAGTCCCTTTCTTTTTCTCTTCTTCTTCTGGAACCCCTATAATTCGAAGGTTGGTGCGTTTATTGTTGTCCCAGAGGTCTCTGAGACTGTCCTCTGTTCTTTTCATTCTTTTTTCTTTATTTTGCTCTGCATCAGTTATTTCCACTATTTTATCTTCCACCTCACTTATCCGTTCTTCTGCCTCAGTTATTCTGCTATTGATCCCATCTAGAGTATTTTTCATTTCATTTATTGTGTTTTTAATCGATGCTTGATTCATCTTTAGTTCTTCTAGGTCCTTGTTAACTGTTTCTTGCATATTGTCTATTCTATTTCCAAGATTTTGGATCTGGGAAATAGAATCTTGGATCAGCTTTACTATCATTATTCTGAATTCTTTTTCAGGTAGACTGCCTATTACCTCTTCATTTGTTAGGTCTGGTAGGTTTTTATCTTGCTGCTTCACCTGCTGTGTATTTTTCTGCTTTCTCATTTTGCTTATGTTACTGTGTTTGGGGTCTCCTTTTTGCAGGCTGCAGATTCGTAGTTCCCGTTGTTTTTGGTGTCTGTCCCCCGTGGCTAAGGTTGTTTCAGTATGTTGTGTAGGCTTCCTGGTGGGGGGGACTAATGCCTGTGTTCTGGTGGTTGAGGCTCGATCTTGTCTTTCTGGTGGACAGGTCCACGTCTGGTGGTGTGTTTTGGGGTGCCTGTGGCCTTATTATGTTTTTAGGTAGCCTCTCTGCTAATGGGTGGGGTTGTGTTCCTGCCTTGCTAGTTGCTTGGCATAGGGTGACCAGCACTGTAGCTTGCTGGTCGTTGACTGAAGCTGGGTGCTGGTGTTGAGATGGAGATCCCTGGGAGATTTTCGCTGCTTGATATTATGTGGAGCTGGGAGGTCTCTTGTGGACCCGTGTCCTGAAGTTGGCTTTCCCACTTCAGAGGCACAGCACTAACTCCTGGCTGCAGCACCAAGAGCCTTTCATCTGCCCGGCTCAGAATAACAGTGAGAAAAAGTAGAAAGAAATAATTAGTAGAAGAAAGAAAGAGAGATTGAAAGAAAGGAAGAAGGGAAGAAAGGAAGGAAGGAAGAAAGAAAGGAGGGAGGGAGGAAGGATGGAAAGAAAGAAGGAAAGGAGGGAGGGAGGGAGGAATGAAAGCAAAAGGAAGAGTGAATGGAAGAAGGGAGGGAGGGAGGAAGGAAAGAAAGAAAGACAGGAGGGAGGGAGGGAGGAAGGAAAGAAAAAGAAAGTGGAAAGAAGAAGGGTGGGAGGGAGGGAGGGATGGAGGAAAGAAAAAGAAAGAAGGAAAGGAGGAGCGGAGGGAGGGAGGGAGGAAGGGAAGGGAGGAAAAAAAGAAAGAGCAGGTAAAGTAAAATAGAATAAAGTATGAAATATAGTAGCGTTATTAAAATTAAAAAGTAATTATTGAAAAAAAAAAACACGGACCGATAGAACCCTGGGACATATGGTGGAAGCAAAGCTATACAGAGAGAATCTTACACAGAAGATTACACATACACATTCAGAAAAAGAGAGCAGGGGGAAAAATAAAAAATCTTGCTCTCCAAGTCCACCTCCTCGATTTGGGATAATTCGTTGTAAAAAGAGGAAAAGGGCGAAAAGTCTGAAATCTTGCTAAGTCCACCTCCTTAATTTGAGATAATTCGTTGTAAAAAGAGGAAAAAGGGGGGGAAAGTCTTAAATCTTGTCCTCAAGGTCCACTTCCTCAATTTGGGATGATTCGCTGTCCATTCATGCACTCCACAGACGCAGGGCACATCAAATGGACCGTGGAGCTTTAATGCGCTGCCTCGGAGGCTGCACAGAGAGATTTCCCTGTCTCTGCTCTCACAGCTCCCGGGTCTCAGCCTTGGACCTGGCCCCGCCTCTGCGCGTAGGTCGCCGGAGGGCGTCCGTTCTTCGCTCAGACAGGACGGGTTTAAAGGAGCCGCTGATTCGGGGGCTCTGGCTCACTCAGGCAGAGGGGAGGGAGGGGAATGCCCTCTCCTCGCGCACCAGGCAACAAAAGGGAAAAAAGTCTCTTGCCGCTCCGGTAGCTCCAGACCCTTTCCCCGGACTCCCTCCGGGCTAGCACTAACCCCTTCAGGGTCTCTTCCTGCCGCCAGCCCCAGTCCTCTCCCTGCGCTCCGACTGAAAGCCGATACCCGAGCCTCAGCTCCCAGCCCCGCCCGCCCTGGCGGCCGAACAGACAAGCCTCACGGGCTGGTGTGTGCCTGAGGGCACCGATCCTCTGTGCCAAAATCTCTCTGCTTTGCCCTCCGCACCCCTGTTGCTGTGCTCTCCTCCGCTACTCCGAAGCTTTCCCGAAGCTTTCCCCCTCCGCCACCTGCAGTCTCCGCCCTCGAAGGTGCTTCTAGTGTGTAGAAACCTTCCCTCCTTCACGGCTCCCTCCCACTGGTGCAGGTCCCGTCCATATCCTATTGTCTCTGTTTATTCTTTTTTTCTTTTGACCTACCCAGGTATGTGGGGAGTTTCTTGCCTTTTGGGGGGTCTGAGGTCTTCTGTCAGCGTTCAGTAGGTGTTCTGTTGGAGTTGTTCCACGTGTAGATGAATTTCTGATGTATCTGTGGGGAGGAAGGTGATCTCCGCGTCTTACTCTTCCGCCATCTTCCTCGCCCTCGGCGCTTCTACTTTTAAACTTCAAATAAAGTGTTCAATTTTTTGAGACCTTCACATTTTCTTAGTGTTATCTTGGCATCTTATGATGAAAGAAGTTATGAATTGGAATTTTTTATATTTACTGACTGGTGGACAGGAATGAGTTTGATAATTTTTCTCAGATAAATTAATGTTTTACTTCAATAGATCTTGCCTCATTAAATGAACTATATACAGTATTTTGGTGATGCTAATGTATGCAATATTTGAACCAATATTTGATCAATAATGTTTTTCCACCTATTCCAAAAAAAAAAGTATGTATCCTGCATTAGAAAAGATTGCACTAACTACAGTGAAATCAGGTATTGATTTGAACATTTTGCTTTGAAATTATAAAACTGAAAGGGGCCGTGTCCTTATGTCTCTCAGCTAGTGACCTCATTGATTTTTGTCTGACACATGAAATCTATGTGTGCTATTCTGTTACCTTTCTTCTGCCTATCTTAATTCCCAGGGATGTATGATTTCTTCTTGTATGAAAGACTGTCTCAACCATTCCCACTTAGTAAAACAAGGTGAGTTCAATATCATATTTAATAAAACTAGCAAATATTCTGTTTTGTAATTGTTGCCAATTTCTCTTTTTGGTGCTAACCCTAAATTCTGATCTATAAGGTGGAAATTATAAATAGAAGAGTGTGTAGCACATAGACAACAACATGAGTTTTTCAAGAGAAGGCAGAAAATAAACATAAAATGTTGTTTGGGTTTGAGGAAAAAAATGAGCTAACTGCAACTGGAGAAAAGACCTTGTGGTTAGCTGGTATATGTAAAGCTACAGATATTATAAGCAGCAGAAACAATATACTAGTGACATTAGAGAGAAGAAGCCACAACATCTGATGGCTGGTTTTATGTGCAGCTAAAGAAATGGAAAGGGCAAACGTAACTCTTTGTCTGTTTTTAAGTTCCCACTGTTGGCTTCCTTTCCTTAGTCTGTCCCTAAAGATTGGATTGGTGTCTCACAGAAATCTGTTTCTGACCTATTTCTCTTCTTTCTCAATATTCCACTAGCACACAGTTCTGTGCAACCTTTTGTTTTTCTACAACTATGTGCTCATACCCCCAAATTTGTTTTTCTAGTTCAGACATCATATTGAATGCTAATCAGTTTAACCCAACTAACCAATTGTCTTCTGTACTTGGATTTTTATCAAGGCCTCCAATTTAACACAAAAGGTGTTTACTACTTATCCTCCAAATCTAGTATTCTTTCCATATTGTTTTTTCAGCATATAGCAACAGTATTCTTTCAGGATGAGGGAAGATTATTGTCATATCAATAAGGAACATTTTCATATGTTTGCATGGTTTTTTGTACACGAGTTTTGATGTTGTAAATCAACCATGAAAACTATCCTTTATGTATAACAAAAAAGAGGCTAAAATATTAAAATAATATTTCGTTGACAATTGGAAATAGTTGACAGAAAACAAATAATTAATTCATATAATTCTGTAGATATTTGATCACTTATAACGGTTTTTAAGAGAATTGACTCAGATTTTTCAAAATGAAAATTTTTAAATGAAATTACTGATTTAAATTATTATTTCAATTATTCTTATTAACCATAACCTTAAATATCAACTCTAATCTTAGTTCAGATATTCATGGCTGCCAATATCCTGGTATTTTACCTGATATTAGACATTTTATTAAAAAATAAAAGTACTACATTTTAAATCTTTTCCTGGTTACTTTCTTTTCAGTTGCAGCTTAATGTATTAGGTCATTATCTTTGAGGATTTAGCTGTCACACTGTGATCTCACTACAAAGAGAGGGAGAAATGTTTGTTATTATTGACAGTTAATTAACTGCCTTAGGAATGAAGTGGTTTGGAAATATTTTAAAACGCAAGGAAAACAAGCATGAGGAAAATTGTTTTTAAAGGAAATCACAGAAAAGTCTTCACTATAATTCAAATATTTCTACAGATAATCTTTTATATGATTGTGAAGTCAAACAGTGGTTCTATTTGCTCTACTATCACTGTTCATGATGTTGTTTATTATAACTTCTGAAAACTGCAAACTGCATAGTCATGATACCTGATAAGACATGATCGATATATGATAAGATATGATCTAATCTTGCTTTTGTGTATATGAAAGTCAGTAGTAGAGTTGATTTCTTTTCAAAACATATTCCAAGTTGTTTCATAAAAAATTATGATATGATGCAGGAAAAAGATAATTCATAAAATGATTCTGAATTAGTGACTATTTAAATAAGATAGTTTTTAAAAGTCTATCAAAACTTTAGATCTTTGGAAGATTCTCAACAACCTCAAAGTCTGAGATATCATTTATGCAATCAAAGCTTATAAGAACTGAATATTATTTTCCTAATAATAAATTAGGGAAAAAACATCAGTTGGACCCTATCAATTGAATTCCATTCACAGTTGGTTGTGACTACATTCCCTATTTTTAATTGATCAAATTTCATTTTCATATTGAATGCTTTATTGACATTTAGGATAAATTTTAATTTTTTAACTGTTAGAAATATATATGAAATTATTTTAAATCTACCTTTCATTTATGGAAATCTAGCCTACTATGTGTTTGTAACCCTACAAACCTATGAACTAGATTCAATGTGAACAAAAAAGCAGACAAAAACCAAAGCTGGCTACAACAGGTATTCATCTTTTTACTGTGGGTTCTACTAAAAACTGGGCATTAATCTATCTTTCCACAGTTTGGTTCTTGTCAACTTGGTGTATGATTGGTTTTATATGGAAATAACTATACTACAATGATAATGGGATCAGCCTCTCTCTTTTTGCTCTTATGTTCACCATCTTTCTCACCATGGGTGAAAAACTTTCTTTCATACTATGTCATCCTGTGCCATCTTTCATACTTGGTGCAACTTATATTTCAATTGGTTTATCTTCTCTTTCACTCCCACAATTCAGACAAAAATTACAAAGAGGTCATATTAACAAGATGACAGACTTTTTTTTACACATGTCTATTCTTAAAGGCCTATTCTAAAATTCTCCCATGATTTGGTCACCACTTCTATTATAGTACCATTGTTACAGTCTTCAAATTTAAACTGTGTCCCCTCTCTGAAAGATAACTCTAATTTCTCCTATTGGAGAACACCATCACAGATTGCTCATGATTGTTCACCCCATGTCTTAACCTGGACGTTTAAAACATCAAATGTGTACTGGCCTGGATGCAGCATCTATTTGAGAAATTCCATCCTCATAATGAATTTCATCCCATGCTATTTTTGTTAGGCTCCATCTCAGGACTGCTAGTGTCTCCTTTAGAGAGGTTGGATGGTCCATGTTATCAGGGAATGTGAGGAGGTCACTCACTCCCTGTTTATGGTCTAATTGTAAACATATTCGTGTTGCATTCTCCAGGCTCTGCCTCCAAGCTATGTTGACCTCTACAAAGCTGATAGAGCAATAGAGCTAGAAATAGTTTGCTAATTATCTACACTATGAAAAAATTATTTAATAATGTAAGTTTTATCTTAATTAAGATGCCATTTAAAATAACACTTCTGAACAATGGTATCAACCTTTCTCTGTTAATAAGTGGATAATATAATGAAAAATTTCTTGCTATAAGGAAATCAAATCATCAAATACATCTTAAATCTGGATATATTTGTTTTTAATTTTTTTCTTTTTTTTTTTTTTTTTTTTTTTTTTTTTTTTTTTTTTTTTTTGTGGTATGCGGGCCTCTCACTGTTGTGGCCTCTCCCGTTGCGGAGCACAGGCTCCGGATGCGCAGGCTCAGCAGCCATGGCTCACGGGCCCAGCCGCTCCGCGGCATATGGGATCCTCCCAGACCGGGGCACGAACCCGTATCCCCTGCATCGGCAGGCGGACTCTCAACCACTGCGCCACCAGGGAGGCCCTTTTTTTCTTGAT
Organism: Hyperoodon ampullatus; assembly: GCF_949752795.1. Classification (NCBI taxonomy): domain Eukaryota; kingdom Metazoa; phylum Chordata; class Mammalia; order Artiodactyla; family Ziphiidae; genus Hyperoodon; species Hyperoodon ampullatus. The sequence goes on along the minus strand of NC_136925.1, from coordinate 34,113,409 downwards.
TACCATTTTATTATATGTAAATTTTCCCTTCAGTGTGATCATATTTTCTATTATATGACCTCACACAATTTGTACATAAAGACTTTTATTAGTGAAGATTTTTCTACCTACCAGTGCTTACATATTGGACCAATACTGAAACTGAGTGCTAAGACAAATATTTCAGCTACTGGTAATGAATATTTAGATGTTTTATTTCTAAGACATTTAAAAAATAAATAAACTTTATGTCTTTACTTGAAACATCTAAACAAAGAAATATATAAGATGTTGTTAGAGTTTTATTTCACAGTTATTCTTATTAAAAAGACAAATATTATTTCCTTTAGAAAGAGATGGCCATATATTTTAAATTGTTACACTCTAACAATTTTATTTTGAAGTTTACAACACAGATAAATATCCATGTATTATATAAAGTTGGGTATGGTTCTTTAACTATATATACATACACATACTTGCACACACACACACACACATATATACTCATATAAAGAATATAAAAATATGTGTGTGTATATATATACATACATATATACATGAACTAATCAATGACAACCCAAGTCAATAATAGCATAAGTCAATGGCAGCCAGTATATAAAGTAAGACTAATTATTTACTTCCAGACCCACAAAGCTGTTCATATTTAAGAAAATAAAGCATACTTTTCATGTTGTTACCCTTTAAATATTCACTATAATGAATTCATTTTATTACTCATATTTTCTTACTTTCATGAAAGTTTATCATATTTGTTATTCACATAGAAACAAGGATGACTTCTAATGAGACTTATAAGTAATTCTGGAATGGTACAATGAGCTTTCACTGCAGGTTGTATTAGGGTTGTAAATCCTTTTCTATTCTAAGAAAGATCATACCCAAAAAGGAGATTTCTCAGAAATGGCAGAAAAGCCTCCCATGACAGATTGGATATCACACGATGTTCAGCAGAATCTCTTTGTCTTGATACCTAGTTTTAGAAAAGCCAAATGTGTCTAAAATGTTAAAAGAAAAACCTCTAAGGGAGGGTGCTTTAAAGAAACTTCAAGGCTTTTAAAGGTCTAACACTTAAAATGTTTATCACAAAAATTTGTCAGACACCCTATGATTTTTTCATTTTTCTGTACTCACAAAATTATAAGAAAGTATTGATGAACCACGTAAAGTTATGGATATAAATGTAGGTAGACATATTTAAAAGCCATAGTAAAATTAAAAAGAAAATAAGTGCAAACACAGCAAAGGTTACTTTTTAAATGAACATTTTCCAAATACAATATATTCTCAGGTTCTGAAAACCAGTTCCAATCTAAAAGAAACCTTAATCTCAGTCATAAATGTTATGAATTTGTCTTAATTCAGACCCAGAGTAAAGGAAGATTCCCTAAAACTTTCATGACAATCTCTTTTAATTTTTAATAAAATGCTTTCTAACCCTGGATTTTATGACAACAGACTCTTTTCCCTTTCTACCTACATATCTGACCATTTTTTCCCCAGTATTCATCACTTTTGCCCAGCCCTTAAAAACCTGGCCATTTCTTCTGCCATTTCTTCTTGGGTCTCCTAATCTGCTTTGTCTCTCTAATTTCCTAGAGTGTTCACCTCCACTGCCAGATCTTCAATTGCCATTTATAGAATGTGTAGATGAATAACTGTAAAGCCTAACTCCAAAGGAGATCCCAGTTTCTGGTCTCCAGATCCAAATCAAGCTATTGTGTATCTCTACTAGGTAGTCTGACAGTTATCCAGATAGAATTCATTTTCTTTTCCAAACCACTTTCCCTTTCAAAATTTCAATATCTAGAAAACTGGCAAGTACCCCATGTTCTATTACTCCCCTTTTTCAGTTGATTCTCAAGAAATAAAATAATAACAATAATGGGTATGGTGAATTAAAGATGGCCAAAAAAATATTCCTTGGCATGCTTCCCATAAAGAGTCAGAGACAGTGATCCTTCCTCTTGCATATGGGTAGGTTTGGTATCTGCTTTGATCAACCTATATGGAAAAAGTGATAATATGCCCGTTTCCAGGCCCTGGAATTAAGGGCAGTGTCCACTTCATATCTGTTAGAACAGTCTCTCTGAGGGAATCCAACTTCCAGGGAAGAAGTCTAGCTACCATGTTATGAGGAAGCTAAGATAGCACGTGGAGAGGACTTACGGAGAGAGAGAGAAAAAGAGGGATGCCTTAAAAGTTCCTAGTTAGTTCAGTCATCACAGCCCTTGTGTCAGATATAAGCATAAACATCCAGATGATTTCAGCCATAGCTGCCATCTGTCTGTCACCAAGATCTTAAGTGTGAACTGCTCAGCTGAGCCCAGTCTAGCTCAAGAACCCCGAGAAATAATCATAAATTTTTGTTTTATGCCACTGTATTTTGAGATGATGTGTTCTTCAGCAAAAATAACCTGAAATATGATTTTTAACACAGGTCATACCAGATATAATGTGATTTCTCCTCCACATTCCTTAGTCACCAATTCTAGATTGTCCCTCAATAGATGTTTAATTCTTCAATCCATCTCTCCATTGTCAGTACCTCAGAATTAGACTACTGTTATTCTAATTATGTAGAATAAATTCTGGATTGTTCTCATTCGAAACCATTCTCTATCTTAGACCTGGAGTGACCTCTTAAAAATATGTACAAACTATGCTTAAAACATGTCAGTTACTCTCGTTAAAAAGTTGAAAAAAATTTAAGGGACATAGAAAAGGCACTTTGTAACTGCCTCTATCTGCATTTTAGCTTCATCTTTCACTATTCTTTTCCTGTTTGTTTCAGTTTCTATTTCCCCAGAATTTTAATTTCATTTCTTAATGTACTTCTCTCACATACTGTTTATTTTTTGAAATACAATTTTCCTTTTTTTTTTTTGAGATTGGTGTTACTAAGAGGCACTTCCTCTAATAGGACTTTAAAGTCTCCACAAGGCTGAAGTGCTAATATAGGTCTCAGAACATCTTGTGAATACAGCTGTCAAAGACTTCACCATCTGCATTGGATGTGTGTTAATCTGTTTATCTTCCCTACTATACTGTGAGCTTCTTGATCTCCCTTAGGGTAAGGTCTGTGAACTTCTTACTGTGACATGTTCAACATTCAGCAAGTACTTATCACACATTTTATATATGCTGCAAAAATAGGTGGGGAAGAAATAAGTAGGTAAATGAATGGTGAGACTGAAAAATTCACAATGTAAACAGACATTAAAGTGTAATTTGGTAAACAAAAACACTAAGAGAATTGAATTTTTTAAGAAAATCATTTGCATTAATTTTTATAAAGTGCTTTCTAATATATATTTTGTTCAGTATTAATACCTAACATGTACTGAGCGTTTACTACTGCTTAACCTGGGACCTGTGCTAACTAATTGAATCCTCACAACTCTATATTACAGGACTTTTCTGTCTCCATATTGTAGATGAGGAAACTGAAGTTCAGACAAGTTAAATAGGGTGCCTGAAGTCACATAGCTTCTCACTGGCAAATCTAGGAATAAACCTAGGTCGTCTCTCTCAAGACTACACCCTCTAAACTTGACTACCTTTGTTTTTAAATACAAAAATATATAGATTTATTTTACATAAGGTGAGAAATGTCGATCATAAAGAATTTTATTCTTTTGGCTTCTAGGAGTATAGTTCTCTCAAGCCATGCTCTTTATTATACAGAGGTTTGATTTTAAGGATATGAAAACATAAAGTATTCTATCCGTTATAATGAAGTGATACTGTAACTCTGAATAACAGATAATCAGAGTTCTCTGCACATACCATCAATAATTTTTATTTTATTTGTAATAGTTGATAGGCTTCAGATACCTACAAATATCTGGCATAATCTGTCTAAGTAGTAGTTAATAGTTTTCCTGGATTCATAAGAGATACTTTGATTTTGAAATAATTGGGAAAATTTGTGTGCAAACTACTGGATCAGGTTTGAAGTCAACTACCCTGTTCCTGCCATGCTGTTTTCCTGGTCCTTGTTTTTGCATTATACCTGAGACACTTTGACAGGTTCTACAAGAGGTATCTGATACTTTTCCTGGGCTCTTGTGAATAAAGAACATCTTGAGATTTATAGTGTCATATCTCCACTGAAGGAAAAGTAAAAGAGATTCTGCTTAATGGCTACCTGGTACCAAGTCCTAGAGTTGTTTCTCCCACAACTCTACAACTTGAAATTTTACAAATAATTATATTTTTTCTTAGGAGTTTCCACACGCATAATCACATTTGATTTTCATATAAATCTTGAAAAATTCTTAAAGTCATAGGAATTCAGGTTTATATTAGAAATCTGAGCCTGAAAGTAGAATGACTTATCCAATATCACATTACAGCCAAGACTGGAACCCAGAACATCTGCCTGTTAATGTAGGATCCCAAAAGATAAAATAAATGCTCAGATACATACCTGGTGCTTTGATTACCACAGTGACTCAAATCGTGGTATTCTCATAACCATCCATGGGTAGTACTGAGACTGAATACACACCTGGAAGTTTTTTAAAGGTCATCAAAGAAATAACAGATATCCTCAAAAACAACAGTGAAAAAATATTAAATTTTCCATGTATTTGATAACTTCGCATTTTCTAGGCCAGTCTATTTTGAGTTAAAGGCCTGTGTTTTATTTTGTTATTATTTATAATCCAGAAAGCTAGAACACCTTGTTCACACACTTAAACAACAATCATGAAAAATGAAGTTTCATTCTTAAATTGACAGCGTCACATAAATACACAAGTAGAATAAACTCCTATTATAATAAACGTGGTTACTTAGATGTTAATATATACACTGTATTTTACTGATTACATTTCAAAGTCAATCAATGTCATCTGGTACAGAAAACTATTGAATCACTAAGTATATCACAGAATTAATAATTTCCTGTCAGATAGCTGAAGTTACTTTTGTAGAATTTTGGGGGAAAGTGCATTAGTCTGACATACAAATTTGACTCCTTTAAACAATGTGAAAACCGCTTGCACTCAGACATTAACAATAATTTTCCCTCCATAGGCGAGATTACCTATATGAAAGACAAATAACCTATTGTCATTGGAATAAAATTTTTCTCTCCATGTAAAGTTATTTCACAAATCTGAAAATATGTGAATACTGTCATTTGCATTCAATGAGAATTTTACATATGACAAGAATCATTTAATGAGGAATAAAAACTCAGCAAATGGCTCATGATTTGCAAAATTTTTCCAAAATTAAAGATGCTTTTTCACTGTACTCTTGTCAGTCCAGTAGGAAGATGTAAATTATTCATTATATGGAGATGACTCATTTTACTTAGAATTTCACAAAAACTCTTAAGTGATTGACAAAGGGGGAGGAAATATATATGTCATACAGAGCTAAGCGTTGTATAATACTATTGCCTACATCAAAATACTTGCCACTTCTGCCTTATTAGACTGATATAGTTAACTCCAAATTTAAAATGGTTAGATAAAATATATACTAATATAATTATCATTGGACTAATAGTAGTTTGAAATCAACTACTAAGCAATTTTAAATGGACTAACGATTTTAATCACTCTACAGCTTATTTGAAAAATGCCGTATCATATCACTCTGTATCAAAGATATCAGCAAAAGAATTATTTGTGTATCACTCAAATACCTGCCCAGAGAAATTATACCAGCTCTTTTAACAGAATAATATTAAATAAAAATTGTTTACCAAGTGTGGAAGCACCAAATAATAAAACAGAAGACACTAACAAAATAACACAAATGTAGGGATTGTAGGATATGGCTACCAAAGCAAAGGGAAGAGTGTGGAGTGACTAACCCTGAGAAGCCTACAGGAAGGCTCTGCAGAGCTTAAACTTAGGCTCAGGAAGGGGGTGGTGCTGCTATGCTGTTGCTGGCATCTCTGAAATCAAAGAGGGTCCCCATGGAGCTGAGTTCCAGACTTCTAAGAAGTGAACACTGGCCCGCTGGTATTGAGATCTGCAAGGAACAAAACAAGACTGGTTCTAAGGGTATAGAAAAATTGCAAAATGGATTCAGCTGCTGCTATGCGGTTATGGGAACAGACTGCCACCTCCAGGATGAAGAATCATTGCCAAGGTGATGCCTATACAAACAAAAAGCAAAACAGGAACAGGAAGAAAACTAGAAGGAGCAAATCCATTCTCCTTTCTCAAGTTTACCAATCTCCTTCTATTAGTGGAAACTAACCAAGAATAGCTGGCAAAACAGAAACTGATTTGGAGAGTCCCAATCCCAACATCATGAAGTTGCATATAGAAGGGTAGATTTGAAGCTGAGAGAGACAATAGCTTATAATATATAAACACACACATACATACTTAGGAAAGTGTATGTATATATTACTAAAACTATAGATAGATATATAATTATGTATATCTATTCGTATGTATATAAAACTCTTATAGATATGGCACATAGATGTCAAATTCAGGAAATTTATACCACTTAAAGAATATGCTTGTTCTATAAATAGTCGAGATATTAGGATGACAGCTGAAGACTCTACAAAAGGAAAAATGATAATGATAAACAGTCTATCAATTTTAGAAAATACAGTAAAAAACCCAAAAATTTTATTCAAGAAATGTTACTTTTAAAATTTTATTCAAGAAATGTTACTTTTAAATATGCTTGCTTTAATAAATAAAGATTAGAACCAAGCAGAAAACTCATGTCATATAGGGTTTTGCTAACATATTCAATGTCACAACCTTTAAAAAATGGTTGAGCATCTTTTCATGTGCCCGTTGACCATCTACATGTTCTTCCTGGAGAAATTTCTATTTAGGTCTTCTGCCCATTTTTGAATTAGATGTTTTGTTGTTGTTGTTATTGAGTTGTATGAGCTGTTGGTATATTTTGGAAATTAAGCTCTTGTCAGTTGCATCACTTGCAAATATTTTCTCCCAGTCCGTATTTTAAAAATCACTCTTAAATAATTAAAAAACAGATAAAAAGTCAGTTAAGTAATACAAAGTTAGAACACTATCCACCAAACCTAACCTAATTCACCAGTTAATACTGAATGAATGAGGAGAACATTTTTTCAAGGTGGACAGGAAACATTTACTGACTGTATTGCAGAAACATTAAAAAGTCTCAATATATTTAAAGTATTTAAGTAATATAAATTATACCCTCATACATACTGAAGGTAATTAGACATCAATAAAAATAAAAAATCTAAAGCGTCAACCTACACTTGGTAGATGTACTACATTTGTGTTCCAAAACAGTAGTCACAAATATTTCAAACTAAATAATAATAAACCCCCAAATGTCAAAATTTGTATGATACAAAGTTAAGGCACATTTTAAAGAGCAAATAAAACACAGGTTAATAATTGAAGAGAAATAGTAAATACAAAATGTGATATGAATGACATTTCAAAAATAGATAAAAATAAAGAAAATAAAACAGTTAAAATCCTAGCCATGCTAATCAAGAAAAAAAATAAACAAAATTAACTATATCACACATGACAAAGAGGGCATCACTAAAAATATCCAAAGGCAGCAAATATATATATATATTTATGAGAAAAAATATGAAAATTTACATGACAATGACAAATTCTTAGAAAACAAAATCTACCAAACTAGATACAAGAAGATATAGAAGTATAATATCTAATGTACACATGCATGTTTGTAGTATAAACCCTGATAGTTTGGTTTTTCTTTTTTGTAATGCAAGTGCCTGACTTAAGCTTTCATTGCCCAAGCATTCACTCACTACAAAAATGACTATCCTGAATATGTACATTACCATCCACTAAATAAAGAGCCAGACCCACCTACGCACCCACCTCACACAGATTCTTTATTTTAGAAATCTTGGTTGATTTAGATAAGTGACCACTTGGGATGGTTGTTTTTCTGTTCCTGTGCTTTAAATTCCTGCTCTTATGTTTTAAATTCACCAATAAACAGTGAACGCATGAAACTCTAGACCCACATCCTTCACCAGATGAGGGCCCACACATTCTCTCTTTCTCTACCAAGACTTCACTGTGTGGCCCCCAGGTGTACCCTGTGCTTTCCAGGACCTGTGAGTAATAAACCTTGTCTTTTGCAAAGTTTCTTGATGTTTATTGCTGAGGGCAGCTTGTAATCATAATAAGAATCACAAGGGCTTGTACAGCCACAACACTGGTTATCTATAGGCTGAGATCTAGATACAACAGCATGTTCATTATATATATATATATATATATATATATATATATATATATATATATATATAGAATCAACCTTCTTACAAAAAATTTATGCCTAAATGTCTTCACTAGTAAACTCTATTCAATATCTAAGAAAGAAACTATACCAATCTTTTAAAAATTCACCAAAAGAGGAGGAGGAAATATTTCTCAAAGTTTTTAGAGGCTAATGTAACCTTAATGGCAAAATCTGACAAAAATATTCCAACAAGACATTTTCAAATCAATATTTCCCATGATATTTGTTATAAGATTCTTATCATGTAATTAGAAAATATAATCCAAAGATATACAAAAAGATTAAAAAATACATACAAACCATTGAGCTTATCCAAAGAATGCAATGTTAGTTAAGCATTTGAAAATCATTCAGTATTAGTCACCATATTAACAAATGAAGGAGAAAAAGTACATAAAATGCATAATCATTTCAGTAGGTGTATAAAGAGCACTTGACAAAATTCAATATTCAGAAAATTAAGGATAGGTAGAAACTTTAAAAACTTGGTCAAGATTATTTATGAATAATCCACAGACAACATCACACATTAGGATGAAAAACTGGTTTTCTGCTAAGATATGTAAAAAGACAGTGATGTGTATTCTTACTACATCGAAACAAGATTTTATTGGCGGTGTAGGCAATGCAATAAAGCAAGGAGAAAGAAAGGAATTTTGACAAGGAAAGATGAAGTACATCCATCTCTATTCACAAATGACAGGAGCTTTTACTTAGAAAATCCTGGAGAATCTACCAAAAAACTACTGGAATTAACAGATGAATTTAGAAAAATTTATGGAACACAACATTAATGTGCAACACAATTGTTTGAAATGTATAACTTAGCAACAATATCAAAATTAAATTTTAGAAATGCTATTTAGCATTAACATCCACTAGCATTCGCATTAACATCCAAAAAAAAATGAAATACCTTAGTATAAATCTCGCAAAATAGGTACAAGGGCTGTATGAGGAAAAATACAAAACTTGGATGAACAAAATCAAAGAACTTAATAAATGAAGAGATAGTCCACATTGAAGGATAACAAGACTCAATATTGTAAAGTTGTAAGTTCTTACTAACTTCATTTATAGATTCAGTGCAAGCCCAGTCAAAATCCCAGCAAGTTATGTTTGGCTGTCAACCATGTTTATAAAGTTTACATGGAAAGGGAAAAGAGGCAGGACAGTCAACACACTATTGAAGTAGAAGAACAAGGTTAGAGTACTGACACTGCCTGACTTCAATACTTACTAGAAAATCTATAGTAATCAAAATATGATATTGGTGAAGGAGTAGACAAATAGATCAATGGACCTATCAGAAAGCCCAGAAATAGAACTACATAAGTACAGTCAACTGCTCTTTGACAAAGAAGCAAAAGCAATACAATGGAGCATAGATAACCTCTTCAACAAATGGTGCTAGAATAACTGGGCATCCAAACACAAAAAAAGAATATAGACAGAGACTTTACACTCTTCACAAAAATTAGCTGACAGACATAAATGTAAAACACAAAACTATAAAACTCCTAGAAGATAACAAAGGAGAAAATGGACATGACTTTGGATATGATGATGACTTTTTAGATACAACACCAAAGACATGATCCATGAGACAAGTAACGGATAAGCTGACCTTCATTAAAATTAAAAGCGTCTGTCTGTGAAAGACAGTGTCAAAAGAATGAGAAGACAAGCCACAGCCTGGGAGTAAATATTTTCAAAAGTCACATCCGATAGGACTGTTACCTAAAATATACAAAAAAGTGTTAACATTTAACAATAAGAAAACAAACATGATTTAAAAGTGGGCCAAAGACCTTAACAGACACCTCACCAAAGGAGATACATAGAAGGCAAATAAGCATATGAAGGCAGATAGTCACTGTGGACAATGTAAAGTGAATATATGGACTTTGTGATGTCTCTGGACAGTGTTGTGAGGGCACATTTGACATTGGTCAGCACCTGTATGGCTTTTGTGTGATTTTTCTCTATTCCTAGGTACTTAAATGAGTCACAGAGAAATCAAATATTTGGATTCATCAAAAGCTGAAGTTTTTCTAGACAAATGCAACCAAAATTTAGAGAAACAAGGGAGTTTAGGACACTGGTAAGGATGTGTTACTGAAATTAAAGGCCATGGGATATTAAATTAAATAGAAGAGAAGTGAAGAAAACAGAGGAGTGACAGATTCAGAGAAAGTAAAAAGATCAGTACTTTTGTGATTGTGACCTAAATTTTGACTGTGGGCATGGATTACTCAAGTGGAGAAAAAGAGGTCAGTTGAAATGAGATCGTGAAGAGGTTAACAGGGAAGGCTTTGGGATTTGTAATCCAATTAATTTGTGGAGTCCCCTAAAATAATGGCAGTGCTTGAGGTGAAGATGAAAACTGAGCCAGAGTTCAGTGGATGTGGTGAGCTGGAGTATATGAAAAGGAAAAAGGGAGACAGTAGCAATGTAGAATGGAAAGTGGTGGTATAGCTAGCTGAAGGACTAAGCACTCAGTAGAACTGGTTTCTATATGTATATAAGTGTGATGAAGTAATGGGTGTTGAGAACGATCAAGTACACTTCCTACCCATGAGGGGCCAGGCAAATCTATGTACTTACCATCTAAGGAGATTGCAGGGAAACAGTTTCCTCAGGGAAAATTCAGGTTTCTTTTACGGAAGGAAAGAGGAGAGAGCCTTTGACACAGAGAGGATTTGCTGGTTTGGGAGAGCAGTTCCAGAGAACACAATGAGGAATTTGTAGATGAGGAAGGAGACTAAAGGGGTTGTGGACCAATCAGATAAGTAAGGATTACTGCTATGGTCAGTGGGTGTGGAGGAAGTGGAGGATTACTAACCGACTGGGATGAGGGATTCGATGCATTATTCTCTACCAATAGTTTGATTTATGAATATTCTGAATAAAAGCTCAGGATAAAATTAACCTTTTAATTACCAAACACATTTTTAGTATTCAGAAAATCCAAGAAAAAGCTTAAAATTTTTGTTTGTATAAATTTCTTTTGGTTTCAGCAATGCTCTGTACTGAATTTTTGTAGTCTTAACAGGAACTTTTGGCTGAATTTTTGTTCTAAGAATCATTGGCCACTGCTTTACTTCTTTTAGGTATTTCTTTTGAAAACAGAGAAAGAGAAAAGACAGTGATGGCATAGGCAGGGGGGTTTCTTTTCATTATCTTGAAAATATAAACAGTTGTCAAGCCATTAATAAACATGGATGTAGTAATAACACGATAACAGAGAAGAGATTTCTTAAGAAAAGTTTTCAACATTTTTAAATTACAGAAATAAACTCATTACCCTTACATGGCATTTATACTTAAACATGCAGCCTCTTTTTTTTCTGTCACTCTCATCTTTTTTCCCTTTCTTGGTCTTGCTTTGATTTTGCAGCTGCAAAGCATGCCTGTTCTTTCCAACGACTATTATCTTCTTGATATCTATGGTCCCTGAAGAGGCAATTTACACAAGTACCCAGGCTTTCAGTCATCCAGTTCTCATTTTGATCTCTCACAACCCACTTTCAGCCTTTGTATCCTCACTTAAGACTTCGTTGGCTACTGCCCTTATAAAATTAACTGGTCTGTGTTTTCTCTACATTCCTAAGCTCTCAATCCCCTTATATATACCTACTCATGATCTCTGTAATTGCCCCTACTTTGTTACCTTTATCATATCTTTATATTCTTATTACTACTTCACTTCAAAAATGTCTCAGTCAGATATGTATTCAAAATAAAAGAATTCCCTTTCTCTTTCCTGTTATCAGCAACTTCCCCAGTGATTTCTAAGTTTTACTCACTCTACAGAATATATTTACCATTTATCACCCTTTCGTGTTCTCTTCTATTCTCTCTTTCCACTGGTCTTTATCTTTTCCCATGTCTTCAATTACCATTCGATCGATTCCAATTCCATAGGTCTCTCTACCCATGACATGTTCTGCTTTATTCAATTCTCTATCTATACCTTTACTTGTGACATCATCCTGTATGTTCCATTGTCATCTAAAACTTAATGTGACAAGGTCAGACTCTTGAAATTTCCTGCTAAGCGCACTTCCACTCTTCCCAACTCCATTACTCTTGCAATTTTATCATCGTGAAACTTGGGCATTAACCTTAATACTTTTTAAAATCTCTCCCTCAAGGCCTTATTAACTGTTTTGCCCTGCATAATCTCTGTAAAGATACTTCTTTTTTTATCCCTCGATTAAAACTCTACAAATGTCCTCATTTTTATGCTTGGGTATTGTGTATTCATTTCTCCCATTGTTCTGGTTTCTCATCTATTATAGTATTTTCTCATAATACACTTACATATTTCATTATTGAAGTTAATATTGTTTTCCATAAAGAAATGCACCCTAATTATATTTTATAATTTTTTAAATAGTCTCCTAAAGGAAAAGATGTACCTTCACTTCTTTAGTTCTGCATCTATTCATATATATTCCTATACATATTAATATTTTCTAATAATATATTCTTTGGTATCTCATGGCCTCTCTCTATATATATGATACATAATATATCACTTATTTTTTTTTCTCTTAGTGACATCTCATTTAAGTAAAAATAATCCATGGGATTTATTTATCCTGAAATAAATTCTACAAATGCAGTTATTCTACTGCAAGACTCCAAATGTTTCTAAGATATGAGAATATTCAATAAAGTTTCCAACTCCTATAAATGACTCTGTATATTGAAATAGACCTATTTGAGCTTTTGTGAACGTGTTTCTTTGGATAAAATATTATACCAATCCTTTTCTAAGTTTTATTTATTAATACTCTAATTCTATGATTTTTAAAAATTATCTTGGGACTCACTCCTATTTTTTATTGTTTTCCTGCTAGAAGTATTTCATAAATATCACAGTTTAAAAATTAATCAATAATATAAGCTTAAATAACAACTCTCAGAGAAAATCTCTAAGCAGTGTCATACTGCTTTTTGAAATGTAGGTAATAAGTTGAATTCGTCTAGAGAAAAAGTTTGAGTTTTATTTTTTTGGATTGTCTTGAAATGTCTAAACAGTATTTATACTAATATACCATAAATGGGTTAAGTGTTTTGTAAAGAGAGAAAGTATTTATGACTTGTAACAGAAAATTAAAAATTAATGTAAAAGTCACTCCTAGGTCTTATTGTATTAATAAAGTTAAATTCTGACTACTACAAGAACCCTCACAGACTTTAATATTAGAAATAGTTTCAGAACACCTTATATATAACAAGAACATATCAGTATATTTCATCTTAATATTTGTTTTATGTGGGGATACAGATGTGTGTGTGTGCATGCATAATTATTTATACATAGTTGCCAATTGTGTAGTATTGTTATCTTGCTATAGAAGGAATATAAAGCCTCTTTCTATGTAGTAATCTAGAAAAAAAATAGATTTACTAAATTATTTCCTTGTCCAAAGTGCTGATAGACTTAAATAACCTGTAATTTGAAAATACCCAATAACGTTTTAGGCCCTGAATTTGTTATATTCTAGTTAGAATTAAATTTTGATATACCTCATCTAAAATATTACCAAAATTAATGCCTACTTTGTATATTATAATTGAGAGAATAGTGCTTGATATTCTCATCAAGTAAATGAGTTCTCTTCCTTCTTTATCTAATTGCACCAAAGAACTAGGATATTTAGCAGTATATCTATGCTTCCAAACTTTCCATTCATGAAAAGTTGAGCTTTTTAAAAAAAATACAACATTGGAGAAGGAAAAAATTAGTCAAATTTCAGAAATTTCACTAGGTAGCCAAGTATCTGGCATATAGTAACATTTATAGACGGTTCTTATATGAACTAAAGGAAGGAGACCCTCTGCCTACCTCTGGAAAGCCATATATATATATATATATATATATATATACTCTAGCTCTGGATAAGTATTATAACAGCTGTATTTTAAGTTGGCAGAAAATGAACTTAGTCATTTCACAGTATTAATTTGCTTGCATAATGTAAACATAGTTTTTGGTGAAGTATTTTCATTTTATTATACAAACTGCCAAGTCAACAGAGATGTGTGAATCTTAGTTATAGGACCTATTTTCTTTAAAAGACTTTGTTTTATAATTCTGCACCCAGGAATTATATTTTTTATTCTCTCTCTTTTCCAAAACAAATTGAACATGTTTTTCAAACTGGTTTACAAGGTGAAATTTAAATATAGAAAAAACTAGACAGTGTTTAGCCATCACATTCTGTCTTATTCTTATAGCCTAGCAAACTTAACCTTATTCGTGCCTTTTATACACTAGTTGAGGAATTTGGAATTGTGTATATTTTTTCAGGCTTTATAAAATATTACTTAACAACTAGAGATCTTGATTTGAGGTATTAAATAAGAGATGACATGAAAGACCACACTCTGTGAAAATGTTATTTGCTTAGAAAAATTTCTAAAAGATATTAGTCATTTTCACTATTATTTATTTATAATTGTGTATTAATATAAAGTTTGATTCTGCAATTATTATGTACCTCTTAAGGATAACATGAGTTTGGCTGTTTCATATTTTACTCCGACTGATTCTTTTAACTAATCCTAAATATCACATCATAAGGGATATCATTTCTAACCTTAAAACTAGATGAGTCCCTCAGCCCCTTTTAAGCTCACAGCACTTCCTACGTCCCCAACTGTGACTCACCAACCTTGAAATTCTTCTGAAACATGAGATTCATATCGTTCATATTCACTTGTCACCTATGATCAGGGATTAAGATAAGATTTATAGGGACAGTCATGAATATATAGAACAATGCTATAATCTATCACACTTCTCAATATTCATCAAAATAAACATTGTAATGATTTTGACTCAGAAAATAAATCCATGGATTCATTCATAAAATCATGAGAAAGACATGTATAAAGATGTTTGTTTCATTACTGCTCCAAAAAAAGAGGCTAAATACCCACCCCTATGTTATATATGTATGTATTATGTATGTATGTATTTTTCATGAAGTGTGATTGACTTACAATATTGGATTAGTTTTAGGTGTACCACATAGTGATTCTGTATTCTATTTTTTTTTTTTTTTTTTGCGGTATGTGGGACTCTCACTGTTGTGGCCTCTCCCGTTGAAGAGCACAGGCTCTGGACGCGCAGGCTCAATGGCCATGGCTTATGGGCCTAGCTGCTCCGCGGCATGTGGGATCTTCCCAGACCGGGGCACGAACCCGTGTCCCGTGCATCAGAAGGCAGACTCTCAACCACTGTGCCACCAGGGAAGCCCGATTCTGTATTCTTATACATTACAAAATGATCACCATGATAAGTCTAGTTACCATCTCATCTGTCACCGTACAAAGTTATTACAATATTATTGACTATATTCCCTATGCTGTACAATGTGTTCCTGTGATTTATTTACTTTATAACTGGACAGCTGTTTCTCTTCTATTTTTCCTATCTGCCTACCAATATATTGCTCTCTGTATGTATGTGTGTTACAGTTTTATGTTTGTTTAGGTTTTTTCATTCTTTTTCGTGGCTGATAGGTGTATGTGTGTGTGTGTGTGTGTGTATATATCTCACATCTTCTTTAACCATTCATCTATGGATGGTGGACACTTAGGTTGCATCAATATCTTAGCAATTGTAAATAATGCTACAATGAACACGGGGGTGCCTTTACATTTTTGAGTTAGTGTTTTTGTTTTCTTCAGATAAGTACCCAGGAGTGGAATTTCTGGATGGTATCTCTATTTTTAATTTTTTGAGGAACCTTAAAAAAATTTTTTTTGAGGAACCTTCATACTATTTTCCTTGACTTAAATTATTTTCTTTCCCACCAAGTGCATGAGGGTTCTGCTTTCTCCACATCCTATCAAACACTTGTTATTTGCTGTCTTTTTGATAATAGCTATTCTGACAGGTGTGATGTGATATGTCATTGTGGTTTTGATCTGTGTTTCTCTGTGATTAGTGATATTGAGCATCTTTCCATGTGTCTGTTGGCCATCTGTATGTCTTCTTTGGAAAAATGTCTATTCCTGTCCTCTGCCGAGTTTTTAATTAGGTTTTTTTTCTTTTTGATGTTAAGTTGTATAAATTCTTTATATATTTTGGATATTAACCCCTTATTGGATATATCATTTGCAAATATCTTCTCCCATTAGTAGGTTGCCTTTTCATTTTGTTGATAGTTTTCTTCACTGTGCAAAAACATTTTACTTTATTGTAGTATTATTTTTGCTTGTGTTGTCCTTGCATGAGGAAACATATCCCAAAAAAATATTGTTAAGACTGTTGTCAAAGAGTTTATTGCTTATGTTTTTTCTAGGAGTTTTATGGTTTCAGGTATTACATTTATGTCTTTAATCCATTTTGAGTTGATTTTTGTATATGGTATAAGAAAATGGTCCATTTTCATCTTCCCCATGTAGCTGTGCAGTTTTCCCAGAACAATTTATTGAAGATTCTGCTTACCTCTGTTGTCATAGATTAATTGGCCATATAAGCGTGGGCTTGCTTCTGGGCTCTCTGTTCTTTTCCATTGATCTATGTTTCCAATTTTGTGCCAGTATCATGTTGTTTTGATTACTATAGTTTTGTAATATAGTTTGACATTGTGGAATGTGATGCCTCCATCTTTGTTCTTCTTTCTCAAGATTGCTTAGCCTATCTGGGGTCTCTTCTGGTTCCATACATATTCTGGAATTTTTAGTTCTAGTTCTGTGAAAATGCCATGGGTATTTTGATAAGGATTGCACTAAATCATTAGATTTCTTTGTGTGGTATGGACATTTTAACAATATTAATCCTTTCAATCTTTAAGCATGGTATACCCTTTCATTTATTTATATCATATTTAACATTTCATCACATCTTACAGTTTTCAAATTACAGGCCTTTCAACTTCTTTGTTAAATTTACTCCTAGGTATTTTATTATTTTTGATGTATTGTAAATGGGATTGTTTTCTTCATTTCTCTTTATGATAGTTTATTATTAGTGTTTAGAAATACAGGGAATTCTTTTTTTGTTTTAGTTACATATATTTTTTCCCAATTTTTTCCATTACAGGTTATTACAAGATATTGAATATAGTTCCCTGTGTTATACAGTAAATCCTTGTTGTTTATCTATTTTATGTATAGTAGTTTGTATCTGCTAATCCCATGCTTCTAATTTATCCCTCCCCTACTTCCCTTTTCCCTTTGGTGACCATAAGTTTATTTTCTATGTCTGTGAGTCAGTTTCTATTTTGTATATAGATTCACTTGTGTTATTTTTTAGATTCCACATGTAAGTGATATATTTATCTTTGTCTGACTCACTTTCCTTAACATGGATGTTCGCTCAGTCCATCCATGTTGCTGCAGATGGCAGTATTTCATTAAAATGCAGTGTATTTCTGTATATTTTCTACCCATGACTTACTGAATTCACTTATTAGTTCTAATAGTTTTTTTTTGGTGGCATATTTAGGGTTTTCTATGTATAGTGTCATGTCATCTGAAAATAGTGAGAGTTTTACTTCTTCCTTTACAATTTGGATGACTTGTATCTCTTTTTCTTGTCTGATTGTTGTATCTTGCGCTTTCAATATTATGTTGAATAAAAGTGACAAGAATGGGCATTGCTGTCTTGTTCCTGATCTTAGAAGAACATATACTCAACATTGAGTATAGTGTTAACTATGGGTTTGTCATATATGACCTTTATTATATTGATGTATGTTTCCTCTATACCCACTTTGTAGAGAGTTTTTACCATGAATGAATGTTGAATTTTGTCAGAGGCTTTTTCTATATCTGTTGAGATGATCATGTGATTTTTATCCTTTGTTTTGTTAGTGTGATGTATCATGTTGATTCATTTGCAGATATTGAACCATCCTTACATCACTGGAATAAATCCCTCTTAATCATGGTGTATGATCCTTTGAATGTATTGTTGAATTCAGTTTGCTAATATTTTGTTGATGACTTTTATATCTATGTTCTTAAGAGATATTAGTCTATAATTTTCTTTTTTTATAATGTCTTTGTCTGTTTCTAGTATCAGGGTAATTATGGTTTCATAAAATGTGTTTGGAAGTATTTCTTTCTGGTCAATTTTTTTGAAATAACTTGCAAAGAATAGGTATTAACTCTTTAAATGTTTGGTAGAATTCACCTATGAAGCTCTCTGGTCATGGACTTCTGTTTATGGGAAATTTTTTGATTACTGATTCAATGTCATTACTAGTAATTGATCAGTTAAGATTTTCTATTTATTCCTGATTCAGTCTTGGAAGTTTGTATGTTTCTAAGAATTTATCCATTTCTTCTAGGTTGTCCAGTTTGTTGACTTATAATTGTTCATAATAGTTTCTTATGATTTTTTTGTATTTCTGTGGTATTGGTGAAACTTCTCCTCCTTTATTTCTGTTTTTATGTACTTGGGCTCTCTATCTTTTCTTGATGAGTGTAGCTAAAGGTTTATCATTTTTATCTTTTCAAAGATAAAGCTCTTAGTTTCAATAATCTTTTCTGTTGTTTTTTAGTCTATATTTCATTTTCTTCCGCTCTATTCTTTATTATTTTCTTTCTTCTAGTAACTTTGGGCTTTATTTTTTCTTGTTTTTCTAGTTCCTTTCAGTGTTAAGTTAGATTGTTTGAAGTTGTATTTGTTTCTTGAAGTAGGAAACAGGAAGTAGTAGTACAGGAAAAGGTATATTTTGGACTCGATTAGCAAAAAAGAGGAGTATATACCTGGATCCTTTTCCTACTCAAATTTAGTTTTTGAATATGTGTTGAAGAAATATACATTTACTTACATTTCATGGTTTTTAAAGAAAAAAACTGAGCTGATTAAATTATAGATCAAAATCTTGTCCTTGTAGTCCAGACTTCAGTCTTTACACATGAAGAAAATTACTCAACTACTTTGTAATATATGCTCTACATATCATTTACTGTTGTTTTCTTGGATTTTAATGTGAGTTGCACATGCAAGGTATTGTTATCATTAAATTACTAGTATTCTGTGAATCAACAATCACATTCCTTGATGTTATCTTATGTAAAAGTTCCCAAAGAAGGGCTGGCTACATTCTTGCAGTTTATATAACCCACAGATACTACAATGGAAAAGCACAAACATTCACTTTTTTTATATTAAAATAAAATGGAAAACTGGTCAATAACAGCAAGAGAAGGAAGAGAATGATAGGTAAAATGTATTTTGAAAGACTTAAAGAATGAAAATAGAGTAATGCTTACTTAGTTTGGCTATGTTACTTTCCAGATATATGCACACAGACAGAAGTGAGAAAAATTCTACTCGGAAAGACAGAGTTTGTATAATTTATACCAGTGGGGCTGCATTAGACATATCTATTTTCACTCTAAGCACAAATCTTAAGGGTGTAGAGTCCTGCTTTGCATAGTAAGTGTAAACTGGTAGTAGCAAACCAAAAACTATAGAACTGAGAACTTCTGGATTCTACCCCAAGATGTAGAGCTAAATAGTGAGACACTTCCTCTCTTGCAACAGAAAAAGAGGTGGACTAACTTCAAAATCATAACTGGTAGCAGAGCAAATAACTGGCCCAAAATCTAAGAAAATACAGTGCTTGAAGAGAGAAAACAGATGCAAATCCACACTTACTGGGATAGATGCTACTGAACACATTAGAGTTTAGCTAGAATTGCTGACAAAATATTAAAGGTCAAGTGCAGATTGGCAAGATAGTGTGAAATCCCTGGAAGGAGTGGTCAATATATACAAGCTCTTTTTCCTGAATCTTTACAGAAACAGCTCTGAGAAGTGTCTTTTGTGCTACAGACATAGGAGAAAGGAATGGCAGCCTTTCAAGAGGGGAAAGAAACTCAACTCAGATTCTTCTCCTTGTTATCTCTTCTATGGAACAAAAGCCACATTCTGTGTGTGGAGAGGAGGAGGGGGGTGTAGGCATATGTGTATATGCTCATATCCAATGTAATACTCATATCCAATAGGTCAAACTATAGGGATATAAAACAGGTAAATGTTTGCCAGGGGTTGGAGGAGGAAAGGGGCTGACTGCAAAGGAGCTTCATATGAGAAATTTAGAGTGATGGAAATTTACTCTTTGTTATTGGGGTGTGGGATACATGACTCTATGCATTTGTCAAAACCCATTGAACTGTAACATTGCAAGAAGTGACTTGGTTGAATACTGTGATAGGGTGTAAGGCACACTACCCCAAAATACGGCACCTTAGTACATTGAATATTTTAAGCTAAAAGAGTGTGAGAAAACCACAGAAGCAGGAATACCACTGTGACTTCCTCCCCCCCACCTCACCCTTCTTCCCTGAAATGGGTCATAAAAGCCTCATGTGAGAGATGCCCTTCCTATATCTGGAGAAAAGGAGCACCCTTATCTCGGAAGACAAAGGGATGCCCAGAAGAACCTTAACAAACAGGCCTTGATAAGTTTTTCCCAGGTCACTACACTTAGCTTATACCCTTTTGTCCTATCACATTTTTCCATGACTTTCTACTCTTCATCAAACCTAGTATAAACATGCTTTTGATCTTCATTTTCTTATGAAAGCTCCTGTGCCATGTAAAACTGATATTAAATAAATTTATGCTTTTCTCTTGCTAATCTGTGTTTTGTTACAGAGCCCCACCCAAGAACCAAGAAGGGTAGAAAAAGAAGCTTTTTTCCCCCTCCCCTACAATGTAGACAAATGAGGAAATAGAAAAATCACCATAAGAACACCATAGTAATAACTATTGCAGGCAAGATTCATTGATGAATGACAAAATTAGTGGACAAACTTTAAAAAGAAACTAGCTATTTGCATACTCCAATATACCTTCCCCCCAACTTTTTAACTACTTTGATAGTTTCAGAAAATTATTGTGAATTCTCAGTTACCTCTCTATCAGGGAGATGGGAGTTCAATTACCTTCCTTTTCATTGTAAGCTGGGCTTAGTAACTAGATTCTAATGAGAGATTATGAAAACGAAAAACTAGTTCTTTGGAGGAGACTGAGTAGACATGACAACAAAATGCAGTTTGGGATCCAGAATTGGATCCTGGAATTGAAAAAGTACTTTAGTAAATAAAATCTGTGCCTTTGTTGGTGTTGATTATTGCAAGGAATTGCAAGAAGATGAGTAAAAGTTACATGAGAACTTTCTGTACCATTTCTTAAACAACTTTGTGATGTAATTTGTAAATCATAAATTCACCCATGTACAATTCAATAACTTTTAGTGTATTTACAGAATTAATGCAGCTATCATGAAAATCTAATTTTAGAACTTTGCATCACCCCCCAAAAGAAACCCCATATCTGTTAGCTATCAGTCCTCATTTCTTTCCACCATCATCCCTTCCCAATCTAGACCACTAATATACTTTCTGTCTCCAAGTTTGCCTTTTGTAGACATTTCAAATAAATGGAATCATTCAGTCTATCTTTTATGATTGGCTTCTTTCACTTAACCTAATGTCTTCAAAATTCTTTCATGTTGTAGCATGTATCAGCACTTCATTCATTTTTATTCCATTGCATGCCTATTCTGTTGTGTAAATGGATAACAAAACCACAATTTTTAATCCCTTCACCAGCTGGAAATTTGTATCATTTCTACTTTTTAGCTATCATGAATAATGCTACTGTGAAGGTAGCATACAAGCTTGTGTGTGGATATATATTTTGGGTTCTCTTGGGATTATATCTAGGGCTAGAATTGCTAAATCCTATGGTAATTCTACATTTAACATTTTGAGAACCTAGAACCTAGGAACCTCAGGTCCTTAGACTGCTGCCAAACCGTTTGGGGGCAGCAGTCTTACAAGGAAGGAGCCTCTGCATTGACTTTAAATAGGAAGGGAGTGTTAGCTTTCAATAGGGAGGGCTGGGCAACTTCTGCAGGCTCAGGGATTGCAGTTATATCTAAGGATTCAGCATTTGGGGACACCTGTCAAATTAGGGTCCTATATTTCATCAACACTGGCCCTGAATTTGGTGTAGCAAACCTGATTTAGTTGGGTTTTTAACCTTTTCTAGACCTCAGACATTCATACTATTAAGTCCTTGGCCTGGCCTCAGCTTTACCTGCCCTCCAGCTGCAGGATAAGAGTCACTTTACACACTGCCAAAGGGACACTTTGGCTTTCACACTAGCTTTAATTACCTATTAATCCCCTGCAGCTTTTCATTACTTTTTTCAAGGTATCAATGGTACTTAGCAATAAATAGGTATCCTGTCCCATTGTCTTTATATTTACTATTTCCCTTGTGCCTCTCAAATGTCTGATAAATGGCTATAGCTTAAGCATTCCCTTTCACTGTTAAACTATGCCAGTTCACTACTTGTGAGACTTTTAACAAGGGGATCACCACCTTGAGTCAGGGGTTCTCTGTGCCCCACTTATCATCTCATGATGACAGAGAGGCTGGCAAGACATCCAGTTACAAATATTGTTGCATTCTTTCTTGCACCACTCCTGAGAATTACACTAGTTTGTTCCCGAGGAAGCAGAAACTGAGGAGTTTACCATATGAAGTATTAATTAAGGATCAACACCTGATGAGGGCGGCAGTAGCACTGAGAAGAGGAAGAGGTGACACACAGCTGACAAATTTGACCATCCTCATGACGACATTTGGAGTCAATGTAACCTGTCAGCATTTTCCAACCTTGTTGGATTCATTGTTGGATATGTGCCACATAGGAAAAGCATGGCCTTGGGTGAGGTCGTTCTCTGCCACTGTGTCAAACCCTAATTCAGATTCCAAGAGGGGTGACAAGTCCTTCTTTAAAGAATAATCTGGGTGGTGCACCACACCTATACCTGTATATCTAATATGAGATAGAGTTAAAAATAGGGTACTCATTTCTAACTTTCAGTCTAATATTCTCATTCACCATGGTGTTCCAGGTAGAGAAATAGAGCAGTATTTGCCTACAATTGGGAACTAGTTAAAAGATGGTTATAATTTTTTTGTGTGACTTTTTTTCTTAAACCAATATTGCTCTCAGTGATACCTTTCCTCTGTAAGTGTTTTTTGGTAAAAGGATGTTTTCATGTTTTCATACAGTGCTAGTAAAATTGTTAAATTGATATTGCATTTTCAGTTCTAAAAAGCCTTTATGTTTTGAAATGTATAATACTAACTCAAAGAAATAGAAAAATTGAAAGCTGCTGAGAAGATGCATGCAGAGATAAAAAGACATTTAAAATTTTGAGTAGAAAATGAGTAATAGAAATATTCTTTAAATATTTAATACTGAACGTATCCTTAGAATTAGTGGAACCTTACCATTGAAGCCAGTAGTTTACATTTCTTTTGCATTTAATCCTCTATTTCATAATTGTTCTTTGTTCACTTCAGGAATGTTTCAGAATTCTGATGGCCTATGGCCAGCAAGATAAAAGAAATTTCAGAAAATATACACCAGTTTACAGTTGTGACATGCACACCTGAGACAAAAAACCAACCAATCAGACAAAAGCAAATGCTCCTGGTAGTTGGCATATGAGTGATTATTGAAAAATTTTGGTTCAAAGCATAGTGTATCACTTTTGTAGACGAAAATATGCATCTGAATTAATATTAATCCTCGAGTTAGAAATGTTAGGAACGTAGTTGAGCATTTTGACAGTCATATTCTAAGCAGAATTTTCTAATGCAGAGCTTGAAAAACAGTATCTCCCACAAAAATTTATAAGGTTCTAAGGCTAATAATCCAGCAAATGAAGCAGTGTAAATTTCAAAAACTTCAGGATTTTCTTTGATTAACTGCCAAAGTTTAAAAAAAGCTCTTTATATATATATATATATATATATATATATATATATATATATATAACATAAAAACTTACTGTACTTTAGTAATCTTACAGAGTTCAACGACTTTCAAGCTTAATGAATTTAAAATGTTATTTGTTACTTCTCTGAAAATCCTACCTTATCCATGGTGTAAATCCAAAAGTACATGGGATTTTAAAGATTTCTGACACAGGGAGAGATTTCCTAAGCTTTTCTGAAACAACCAAACAAACACTGAAATTCTGAAATAAACCCAGGGCATCATATGGCTCATTTATAATTCTCTTCTTGTAACAAGCAGGACAAAAATCTTCCTTCAAGTATTTGATTTTATTCAGTACTTGTACCTCATAGAATTTTTTAGTTATATAGAATCATCTCTGTTGGTTGAGGGGGATGATGCAGAAAACAGATGATCATGATCATCATTTTAAAAACAAACAGTTTCATTTTACTTACTTTACCATACAATTGGAGTGTGCTTTGTTCCTTTTTTAATGCACTCAATTCAACAAATATTTTATACTAATGTCCTACTTTGGATGTTTTGGTACACAAAAATAAAATCTGTTCTCAAACAACTGATAATACATTTAGGAGTATATAATGATTCTTTTCAAATAAATACACTGCAAATTAAAATATGGTCCTTTAATACAGAGGAGTAAAATTGTTTTGGGCTTCTGTGACAACAGTGAATGTTTCCAGTTCAGAAAAACAGGAAATACCTTAAACAACTATCATTTAAGTTGGTTCTTGAAAGATATGTAGCATTTCACCTTATAAATGATCTGTTCTTACTTTAGGCAGATTTTGCTAAAGTCTCATGAAAATTCAAGGACTCAGGAGCACATATAATTCTTGATTCCCAAAGCTAACCTTGCTTCCAGACACAAGCTGCCTGGTTGAGATGTGTACAAACAGTGTTACTAATATTTGTTTGAAGAATATATCACTAACTTCTATACAGTCTCCAAATATATACTTATTATTATTTTAAGCAGATGAAGACATTAAACTAATCAATGCAACAGTATGAGATGACAGTGCAGCAGAGCAGAAACACACATGATGGAAATTATAATTTATCATATGGTTTTAACTGTAGTGAAGTAAAGACATGTTATCTAGTAACAAAATTGTCTGCAATCGCGGTTCCATATTTGTTACATATTCTTGGTTTTATCATTGGCAAATTACTTCCTCTCTCTGTCTTTGTTCCCTCAGCTATAATAGCAGCCATATTGGTGATCTATCCATTAAATAAATATTTGTTAGGCACTTAGTAGACACTATTCAAGGCATCAGTGGACAAAATAGGCAAAAAATTTGCATATGTGGAACTTACATTCTAGTGTAAAGGAAACAATAAATAATAAATAAATAATATAGTACACATAAAACAATCTAAAAGGGTTTGGAAATACTCAAGGGGGGTTTTTTTTTTTTTTTTTTTTGCTAGTATAATCCAAGTAGACTTTATTGAGAAGTTGAAATTTCATCTAAGCCTCCAAAGATATGATAGACTGAGCACTGCTATATCAGGGAAAAGAAAATTCCAGGCAGAGGAAGAATGTCTGACATGCCTGGAGAAGAACAAGGAGGGAAAGATAGAAGGAAGGGGTACAAAAAGAAAAGGAAGTCGGATGGGGTATCGGACTCTTTGGGGCCTTGTTGGCCATTTTTAATATTTGACTTCTATTATAAGATAGAGAGTTACTGAAGGGTTTTGAACAAAGAGTGACACAGTTTGACTTATATTTAATAGTATAACCCAGAATCTAGAGTAGGAAGTAACTAGGTAGCAGGTAGGTATGACAGTGGTTTAGACTGTTGTGGAAGCAACAATACTGCTAAATGGTGATCAGATTCTTGAGTTAGAATTGATAGGATTTCTGATGGATTGACTATAAAATTTGAGGGAGTAAGAGGAGAAGCATGAATTCAAGCATTGGGGCCAGAGGAAATGGAAGGATGGATTTGTCATTGAGATATAGAATACCATTGGTGGAGAAGGTTTGGAAAAGAATTTCAGAATTTTTCTTGTCAGTTTGAATGTCATGTGGCAATATTAAGCAAGAAATGTGAAATTGGATGTATATGTCTGGAATTCAGGGGAGAAGCTGTAACTTAGGAGGGAGATATACATTTGGAAGTTGTCAGTAAAGAGCTATTATTTAAAGCTATGAGATTGGGTGAGCTCATTAAATTAATAGGTAGAAGATAAAAGTTCTAGGATTGAGTCTGGAGGCACTCCAATGACTGGAGAGTTTGGAATATAGAAGAAAGAGAACCAAAAGGGTCTTTAAAAAGCAGTCAATTCAGCAAAAGAAAAAAACAAGAGAGCACGGAAACTTAGAAGCCAAGTGATGAAACTATAGCCAACCAAAGAATTTATATCCAAGTGGGAGTGATAAACTACGGCAAATGCTGCTGATAATCTAAATAAGATGAGGGCTAAGACGTGATCTTTGGATTTAACAATGCATAGATAATTGGTGACTTTGACTGGAGTGGTTTCAGTGGAGTGATGGTAGCAAAATACTGACTAGAGTCAGTTTAAAAGAAAAAGGAAAGAGAGGAATTGAAGACATTAAATATGGAAAATTAGTTTCAGGAAACTTGCCGTGAAGTACAATAAAGAAATGAGGCAATAGCGAAAGAGTAAATGGGTCAAGGAAGGATTTTTTTTAATGGGATTGTTAACATAATATCTATACATTGATGGAAATACTTGAACTGAGAGGCGTTGAGGATCTGGGAGAAAAGGGGGAATGTTCTAGCCAGGTTCTTGAGCGAGAGAGGGTGGGATATAATGCACAATAGGAGGAACTATTATAGATAGGTGCAAAATAGTTCATCCTTGATGATGGCACATGTGGCAGTGAAATAAGAAGCAGGTATTTTACGGGGGATTTTTTAAAATAAGATCTCTCATTATTTCAGTTTTCTCATAGTAGCACAAAGCAATATCATCTGCTGAGAGTAAGGATAGAAAATGAGGTGTCAGGGGTTTAAAGAAAAAGATTATATAAAATACCCATGTAGAGAAATGAAAAAGTGGATTAAGTGACTTCATGAATTTAAAATGAGAATAACCTCCATGGTACATTTATTTTTCTAGTCTTAATCAGCTGCAAAGATACGGAATACACAGAAAGTGTATTTTAAGTAGAAGTGTCATTTTGACAAGCTAATTTGTGGAAGTAAAAGGGGACCAGAAGAGGGAAAGATGTACACAAATGCTTGATGATACAGTACAATTTTAGTCGGGCAAAATAGGGAGAAACTCTATTAAAGGTATGTGACAAAGTAGAAACATAGTAGAATAAGTCAAGTTTGTTATATATGAAGAGCATTATGTCTATTGTATAAATCAACCTTATTCCTTATACACATACACACATTTATAAACTAATCAGTTTTGATTGTCATTTATGTTGTCACTAGTATGTTCTGCAACTTTTACACAGGTTATTTGAGTTTTAACCATTTCTAAGAAAGGTTTTTTTCAATAACTTTCTCAAATAAACATCACTTTCTTCATTTTAAAAATGAGAATAAAAAAAGATTAAGAAATATGTCAAAGCCCATACTTGTATCTATCTAGTAGAGTAGGGAGTAAAATGCAGATTGCTTTTACTCAGTGCCTGTGTTATTTCTATGTTACCAAATTGCCTGTCCATTGTAACTCAAGATTTTCAAGATATAGTATGTTGAAAAGAAAAATCAAAATACACTAAACTACTATGTGGAATAACAATTCAAAACTATTTTTCTTATTATGTGAAAGCATAGAATTATTTTAACCTATTGATAATAATAATGTCTAACATTTGAATATTATTTACTAGCTAAAGAAATAGTTTAAAAAGTGTCCGTTCCTATTCTAACAATTCAGTTAGATGAGTTATATTAACTCTATTGTAAAGGTCCTAAAACTGTTAAGTGTAAAAACTTTTACAAATGCACATAACAGAAAGAAGCAGTCTTTGTGGCTTTAAATCTCTAGGTTGTTCCAGTATACCAAAATGCCTTTCAAGTAAATTGGCACATGCAAAAAATGCCATCAGATACATTTAATACCACAAAGATAATAACCTAAAAGAAAGTTTGAGTTTAATATCTTAGAAATATGTGATTACATACCCATTAAAAGAAGGTTTGTGTGGTTTTAAGGAAAATAAATAAATGATATTAACCATTTAGAATACTTCAAGTTAATTATTCTTGCCTCTTTCATAGAACAGTTCTGTAGGTCCACAAATTTATTTGCAATTCATCAAAATTACAAATAGTGTTAGAAAGTGACATATGCATACATTTTGCATATGCTATGCAAAAAAGTCCAATTATTATTAATTTACAAAATGTATAAGAAAAATGTGTGTAAATCCTGGAAGCATTTAAGCAAAAAACTGTACTAACATTAAAAATTGAACTGTATTTTTATGTGTGCAGGGGTTATTTCTGATATTTTATTAATATAAGTTAATTTATTCACAAATCAGAAATCAAAGTTAAACCCTAGTTTGTTTCCTCTTTTATTTCATTTCAAATAGCACATGTCAAATTCATACTATATAAGAAAGTGCCCTATAAAATGCTACACAGATGGTAATTATTATTTATATGCCATATACTATTATAACAAAGCAGCATCCATTTTGTTGAGGAAAACACTGAGATCTAATGTTTTATTGGAAAAAATCTTTATTGCAGACCTATTTTTTTAAATTAAAACAAGATTCTTGGGTTTTTTCACATTCATATTACTTCTAGGAATTTTATGAATCTTCTAACAATTTTTGCTTTTAATTAATACGTTTTACCTAAGAATCCCTGAAGTTGATTTAACTGTGTCATAAAGACAAAAAATACCATTTGTAGATAAGTTTTATATGAAGCCTGACTTTCCAAAAAAATGCTTAGATCATTAAACATTTTAAGTTTACTTTTTGTGATTTTATCTCCAGTTTTAACTACAAATATAAATTGTTACTTCTAAAATAGCTGTTCCTTAAGAAAAGAAAACTAGTTGCCTTATAACTAGTTGCCAATGTGCCTTTAACATGAGTTAGAAATTCACCCAATTCAAATTGTTTTAGGAAGAGAAAATGGAATTTATTGTTCCACATAGTCTAAATCAAAACCGAGAATTGGCATGATAACTTTGTTTCTCTCATTACACAAATTTAGGATATGTTTCCTGATTTTCACTGTATCTATAACAACCACAGAATAAACGTAACAATCATAAATACTTCTGTTACTTCCGCCAATACTGCATCAATAATAACCATCCACATCTGTTAGTGCTACAGGACCTTCTTAAGCGGAGACCATTGTCCCACAGGACCATATTTTCTCTCATGATAAGGGCAACAGCTGAAAAGGTTTCTTCTTGAAGATCTTTTTGACAGTAAACAGAGAATAGGGGATTCTCAAGACGTATTTTTTTCAGTTCCGAAAATAAGATTCTTGAGAACACTGTTAGATCACTCAAAATATCTATAATGTTATAAAGACAATGTCAAAAATGACTGTAAAAAGTCTTAAAAAATGCTTTATGGAAAGAGAAAAGTAACACTCTAAGTGAATGTATTTCATGTAATATATGATTTAAAATATTACATGTAAAATATTAATATAATATTGTAAATACATATTAAGTACCATTTACATCCCTAAAATTATGCATTCAGTTTGTCTATTTTAAAACAATTCCTAATTTTAAAAACGAAGCTTTTTCTTATATTGTGGCATACATAGTAATCCAAATATATATACAGAAATGATGAAAAACATGTATGAATGATGAAAATTATTATTATGGCCCCTTCCCAATAATGTACATATGGTATATGCTGTATGATTTTTTGGAGTGTGTACTCATTATATAGGTTTAAACCTTGGTTCTTTTGTTTATTTATTTTCTATCTACACTCACATGGTGAACTTATCCAGTCTTATGATTCTAGATATCATTCATATGCTGGTAACCCTCAAGGTTAGATCTCCAAATATTTCTCTCAGAATTCCAGCCTCATATATCTTATTGCTTACAGTATGTCTCCACTTGTATGTATAATATCTATGCCAAATTTAATGTATCTAAAACTGAAATCCTGTTGATTCTCCAAAACCATCTCCATTTGCAAACATTTCCATCTTAGTTGATGTAAGTACCATCATCCCAGGTATTTTGTTCAAAAATCTTGGACTCATCCTGAGTCATATTCTTTCTCTTGCTTTCTCCTTGAAATTAACTAAGCAGAAAAGCTTGTATCTACCACCTTCAAAATATTTCCTAAATCTGACTACTTCTTACCCTTTTTATCCCTTTGTTTCCCATTGCATGCACCTGCCAATATCGTGTATTACACTTATTTATTGATGGCTTTTAATATTAAATCTCCATGCTAAACTATAACCTCTGAGAGGGCAAGGATCTTTGTTAGATTTATTTAGTGATATATACAAAATGCCTAAAACCCAAGTCAATGATATCATCTCTTGAATGAATAGAATTGTTATTTGTATTATGCTGTCACTACTTAGCCAGTGTTGAACACAGGATTTGAAATATAGCAGTGAAGTATTTATGAAAAAATGAGTGAA
Source organism: Hyperoodon ampullatus (assembly GCF_949752795.1). NCBI lineage: Eukaryota > Metazoa > Chordata > Mammalia > Artiodactyla > Ziphiidae > Hyperoodon > Hyperoodon ampullatus. The sequence goes on along the minus strand of NC_136925.1, from coordinate 34,082,700 downwards.
TGAACACAACGAATTGTGTGAGCATTCTAAACTGCACTCAAATTGAGTAAAATGCACTTAACTACACAGACCACTTATGAAATATGTTTTCTGGCATCATAAAACAGTATCTTTTTTTCTGACTCAATTAAAACTATCTATATTCATATTCTAAATCATATGACCTTTTTCTCCTCTGTCTTCTTTCTATTAGTGTTTAGCTTCTCTTCCACTCCATTTGTTTAAGCAAGTATTATCAATTACGAAATGATACAGACACTCAGACAGACATTATCTTGACAAGCCTCACATTCCCAAGCATAGTAACAGTCAGCTGCTTGTTCAGATTCCATTCTCTTACAGAACCACTTATGCTTATCTGCTGATTCTTACACAATAGAAAGAAATTTAATTAATATTGCTATGTCGATCAAACTGAGGTTCCCTTGCCCTGAGAAGAACTAAACAGTTATATATTACTCTTTCACTTATATACACAGTTGTGAGCTAAGAAAACAGTCCACTCTGAATCCTACTGCCATTTCAATATAATTTACAAGAGAAATAATTATTTTTCATATCAGTATAAAGTATGCCATTTTTACTTAACTTTTCTGAAACATTTATTTTGATTATAAAGAGCTTAATCGATAATTTCTTAATTGGGAATGAGTAGCATAGACCACCAGTCAAAGTGGTTTAAGAGTTTTAATTTTTAAAAATCTGTTCACTAAAAAATATCCAACATCTATCTATCTATCTATCTATCTATCTATCTATCTATCTATCATCTATCTACTTACCTTCCTACCTTTTAATCTACATTATCTTTCCTGAAATAGTACTTTGAAACTTCCTGAGAAAGCAGTAAAATATTCTTCTTTTGGCTATTTTTTCTAATAATTTTTCAGTCAGAATTTAATACATGCTGGTGAAAGTCCAATAACTTTAGCACTTTAATGTTCTTAAAATAATAATGAAGAGCATAGTATTTGGAACTTATGAAAGCCTGAATGATATTCTGGAAGACCAAATTTTCAAATTGAAGAAGGAATCACACACCAAAAAAACAGACTTAAATTTGTATCAGTCAACATAGAGGCATATGAAGTATTTACTGATTTTTTTAAAAAGTTACATGGAAAGCCAAATTTCTATTATTACACTGATGGCTTTTGTCTATGAGTAAAATATGGAGGTCCAATGATTGATAATATACTTGTTAGAAACAGGCCACATCACTTTGCCTGCTAGACCAGGTACCATTGCAACACCTGGTTAGTGAAAGTTAAAGAAATATTTTGTAGTTTTGCATCTGTTAGAGCTGCTCTATTAATTGGAAGTAGATGTGAAGCTTGCAGCAGCTTCTAAGATAGGAAGCAAACCATCAGCACCTGTCTAGACTAAGGACTGAAAAAAGATGAATCAAATGCTGTGATGTGTGACTTCAAACACAGTGTCACTTTTGTGTACTCATCATTTGTAAAACGTGTGGGGAGGTGTGGGATTTTGTTAATATGTAAATATTTTCATTAGTGTCTTAAAGATATGAAAAAGAATCATCGCCTGTCAAGTTAAAAAGGAGTAAATTAGAAATTCAAAAGAACACATAAAACTTTGACAGTTCTAATCAAATACCATCATCATGATTTCACGTGCAAGATGCATGGATGCATGAAAGATACAGGGATTGGCAGTTTTAGTATGAAAAAACATTGCCCTTTTTTTCTGACGGATTAAATGTGATCAGACAATTTTAAATAGCAAAACCCTCCAAACCTAAAATCATATTTTCATGCCCCTCAATGACAGAAAACAAATTTTATCAATAGGGTCACTTTTCAATATGCTGAAAAACATAAGATATTGTTTCTGTTCTTTTGCCAGTGCATGTTCTACAAATGTATCTAACAATTTACTAATAACTAGGTAGAGGAGACTCCTATTTTTGTAATTCATTTCATTGTTAAACAAGATGTTTACACTATTATGCTTTTTACAGGCAGATTTTTTTTATTAGTCATCCATTTTATACACATCAGTGTATACATGTCAATCCCAATCTCCCAATTCATCACACCCCCACCCCCACCCCTGCTTCCCCCCTTGGTGTCCATACATTTGTTCTCTACATCTGTGTCTCAATTTCTGCTCAGCGGACCAGTTCATCTGAACCATTTTCTAGGTTTCACATATATGTGTTAATATACGATATTTGTTCTTCTCTTTCTGACTTACTTCACTCTGTATGACGGTCTCTAGATCCATCCACATCTCCACAAATGACCTAATTTCATTCCTTTTTATGGCTGAGTAATATTCCATTGTATATATGTACCACAGCTTCTTTATCCATTTGTCTGTTGTTGGGCATTTAGGTTGCTTCCATGACCTGGCTATTGTAAATAGTGCTGCAAAGAACATTGGGGTGCATGTGTCTTTTTGAATTATGGTTTTCTCTGGGTATATGTCCAGTAGTGGGATTGCTGGGTCATATGGTAATTTTATTTTTAGTTCCTTAAGGAATCTCCATACTGTTCTCCATAGTGGCTGTATCAATTTACATTCCCACCAACAGTGCAAGAGGGTTCCCTTTTCTCCACACTGTCTCCAGCATTTGTTTTTTGTAGATTTTCTGATGATGCCCATTCTAACTGGTGTGAGGTGATACCTCACTGTAGTTTTGATTTGCATTTCTCTAAAAATTAGTGATGTTGAGCAGCTTTTTATGTGTATGTCTTCTCTGAAGAAATGTCTATTTAGGTCTTCTGCCCAGTTTAGGATTGGGTTTTTTTTTTTTTTAATATTGAGCTGCATGAGCTGTTTATATATTTTGGAGATTAATCCTTTGTCCGATGATTCATCTGCAAATATTTTATCCCATTCTGAGGGCTGTTTTTTCGTCTTGTTTATGGTTTCCTTTGCTGTGCAAAAGCTTTTAAGTTTCATTAGGTCCCGTTTGTTTATTTCTGTTTTTATTTCCATTACTCTAGGAGGTAGATCAAAAAATATCTTGCTGTGATTTATGTCAAAGAGTGTTCTTCCTATGTTTTCCTCTAAGAGTTTTATAGTGTCCGGTCTTACATTTAGGTCTTTAATCCATTTTGAGTTTATTTTTGTGTATGGTGTTAGGGAGTGTTCTAATTTCATTCTTTTACATGTAGCTGTCCAGTTTTCCCAGAACCACTTATTGAAGAGACTGTCTTTTCTTCATTGTATATCCTTGCTTCCTTTGTCATAGATTAGTTGACAGTAGGTGCATGGGTTTATCTCTGGGCTTTCTATCCTGTTCCATTGATCTATATTTCTGTTTTTGTGCCAGTACCATATTGTCTTGATTATTGTAGCTTTGTAGTATAGTCTGAACTCAAGGAGTCTGATTCCTCCAGCTCCGTCTTTTTCCCTCAAGACTGCTTTGGCTATTCGGGGTCTTTTGTGTCTCCATACAAATTTTAAGACATTTTGTCCTCATTCTGTAAAAAAATGCCACTTGTAATTTGATAGGGTTTGCATTGAATCTGTAGATTGCTTTGGGTAGTATAGTAATTTTCACAATATTGTTTCTTCCAATCCAAGAACATTGTGTATCTCTTCATCTGTTGGTATCATCTTTAATTTCTCTCATCAGTGTCTTATAATTCTCTGCATACAGGTCTTTTGTCTTCCTAGGTAGGTTTATTCCTAGGTGTTTTATTCTTTCTGTTGCAATGGTAAATGGGAGAGTTTCCTTAATTTCTCTTTCAGATTTTTCATCATTAGTGTATAGGAATGCAAGAGATTTCTGGGCATTAATTTTGTATCCTGCAACATTACCAAATTCATTGATTAACTCTAGTAGTTTTCTGGTGGCATCTTTAGGATTCTGTTTGTATAGTATCATGTCATCTGTAAACAGTGACAGCTTTACTTCTTCTTTTCCAATTTATATTCCTTTTATTTCTTTTTCTTCTCTGATTGCTGTGGCTAGGACTTCCAAAACTATGTTGAATAATAGTGGTGAGAGTGGACATCCTTGTCTTGTTCCTGATCTTAGAGGAAATGCTTTCAGTTTTTCACCATTGAGAATGATGCTTGCTGTGAGTTTGTCGTATCTGGCCTTAATTATGTTGAAGTAGGTTCCCTCTATGCCCACTTTCTGGAGAGTTTTTATCATAAATGGGGGTTGAATTTTGTCAAAAGCTCTTTCTGCATCTATTGAAATGATCATATGGTTTTTATTCTTCAATTTGTTAATATGGTGTATCCCATTAATTGATTTGCGTATATTGAAGAATCCTTGCATCCCTGGGATAAATCCCGGTTGATCATAGTGTATGATCGTTTTAATGTGTGGTTGGATTCTGTTTGCTAGTATTTTGTTGAGGATTTTTGCATCCTTGTTCATCAGTGATATTGGTCTGTAATTTTCTTTTTTTGTAGTAGCTTTGTGTGCTTTTGGTATCAGGGTGATGGTGGCCTCATAGAATGAGTTTGGGAGTGTTCCCCCCTCTGCAATATTTTGGAAGAATTTGAGAAGGATGGGTGTTGGCTCCTCTCTAAGTGTTTGATGGAATTCACCTGTGAAGCCATCTGGTCCTGGACTTTTGTTTGTTTAAAGATTTTTAACCATAGTTTCAATTTCATTACTTGTGATTAGTGTGTTCATATTTTCTGTTTCTTCCTGGTTCAGTCTTGGAAAGTTACACCTTTCTAAGAATTTGTCCATTTCTTTCAGGTTGTCCATTTTATTGGCATAGAGTTGCTTGTAGTAGTCTCTTAGGATGCTTTGTATTTCTGCAGTGTCTGTTGTGTAACTTCTCCTTTTTCATTTCTAGTTTTATTGATATGAGTCCTCTCCCTCTTTTTCTTGATGAGTCTGGCTAATGGTTTGTCAATTTTGTTTATCTTCTCAAAGAACCAGATTTTACTTTTATTGATCTTTGCTATTGTTTTCTTTGTTTCTATTTCATTTATTTCTGCTCTGATCTTTATGATTTCTTTCCTTCTGCTAATTTTGGGTTTTGTTTGTTCTTCTTTCTCTAGTTCTTTTAGGTGTAAGGTTAGATTGTTTATTTGAGATTTTTCTTGTTTCTTGAGGTTGGCTTGTTCATCAAAAGAGGGAATAAGAAACAGGAATGTGAGATGGGGAATGGGAAGGCAAGTCAATAGATGGTATTCTAAGATTGATTAATGAATTAATAATGAATTAATAATTATCAGAATTGGATGGACTAAGGGTGAATATGTCTGAGAACGTATGTCCTGCAGTTTTGAGTTGAGCAAGAAAAATGGCTACTTTTGGTTTGAAAATTGCATCTTTTTGTCTCATATGGATTGAAGAAACATCCATACCCTTTTTCATTCCTTCACTTGTTCAAAAGTAAGTCCTTCCCTTATTGACCACAATCAAATTTACACAGCTCAGAATCCTTGTCAAGGCATGACATTTTCAGTTTTCCATCACGATCCTGAGGTGTACTTCAGATTATTTATGTTGTAGTGTCACTTAATGAATAAGCTGCCAGGAGAAATATTGAAAAAAAAAGCTTTAAGACATTGGAGAGGATATAAAAATTAAGGCATATGATAAAGAAAAAAAAGAGAAGAATTATTAGCCATATTTGTGCAATTCCTGTTAACAGTCATCTGAGATTTCCGAAGATAAACAGGGGAAAGAATGCTACAAGTTACAGGTTTGACAATTTTCAAAGTTATGTCTAGTGAAAGGAAATGATTTGTGAGTTATGTGAGCTACTTAGTAATATACTCATTAGTAAACAGCAGGTAAGATTTAGTGATATCTCTCAATGGACCAAATATGTCTCTTGGCGTCAAAGAAAATTATGGTTTTAGCTTTACTCAATGTGTTGTTACAGATGTTGTATCCTTCAAAGAGACTGTACAGGTGGTTAGAAAGACATAGTATGTCTAGCTGGGGAAGCGATGATCTATAGAGTAAATACTTTAGGATTCTATATTTTCTTAATTTGATTCCTGTTGTGACAACCGAAGTGTTCATGGATGGATGAATGGTTAAACAAATTATGTGATACTCATACAATGGAATTTATTTTTATTTCCTTCCTCTCTCCCTCCCTCCCTCCCTTCTTCCTTCCTTCTTTCCTACGTTCCTTCTTTCCTTTCCTTCTTTTCTTTCCCCTCCTCCCTCCCTCCGTTCTTCCCTTTCCTTTCTGTCTCTTTTTGTAAAAAAAAATTAGCTTCATGGGAAAGAAACACTGGAAGAAGTGCTTGCTCCTCTTGCCCCGAATTCTGATGAACAAGAAAAAAATATTGATCAAACTGACAAAAGTATATGTAATCATTTATTAAGTTGTGAAATATAAGTTAAGGCTTTTTTGTTGTATAACAGTATTCAAATTACAATAATACAGCCGTTTTTAATTTATAAGGAACAACAAAACTAAAGGTAAATTATTTGTAACCATGTATAACTTAGTGACTGTTACAACGAATTGCTAACAACATGCCTCTCAAGTGATAAATGGGACCATGTGACTAAGGGGCAAAACCAAATTTCTGCTGAAATCTTTTTTGAGTTTGGCTGCATCACTGATTTTAATTTCGACACAACATTCCTGCTCCATAATACACCTTATTATTAGAAATACTGTACTTTCATTATCCTGGTGTTGCCCATCCCTGTGTACATACAGTTTCTAAGAGTATCTAAGAAAAGCTGTTGTCAGATGACTTTCTTAAAAAAGTCTATCTACCTTTCAAAATAGAACTAAATTTTAACTCTTACACAGAATCAGATGTTCCCTTTTCAGGGATGTTACCCATTTTATTGTGCAACCTATATCATCTCCATCCCTGGCAAACTTGTGAGCTACTTGAGATAAAAAAATATATAATTATCATCTTTGAATCTTATTGTTTAACCCTAGGCCTTATTATACTTTATAGGCATTCAATAAAATTTTGTTGAAAGTAAATAAATGTGAGACTAGTAAATCTATATTTTAAATTTGAAGAAGAATAATTTAAATAAAAGTAATTTTAAAAAGCAGAATGGATGAATGAAACAAAAGTATAGAATTATGCTTCACACATTAAATTGTATATCCAATAGATATATAAAATATGATGTCATTAACATCTGCATTTAAAGGCAATGCAGTTGTTTTTAATTCTACTTTATTTTTTTTAAAATTCTGAATTCAGTGCCCATAAATAAAGTTGTATTGGAACACAGCCACATTCGATCATTTACAAATTGTCTAGAATTCCTTTTTTTTCCTGACTTTATTGAGGTATGGCTAACAAATAAAAATTGTGTATATTTAAGATGTACAACGTGATGATTTGATATGCATACACATTGTGAAATGATTACCACAGTCAAGTTAATTACGACATATAGCTAATTTTGTGTGTGTGTGTGTGTGTGTGTGTGTGTGATGAGAACACATAAGATCTACTCTCTCAGCAAACTTCAAGTATACAATACAGTGTTATTTAGTATAATCAGCATGTTGTACATTAGATCCTCAGGCCTTATTCACCTTATAAATGAAATCTGTATGTTTGACTAATGTGTCCCCATTTCCTCCTCTCCCCCAGTCTCTGGCAACCACCATGATACTCTTTGTTTCTTTGTTTCACCTTTTTTTTTTTTTTGACATTCTGCATGTAAGTGATATTATACAGTATTTGCCTTTCTTTGACATTTCATTTTAGCATAATGTCTTCCAGGTTCATCCATATTGTCATAAATGTCAGGATTTCCTTTTTTATTGGTGAATAATGATGGAATATTATTTATATATATATATATATTTATGTAATATATATATATCACATTTGGTTTATCCATTCATCTGTAGATGAACACTTAGATTGTTTCCATGTCTTGGCTGTTGTGAGCCAAGAACAATGCAGTGAACATGAGGATGCAGATGTGTCTTTGAGAGGACTCTAGTTATGTCTACTATCTTGCTAACATAGTAGCCACTATTTATCAGTGTCATTTGAGTAATATTTCTATAAAACCTCTAATTTCTAGAGTACCTTAGATATCTTCTCCATCATATCCCATCCCTATGTAATCTCTTGTCAATTTTCATAACTTGAAGTATAATCTATGTGCTCATTTTATGTTCCTCCTAGAATTTTCCATTGAGCATAAACCTCATATATCCAAGTGCCTACTGGACACTTCCATCTGGACATTTGAAAAACATGTCAGAGCTACTTTGTGCAAAAAAACTTAATTATTAACATTCTCCTACCAAAACTTCCACCCCCAATTCTGCTGCTTCTTAAGATATTTCCATTTCAGTGAATAATGCCACAACATTCCTTGTTTCTCAGACCAAAACAGAAATGAGGCATCATACTAAACTCATATTTTTTTAGTCTCAAATACAGGCCAATTTTCTTGTCATACTGGCTATAATTTTAAAGTGTGTCCAAATCTGGCAATATATCTGTCTCCATTGAGAGTCTAAATACCACCATCAATCACTGTATTAAACTTTCTCGAATGTTCCTCCCTGTCTTTATTGCTATCTTCCCCTCCCTCACAGTCCGTGATCCATATAGCAACCACAGTGGTATTTCTCAAGCATGAACCAGAAAAAAATTTTCTTTAAAATTCTTCAAAGAATCCATATTGTATACAGAAGAAAACCTAAATATTTTGTCTTTGCATACAAAGTTTATATGATCAAATTCTTGCTTGATCCGAACATTATCTCAACTCATCCTATCAATCCTGGAGAATTTTTATGTACAATTTCCAGAACAAGATATTGGTGAACTAGATTAGGATACTTGGCTGCAGTTCTGTTTTTATTTCTTTGTGTTTATTTTTTTAATTTTTATTGAAATATAGTTGATTTACAGTGTAGTGTTAGTTTCAGGTATACAGCAAAGTGATTCAGTTATACATATATATATATATATATATATATATACATACATATATATAAATATGTATTCTATCTTTATATTCTTTTTCATGGTAGGTTATTACAAGATATTAGGTATAGTTCCCTGTGGTATACAGTGGGTCTTTTTGGTTATCTTTTTTATATAGTCTGTATATTTTAATCCCAAACTCCTAATTTATCCCTCCTCCTCTTCCCCTTTCATAACCATAAGTTTGTTTTCTATCTCTGTGAGTCTATTTCTGTTTTATAAATAAGTTCATTTGTAATTTTTTTAGATTCCACATATAAGTGATCTCATGTGATATTTGTCTTTGTCTGTCTGGCTTATTTCACTTATATGATAATCTCTAGGTCCATCCATGTTGCTGCAAATGACATTATTTCATTCGTTTTCTATGGCTGAGTAATATTCCATTGTATATCTTCTTTATCCATTCATCATAGATGGACACTTAGGTTGCTTCCATATCTTGGCTATTGTAAATTTTGCTGCTATGAACATTGGAGTGCATGTATCTTTTCGAATTACATTTTTTTCCAGGTATATGCCCATGAGTGGGATTGCAGGTTCATGTAGTAGCTCTATTTTTAGTTTTTTAAGGAACCCCCATACTGTTTTTCATAGTGGCTGTACCAATTTACATTCCCATCAACAGTGTAAGAGGGTTTCTTTTTCTCCACACCCTCTACAGCATTTATTGTTTGTAGAGTTTTTGATGTTGGCCATTCTGACTGGTGTGAAGTGATACCCCAATGTAGTTTTTTTTTACATATTTATTGGAGTATAATTGCTTTACAATTGTGTGTTAGTTTCTGCTTTATAACAAAGTGAATCAGTTATACATATACATATGTTCCCATCTCTTCCCTCTTGCGTCTCCCTCCCTCCCACCCTCCCTATCCCACCCCTCTAGGTGGTCACAAAGCGCCAAGCTCATCTCCCTGTGCTATGCGGCTGCTTCCCACTAGCTATCTATTTTACGTTTGGTAGTGTATATATGTCCATGCCACTCTCTTACTTTGTCACAGCTTACCCTTCCCCTCCCCCGATATCCTCAAGTCCATTCTCTAGTAGGTCTGTGTCTTTATTCCTGTCTTACCCCTAGGTTCTTCATGACATTTGTTTTCCTTAAATTCCATATATATGTGTTAACATACGGTATTTGTCTTTCTCTTTCTGACTGACTTCACTCTGTATGACAGACTCTAGGTCCATCCATCTCATTACAAATAGCTCAACTTCGTTTCTTCTTATGGCTGAGTAATATTCCATTGTATATATATGCCACATCTTCTTTATCCATTTGCATTTCTCTAATAATTAGCAATGTTGAAGACCTTTTCATGTGCCTTTTGGCCATCTTATGTCTTCTTTGGAAAAATGTCTTTTTAGATCTTTTGCCCATTTTTGTCCATTGGGTTGCTTGTTTTTTGATATTGAGCTGTATGAGCTGTTTCTGTATTTTGGAGGTTAACCCTTTGTCAGTTGCATTGTTTGCAAATGTTTTCTCCCATCCTGTAGGTTGTCTGGTTGTTTTCATTTTTAGCCATTACTTAGGTTTTAAGCTAAAAGATTATTCCTATTTCATATGTTACCTAACTCTACACACACTGTGGAAATTGCCATAGAGATTTGAGCAAAATCCAATATATTTTTTAAAATGACATTTTTTCATCCCTAATTCCTAGATACTTAAATTTCCTAATTAAATTTCTCTCAAAGATACTATCAATGAAAAGAACAAGTGATTCACAATGGGAGAAAATTTGGGAATATGTCAACAGTTTTTCAAAAAGTTAAAGTTTTAAAGCTATTACATTCTTGCTCTTGCTTATTATCTCATGTGCAATGAATATTTCTCCAAATTAAATGTAGTGATAAGAATATTATCAAAAAATTATTTCAGTTAGGACTAAATGCTTGATTGAATGGATGCCATTGTCTAACTATCTGAAAAGACTACTGAAATGTGTTTAATGGTAATTAACCTAAATGATTTCCACAAAATTATAGAGAGCTAATTGTCACTTTCTCTGGAAGACACAGATGTTAATTAAAGAATACAGAGAAGAGAAATATACAAACAAATGTCTTTAATGAGGTTAAAAAGGTTTTGCTATCTTCCAGTGATTAACAGTTTTTTAAATTTAACAATATCATGTTAGTATGAACTCATAATTTGTTTCAGGTATCACCTTTTCAGTAGACACCTCTCAGACTTTCTAAAAAAATCCTCTAGTAGGCATTTATAAAAATCAGCATTCATTTTTTTTTTTTTTTTTTTTTTTTTGCCGTACGCGGGCCTCTCACTGTTGTGGCCTCTCCCGTTGCAGAGCATAGGCTCCGGACGCGCAGGCTCAGCGGCCATGGCTCACGGGCCCAGCCGCTCCACGGCATGTGGGATCTTCCTGGACCGGGGCACGAACCCGTGTCCCCTGCATCGGCAGGCGGACTCTCAACCACTGCGCCACCAGGGAAGCCCAGCATTCATTTTTATTAAGAGCATTGTTTTCCATTTTATCAGGAAAAAAATGGCTTATAGTTTTATAAAATGTGGGGTATGCGGAGTAATAGATACTCAATAATTATGTATTGAATGGCATATTCATTTTTATTATTCTGAGAACATTTTTATTGCTCCTTATCATTTTTTGTTTTGCTGCATAGTAAAATGCATTAAAGAAACAAGGAATGTAGGCAAGGTCATGGCCAAGCAGAGAAATTTAATTAAATAACTCCTTTGAAGTTTAAAAGTCTAAACAGTTTTTACACTAAAGTTTCTTTTACAGTTGGCAGTTTTTTACATGGAACAGATGAGCCTATTAGATATGACTGAATTGATGGATTGACTCAGTGCTGCCATTGTTTAAAATATACAATTGGTTAGACCATAACTACTACTAGATAGTATAAAGAATGTTATCAACATGATAAGAAATGGTATGTATTTTTAAAAATGTTTACACAAAAATATATGAGCAAAAAAAGAGCAAATATTCAGTTGGCTTAAACAGATTTTATTCTATGTAGACATTTAAGTTTCTAGCTTTCAGTAGTCTGCCCATCAAACATAAAAAGACAAAGCCAACTCATAAATTTTATAAAACATTAGTGTAAACAGACCTTGGATATTGTCTTCTTGAGACTCCATTTTATTGTGTTCTGTTCCTTTTATTACTTTTTGCAAGTTGTTTTTTGAATAGAAATGGCTGAAATATCTGTGGGACCAAAATAAGTGATAAAATATTATACACATTGATAAAAAATGTTTTCTCTTTAGTAATGATAATTAAATCACACCAAGCACTCTGCTACAGAGTGATATATTCTGCATATGATACCTTCTGACCGAAACAATACAGGAAAATCAGATTAGTAAAATATTCAGTTAAATTAAAAAGAGATGGGTAAAAATTAACATGATTATATAAATAGATAGATGATACGTAGATAGATAGAAATATAGATATATGATATAAATGTACATATTCCTGCAGGAACAGTGAGAAAACCTATTACCCAAACTAACTTGGGTCTGCTCACCAGATCCACAGCAAAGCCAATCTACTGACACTGGGGTTGTGGTGAAGAGCAGTACAGCATTTATTGCAGGGTGCCAAGCATGGAGAATAGGCAGCCTTGAACGTCTCAGTGGCTTTCAGGAAAAGTTTTTTAAAGACAGTGTGAGGCAGAGGGTCACTGATTTGTGGATGGTGAGTTACAGGAGATATTATGGGAAACTCAATCATCAACTTTCTTGTTCTAACCCATCTGGGGTCTACATGCTTGTAATCAGCAGTTTCCATCTGGTGGGAGTCTTGTTTCTGTAAAAACAATTTAGGAATGTGCATCAGACATTGTTACCTATGGCCTTCACAGAGGAACTAAAGGTCCTGTGACAATGCTATATGGCTGATCTATAGTTTAAATTGTTACCAATTCTCCTGCTCCACCCCACCCCCCTGCTCCCAGCCCTGCAGTTCTTTGTCTCTGCAAGTTCTCACTTCTCTAATCATTAATCCTTGGGCCAGACTTTTTGAAACTCAGGGAAAGTTCAGGAGAGTGAGGTGTTTTCTTTAAGTCAGAGATGGGGAACAGGAAGGGGTCTGTTACCAAGAAAGCCTGTCTGGAGTTTGCTTGGCTTCAAACGTAGGTAATGTAACGTAAAAGGCAGTCATGTTTGTGAACCAATCAGAGAGCTAAAGTTGAAAAACAGTGAACTAAGCTGAAGTATAGGAAGAAACAAGAAGAGATGGGATGCAAGCATTGGCTCACCAGAGCCCAGCAAGTGAGACATTAAGTATTATTTACCTCAGTATCTATTACGCTATATACAATGTTGGCTTTAATCCAAAATTTATGAGACATATGAAAATGGATGAGAAAAATTATATCAAGAGACAAATCATTTAACAGAACAAGATTCAGATAAGACATATATGTTGGAACTATCAGGTAGGGAAATTAAGTACCTGTAAGTGGTATGTTAGACATTATATGGAAAAGGTAGACAACATTCATGGACAGATGGAGGATTTTAGTAGAGACATAAAAATTATAAGAATGAGTCAAATAGAAGCAAGAAATTTAAAATATGGTAAAATATATTGAGAATACCTTCACGGAGCTCATCAGTGAACTAGACATAGCTGAGGGAAGAATCAGTAAACTCAAAGATAGACCAATAGTAATGGCCCAAACTGAAACACAAAGGGTAAAGAAAAAAATATATTATATTATATATATATATATATACACATATATATATGTATATATATACATAAAACAGAGTTTCCAAGAGGTGTAATACAATATCAAACTGTCTAACATATATAATTGGATTTCCAGAATGCAAAGAGAAATATAAGGTTTGAAAAAATATCAAAATCAATAACAGCAGAGAATTTTTCAAAAATAAGAAAAGACATCAAAATACAAATTCATGCATCCAGGAAACCTAAAGAAAACAAATCAGAATAATATCAAGGAAACAAAACAACTAAATCAACAACAACAGCACTGTAGAAAATAAAAGGAACTAGACTAAAAGTGTTCCATAGTATATGATTCAATTTATCTGACCTTGTGGAATATCAAAAACTAAAGCAGAGACTGAGAAAACAGTTGCATCACGCACTGCAGATATAAAATAAGTTTTCATGGGAAACATCTGCACAGAAATGTACTCAGGTCTGGCAGAGCTATATCTATGTTGAAAAGAGTTCTGACAGAACTATGTAACTTCAGTAACCTTCACTGTTTTCTGCTTCCTGGAGAGCTTCTAGTTTACTAAATAACAATGGGACCTACCTGATACAGAAAATGGCCCAACAAGGACCAACTTAGATGCTGGAATCAGTCTCTTCTTCCATTAACCTGACTCAGACCTGCCAAAACAGCTTAATTTTATGCTATTTATGTAGATGCTGATTTTCTAAGTTAGATATTAATGTTTTTTCTTGACATAGACATTTAACTGTTTTTTTCCCCTGTCTTATATAGTATTGCCTCTAATACATTCATTTGAAAATTCTTGAGGGGATAACCATATTCAATATTCTATTTAGCTTTACAACATTGTGAGCAACTTACCAAAAATTAAGATGTAATCAGAAATGCAAGTTATTACATTAATTTAATTCTGAATAAGCTCTCCTATTCATTTCTTAATAAGATAAATTTTCCATTAAATGCCTACTGTGAGAAAAGTACCATGTCAATAACTTTGGAGAATAAAACACGACCTGCCCTAAAACAACTTAAACTTTGTAGGTAATCTGGTATTTAGTGAACAGATGTCAATGTACTGAAAAATTCAGCAATTTGATTTTCCACCTAAATTATTAGTGATGTTAAACTATTTGATATGCTTACTCTGAAACAGATATGCTTTAAATTGATTTCTAGCAAAAATATAAACAAATATGTACATGAATCAATGATTAATCTTGTGCCAACTTTTACATGGGAGTGTGGGTGGAAAGAAGTAAGAGGAATAGAAGGAAAGCAAAGCGAAAGGAAAAAGCAGTTTTCTGTGACCAGTTTCATTCTGAACTGTTTCTTGCACCATAAGGCTGCTTTCTAAGTGCTTCATCCCACAATGTTTGCTGCTAAAATTCATTCACAAAAAATTATTTGGACAATTTTATTTTATTTTTTAAATTTAATACTACGTTAAATTGCATATGATATTAACATATCAATATGTTCTTAGAAATTGAAGCATTAATGGAGGATCTGATTCTCTTGCAGGTAAACAACAAAAACACATATGGTGTGAAGCACGTTAAATATTTAACTTTTCACATAAAAGATCTCACATTCAGTATCACTTCTAACTAATTAATATTCATGGGGAAACCTTTTATATGGTATCATCACCTATAAATACAATAAAAAATGCTTTTTATTGCCATACCATCACTTATAAAATATGAGGACAATTCTGACAGCATTGTGTTGATTTAAGCTATATTTCAGTGAAAATTCACTCCTCAAGATTCATCCAGTAAATCAAGATTGGTGAAAATCTATGAGAAAACATCAATAAAAAACTTAGACAACTTTGTACCATTCTTTTTTATTTTCTGGCATTTGCCATGTCTCAAATATATACTGCTTTTCCCTGAAAATGGATATAACTGAGGCATAGGTGACTTGGGTAAATAGCAAAGGTATGGAATCATTCAGAAAACATTACAGTGGAATAGATAGAGGTGACTTTAAAAGATTCAACATTGTTGGTGCAGACACTAAGTATTACCTGATGACTGTAGCTTTTGTTGAGGTAAAAATCAACCCATTCAAAATGATATTCTCTTATTTGTTTATATAAAATGGAAACTCTATGTTATAAGTAAAAACTGTAACCAAACGCTAAGGCAGTACACCCAAATTCTATGCCATATTTTGAATATAAATTCATTCAAGTAAAATATTCATTTATCAAACACTTGCTCTCAATATAACCTGAAACAACTGCATTTATGCACATAATCACACATACATAAACACACACATATGAAATACAGAAATAATCTTTCATAGCTAATATGGAATGAAGGGAAATATAAGCAAGTATTGTACACAGAGTTTAAACCATGGAATAAATCATCCAATTTCAGACAGAAGAACTGCCCTGAAAAAAAAAAGTTAAAAAAAACACTATAAACTTCTCAGGGACAAGGAAAATGAGATTGGTCAAAAACTATAACCTACATAAAGAATGAAAGAGCATAGAAGAAGGAATAAATAAAAGTAAAATAAAATCTTTTACTAATCCTTAATTGATCTAAAAGATAAATTTTGGTTACAGTAAAATATTATCAATGTATTGGGTGACTATAACATATGAATAAGTGAAGTGAATACCAGCGATCTCTTATGGGACTGGAGGGAAGAATTTGGAATACTGTGTTGCAAGGAATCTACACTACATGTGAAACAGTATAGAGTTATGTGAAGTGACACATAGCTTAATTAACATTTTACATTTCAAACTTTAGGGCAATCACTAACAAAAATTTCAAAAAGAAGTATAATTGATATGCTAAGAAAGGGCATAAAATGCAATCACATAAAATGCTCAGTTAAAACAAGCAAAGGCAGCAAAAGAGAGGGAAAAGGAACAAAGAAAAAATGCAATAAATATAAAACAGTTACAAACACATTATATATTAATCCAAGTATATAATAATTGTTTTATATGTGAATGGTTCACATATACCAATTAAAAGACCAAAAGTATCAGAATGAATAAAGAAGATCAAACTACGTGGTGTCTAAAAGACACCCACTTTAGGGACTTCCCTGGCGGTCCAGTGGTTAAGACATCGCCTTCCAATGCAGGGGATGAGGGTTCAATTGTTGGTTGGGGATCTAAGATCCCACATGCCTCGTGGCCGGGAAACCAAAACCTGGAATGGAAGCGGTGTTGTGGCGAATTCAATAAAGACTTTAGAAATGGTCTACATGGAAAAAAAACTCTTAAAAAATCTTTAAAAAAAAAATAAAGTCCACTTTATCTGTAAGGACTCAGATAGGCTGAAAGGAAAGGGATGGAGAAAGATATACCTTGCTGACACTAATCAAAGGAAATCTGGATTACTTATATTAATTTCAGACAAAGTAGACACATAAAAATGGGCAAAGAATAATATCAGGGATAAAGAAAGACTTTACATAATGATAAAGAACTCAATTCTCTAAGGATATGTAACTATACCTGTATGTATACATGGATACACACACACACACACACATACACAACAGTCATAGTGTACTATATATACTTTGTTTTAGTATCTTGCCAAAACATTTGCAGTAAAATGTGCTAATATTGATTATTTATTAGCAGTAGAGCATCAGTATCAAAATTTCCAGGAGCTAAGCATAGAGTGAAGAAATTTATACTGAAGACTGACAAACATCAGATTGAATTTTTATTTTTTACAATCACTTAAACTCCTATATCAAGAAGTAAAAGGGAGATATACTGGATGTGTAGTGACCAATTAAGTGGCTAAAGCCACTTAAACAAGGAATCAAACAAGGAATACTTCTTTAAAAAAAAAAACAACAACTACATTTTGTCAATATAAATGGAAAGAAGTGGACAAATAGGTATGTTAACGGGGAAGCAATACAATTGGATAAGAGGTGAGGGAGAGGCAAAGGGAGCTGTTAATGACATTTTTCAGTTTTCTGGTTCAAGCGAATAAATGAACTCTGACAGAATTAGCTGTAATAAGGAACATTAAGAAGGGTAATTTGGGAAAGAAGTGTTGTGTAATGATTTGACATTTGTTTTGAACAAAGTATGTTGAGGTCCTCTGATTCATCCATCCAAAAATTTTGAGTATGCACTTAGATATATAAACCTGAAACTCAGAAGAGAAGTGAAGACTGGAAATGTAGGACTGTGTGTAAACGCCTATAAATTCTCATTTACACCTAAGAAATAGAATCAATCACCTGAGAAAAGATCTATAATTATTAAAGGATTGAGGGATTCTATTACTTGACAATTGTCTTGAGGAAGAAAAACTGGCAAGAGAGACATAAAAGGATCATCAAGAGAGGTAAGGGGAAAACCAGGAGCCTATGTAGTCCCTACTTACTAGGAAGGAGTATGTTTAAAGAGAAGTAGTCTGATGTGCTAAATGCTGCTTTGCAATAAAGCAGGTTGGACAATGAAGTCTACCTATTGGACTTAGTGATATATACATTATTGGTTGTCTTTTTTTCATTGAAGTATTGTTGATACAATATATCAGTTTAAGGTATACAACATAGTGATTCAGTATTTTTACAGATTATACTCCATTAAATGTTATTACAAAATAATGTCTATAATCCCCTGTGCTGTAAAATACATCCATGTTGATTATCTATTTTATACATACTACCTTGTATCTCTTAGTCCCATATCCCTGAAGTGCCCTTTCCTCCTCCCCTCTTCCCACTGGTAACCACTAGTTTGTTTTCTATATCTGTAAGCCTGTTTCTGTCTTGCTATATGTATTTGTTTGTATTATTTTTTAGATCCCACATATGAATGGTACCATACAGTATTTGTCTTTCTCTGACATATTTCACTAAGCATAATATTCTCTAGGTCCACCCACATTGCTGCAAATGGCAGAATCTTATTCTTTTTTATGCCTGGGTAATATTCCATTGTGTATATCAATATATACCACATCTTCTCTGTCCATTCGTCTGTTGATGAGTGGTTGGGTTGCTTCCACATCACAGCTAGAGTAAATAGTGCTGCTATGAACATTTGGGAGCATTATCTTTTTGAATTAATGTTTTAGCTTTTTTGTGGATATATACCTAGGAGTGGAATTGCTGGATCATATGGTAGTTCTATTTTGAGTTTTTTGAGGAACCTCCAAATAAATGAATGCTGATATTCACTTATTCCATAGTGGATGCACCAATTTACATTCCCACAAACAGTATACAAGGGATCACTTTTCTCCACATCCTCTCCAACATTTGTTATTTGTAGACTTTTTGATAATAGTCATTCTGACAGGTGTGAGGTGATATCTCATTGTTTTTTGATTTGCATTTCTCTAATAATTAGTGATGGTGAGCATGTTTTTATGTGTCCATTAGCCATCTGTATGTCTTCTTTGGAAAAAATATCTATTTAGGTCTTCTGCCCATTTTTTGATTGGGTTCTTTGTGGTTTTTTTAAATTGAGTTGTATGAATTGTTTATACATTTTGAATATTAACCCCTTGTAGGTCATATCATTTGCAAATATTTTCTCCACTTTGTGGATTCTTTTTGTTTTTTTGATGTTTCTTTTGCTGGGCAAAAACTTTTAAGAGTAATTAGGTCTCATTTTGTTGTTGCTGTTGTTGTTGGATTTTGTTTTTGTTTTGCTCTTATTTCTTTTGCCTTAGAAGAGAGATCCAAAAAATATTTCTACCATTTATGTCAAAGAGTGTTCTGCCTATGTTCTCTTCTAGGAATTTTATGGTTTCAGGTCTTACATTTAGGCCTAAATTTGCAGATGACATGATATTGTATATAGAAAACCCTAAAATCTCCATCCAAAGACTATTAGAACTAATAAATGAATTCAGTTAAGTTTCAGGATAAAGGATTAATATGCAGAAATCTGTTGCTTTTCTACATACTAATAATGAACTAAAAGAAAGAAAGTTTTTCAAAAATCCTGTTTAAAATCACATCAAGGGCTTCCCTGGTGGCTCAGTGGTTGAGAGTCCGCCTGCCGATGCAGGGGACACGGGTTTGTGCCCCGGTCCGGGAAGATCCCACATGCCGAGGAGCGGCTAGGCTCGTGAGCCATGGCCGCTGAGCCTGCGCGTCTGGAGCCTGTGCTCAGCAGCGGGAGAGGCCACAACAGTGAGAGGCCCGCATACCACAAAAAAAAAAAAAAAAAAAAAAATCACATCAAAAGAAATTATTTTTACCTAGCAAGAAACTCAACCAGGGAAGTGAAAGACCTGTACTCTGAAAACTATAAAACATTGGTGAAGGAAATTGAAGATGATACAAAGAAATGGAGAGATATCCCATGCTCTTGGACTGCAAGAATTAATATTGTTAAAATGGCCATACTACCCAAAGCAATCTACAGATTGAATGCAATCCCTATCAAAACACCCATCACATTTTTCACAGAACTAGAACAAATAATCCTAAAATTCATATGGAACCACAAAAGACCCCAAATTGCCAAAGAAATCTTCAGAAAAGAGAACAGACCTGGAGGTACCACCCTCTCAGACTTCAAACTATACTACAAAGCTATAGTAGTGAAAGAAGCATTGTAGTGGCACAAAAACAGACACATAGGTCAGTGGAACAGAATAGAGAGCACAGAAATAAACCCATGCACATATGGTCAACTAATTCACCACAAAAGAGGCAAGAATACACAATGGAGAAAAGACAGTCTCTTCAATAAGTAGTGCTCTGAAAACTGGACAGTTGTCTTTTCTGAGAGCATTACTTATAAGGCAGAGAAGACCTTTTAAGTAAATAACTGGTCCCTCTGCATGAAGATTCTCTTGTGTCCAAATGAAAGAGGCAATGATCTTTGGACACAAAAATCAGAGACAATTCAGGATACTATATTTATTTCACTTAAAAACAAGCAAATACTACCAAAACAGATGAACCACATGACCAAAACAACAAAACTACCTCCTCCAACCCTTCATTTGTTTCACCCTTTATTTCCCAAGAAAAATTTCTAAAAAGAATAGAACTTAAATGGAACTATAAAAAGGCTTTCAGGGGCTTCCCTGGTGGCGCAGTGGTTGAGAGTCCGCCTGCCGATGCAGGGGACACGGGTTCGTGTCCCGGTCCGGGAAGATCCCACATGCCGCAGAGCGGCTGGGCCCGTGGGCCATGGCCGCTCAGCCTGCGCATCCGGAGCCTGTGCTCCGCAACGGGAGAGGCCACAACAGTGAGAGGCCCGCATACAGCAAAAAAAAAAAAAAAAAAAAAAGGCTTTCAAACTGGGATATTTACCATAAATCGTTATCAAATCAAACACACCTTATAGTGTTATCTATTTTCAGAAACTATTTCCAGCAGAATTTATGAGGAATTGGTACAAATTGATGATAAAGTTCTCTTTCAGGGGGTTAGATTGTGTTTTGGATGATACATAAAGGAATAATTTCAGTAAAATAGATAAACAATCTGGAATATATTATTTTTTCAGCCGTCCCTGGTGCATCATTTTAGTGGATGATTACAGGCAAATGAATATTATCTTATAATTTTCACATGAGCACCAGAAGCTTTTCTGTTAGCTCTAGATTGCTATGTATTATCTAATGATATTTTACAGAATCTTATCAGTTTAGAGGGAAAGCTCAGGGGATCCTCAGTGTTAGCTAGAAGGTTCTTTTTGTTTTCTTCCTTTTTGAATATGCATATCTAAAAATTCAGATATTCAAGAGAAATAGCTAATTAGTTGTTATATTTTGGTAATAAGTGGGGAAAAGTAGGCCTAGGATCCTCTTTTGTCTCTCTATATTTGCAATAAGGATTTGTTTTGAATTATTTTCTGCTACCATCCCACCCAAAGAGAAGGCTACATTTTTAAGCACAGAGTTAACATGTAATTCTGCCCTTGGGAATACCTTTAGCCTAATTATTATAAATTATTCCTCTTTAAAATTTAAAATTATCCAGGGCAAAATTTCCACCAAAATTCACAGTATTTTCAAGGCTGGAGAAGTCTTAAGCTTTGCATGATATATACTACATTCAACACTTCTTCAACTCTGTTCAGAACTTGATCTTAGTTTCACTTGCAATTTCTGTTCTTTCTCCTGAAATCAAATTAAGTTTTGTTTCTTTGTTCATTTATGTTTTGTTTTTGTACTTTGGTAAATTCTCTCTTAACACCTCTTTCCATTTGGACCTCCATACTACAGGATTAAGGTATGCAATTCTTGGGCTTCCCTGGTGGTGCAGTGGTTGAGAGTCCGCCTGCCGATGCAGGGGACACGGGTTCGTGCCCCGGTCCAGGAAGATCCTACATGCTGCGGAGCGGCTGGGCCCACCATGGCCGCTGAGCCTATGCGTCCGGAGCCTGTGCTCCGCAATGGGAGAGGCCACAACAGTGAGAGGCCCGCGTACCGCAAAGAAAAAACAAATAAAAAAGATATGCAATTCTTTTTTTTTCCTCTATTTTTTTAAAAGAAGATAGAATTTATTAGAGGGAAGGGTCACTGCCAGAACAGCGGGCCGACTTCCTAGCAGTCTGGGAGAGTCGAGACTGAACATGGGCTATTGATCAGTTTTTACAGGCAAAAAACAAAGGAATGGTCCAAGGTGAAATTTTCATTTACTGATTGGTCAAGGCACATATACCTTCCTTCTATGGGGTGGGAGTGAGACAGGGCATATGCCTTTCCTTATTTGGGACAGGTCCTGCTGCCCGGGTGGGCGGCACCCAGGTGGGCTCAGGAATGTCGTAACCATCGCAACATGGTGGGGAGGGGGAGTAAGTCCGGTGGGGAGTGTAACGCTGACACTTTTTCAGACAGGGTCATCCTTTGTCCTTGAAGCACCATTGTCCTTGGAGCACCACATTCCCCCCTCTCTTTATTTATAGGGCCAATTCCTTGGCCCCGTTGGATACCCGGTTTATATCTACCTAACTGCCTAATTCCCTTTCAGGCATTCGGGAACCCCTTTTGTGAGAAGGGGCGATGGAACTCTCTCTGGATGCTTCCTGCTGAGTGGGGGCGTCTTGGGGCCCTGGGTTCCCGTTGCCTGCTTTCTGTCAGGGTGTATCTAGGGAGGAATGTGGGCCCCATGGAAAGTGATGGCGGCTTGTTCAAGGGTTGTACGAGTGTTGACTGGCTGGTATTTTGTTGCATCACCATTTAGAAGGAAGTCAGCCCGCTGTTCTGGCAGCGACGCTTCCCTCTAATAAATTCTATCTTCTTTACATTCTGCCTTGTGTCTGGAAATTCTTTTGCAACCCAGGCACAGATCATGACATCTGGTGGCCCTTACGGAGATCTCCAGGGGGATCTCTTTCCCCACCTCCTCTCCTCATTCCTTGGGACCCTTTGTGAACAGGCAAGCTTCCGTGGAAGCAACAGAGGAACTCTGGCCAGTGCCACAGCCTGGTGTATTCTGAAGGCTCCACGGCTCACGTCGCCCCAGTAACTGCCACCCAGAACGGGTGAGGATCCCTCTGTCTTCCTTCCAACTGATGACTAGGCCGATTGGTATTGTGCGGGCACGGGTCAGGCATTTAAAAGCCATTAGGTCACCTGACGCTTGAAGACTCTTATGAAAGGATAAGGGGGTCATGAAACGGACCAGGCTATTAGAGCATCTGCCCCCAGCAAGACAACTTCTGTGCAACGTGAGGCACATCGTGGATGAAACAAAACACAAGCCTGCAGTCCCTTGGCCACCACCTCCTCAGTAGGGTTAGAAGGCGGAATCCTCAGTCCTCTTTTCTGTTGCTTCTGCTTCTTTCTCCTCAGCTCGGACTGACTCCAAAGGACCTCGCCACCTCTAGATTGTCCCGAGAGCTCCTTCCCGTCCCTGAGAGTCTTCTAACAGTGAATCAGTTCCCTGTTCCGGGGATTCCTCTCTCTGGTCACTGGTGCCCTGGCCGCATGGTTTCTCACTGCTCTGGCCACCTCTCTCAGTTGGACGCAACTGCTGAGTCAGTCGGCATTTTTGTGCCATAGTCGCGTGGAGATGCCACTGAGACAAGGGATGCCTTTTTGCCCGTCAGTACCCCATTCTACGGCACCGGGGCTAAGAATGGGTTCAGGTACCTCTATCCCCTTAGACTCACCTCTTGGTTGTATTCTCAGGAATTGGAAGGAATTTGATGCAGACAATCTCAAAGAGAAGAGGCTCATTTTCTTTTGTAACACGGCTTGGCCCCAGTACAAGCTGGGGGACCAAGAACAATGACCTCTTAACGGGATGCTAAATTCTATCACCATCCTCCAACTTGATCGCTATTATTGGAGGCTGGGAAAGGATTCCGAGGTTCCATACGTCCAGGCCTTCGGGGCCCTCAGTCGGAATCCGAGCCTGAGGGACTCCTGTCGCATGTGTCTCTCCATTGCCTATTTAATACCTCGCCCTTCCCCCCTCGTCCTTCTTCAGCTTCACTACCTCGGCCCTCCCCATCTCCCCCTCCACCAGATATCTTGGATGAGCCTTCTTGTCCCCGATCTCACCAGCCTCCTCCTCAACATTCTGCTGCCCTCCCCTCCCCACACCTCTGTACCTGGAAGCAGACCTTCCCTCCCCTCCCCACACTCGGTCAGGAGCAGCCCAGCGCTCTGAATCAAGTCCCAATATGCTTCCCCTCCAAGAGGTCGCTAACGGAGACATAGGTACTATCAGAGTTAATGTCCCCTTCCCCATGTCTGATCTCTCTTATATGCAAGGGTAACTGGGCTCCTTTAGCCAGGACCTCTCCATGTTCATCAGGGAATTCCAGGCCCTGACTATAACCATTGATCTAACCTGGCCAAATATTCCTGTGGTCCTAACTACCTGCTGCATCACGAAGAAAAGACCAGGATCGGGGCCTTGGCTCAGGCCTGGGCAGATGAGACACATGTCCGAAATCCTAATGAGAACCGAGCGGGGGGCAGAGGCAGTCCCACTGGCAGACCCAGAATGGAGATACCAGGCAAATGAAAATGTGGGAGCAGGAGGGCTCACTGGGAGAAATTACATGATTAACTGTCTACTACAAGGTATGAAAAAGGCAATCATCAAGCCTGTCAATTATAATCAACTCAGAGAAGTCACACAGGAACCCTCTGAGAATCCAGCCCTTTTCCAGGCCTGATTAGCAGGGGCTATGAGGAAATACACCAACCTAGACCCTGAGACCCCTGAAGGTCAGGCTATACTTGCAGTTCACTTTATAAGCCAGGCATCCCCAGACATAAGACAGAAATGACAGAAACTAGAGCAAGGGCCACAGACCCCATTTTCTGTCCTACTTGACACGGCCTTTAAGGTTTTTAACAACAGGGAGGAGGCTTCTAGGAACAGAAGAGAACTAAGGGAGGAGGAAAAATTAAAACAGCATGCTCAATATATGGCTCTTGCCATTACTCAGTCCCTCCCATGGCAGGGACCCACGGGAGCCCCTCTCCCATCTCAGAAACCACCACTGACCTACTACCAGTGCCGTCAGCAGGGGCACACTGTCAGGAACTGCCGCACCCCACCACCCGATACCCTGTGCCCTTACTGTCACCAAAAGGGCCACTGGAAGAGGAGTTGTCCCTCCCACCCTCAAGCGGGTAGGCCAATTCCACAACCACTCAACACCCGGGGTATTTCAGGCCTCGGCCTCCTGAGCCGAGGTCAAGGCCGATTGCCCCTGTCGGTGGTAATTGACCATCAGGAGCAAGAACCGGATTGCGCTCTAGACCCAAGGCTCCTGGATGCGCATGACTGAAGGTACCCGGGGCTCAACTTACAGGCCCCTATCTTCCCCATAAGACCGGAGGAGCCCCGGGTAACCCTGCATGTGGCAGGAGCTACTATAACCTTTCTAACTGACAGAGGGGCTACTTATTCAGTCCTGACCTCCTTCTCTGATCCCGCTCGCTGTTCCTGGATCCTCCTAACAGGGATGGGAAACAGGCTTAGCAGGACTTCCATACTCCATTTTCACTGCCCGACAGCTCTCTCCTGAACTCACACAACAGATTGCCAACCTAGCAGCTCAAATTAACATGCTACAAGAGCAAATAAATTCTCTAGCAGGAGTGGTTTTACAAAATAGAAGAGCTCTGGACCTCCTAACAACTAATCAGGGAGGGACTTGTGCAATGTTAAAGGAGAATTGCTGTTTTTTGGTCAACCAATCGGGCACGGTCCAGACCAATCTTTGGGCCATGTATTTTTAACCTCCTTGTTAAGTTTGTCTCTTCCAGAATACAACAAATACACCTCCAAATGGTGATGCAACAAGAATACCAGCCAGGCAATGCTCGTACAACCCTTGAACAAGCCGCCATCACTTTCCACGGGGCCCACACTCCTCCCTAGATACGCAATTCTTAATGCCTTCTTGTGTTCTATCCCATAGCCCTTTGCTAGACTCACTCTTCAGCAAAAACATCATAGGGGAATTTTGCATCACTGATTATAGTGCTATGCATTCTTGGGTAATTAAAAATGTAAGATAATTAAAGGCTGCAACTTTAGTTCTCATAGTATAACATATATACATACACATACATTTATGTGTGTCTGTAGTAAAACATATTTCATAAAGATATATGTTTTACATACAGGTTTTGGTTAATACAATGTATATTTTGCATGCTTACATGTTACATGTTGCATAACGTGTTAACTTTACATACACACATACAGAAACACAGAAACACACACATACACACACACCTTACTCCCACTAATAAATATTTGTCAAGCTCTTATTCAGGTACTGCATAGTTTTCAAGACACTTAGGAATTGTTCTGCATTGTTAGCCCATTAATCAAATGACAGGCCATTTTATTGTCTGAAAAATCCACTTGTTTATTATCAGCATATCCAATATGCTGTGTCCATATCCAAGCATAAAATTCTCAAAATATGTATTAATCTAAATTATTTGATTTTAAAATAATGAGATACCTTGAACTTTGAGTCATTGATACCAGTCATCTTAAATTATAACAATAGTCAATCTTCAATTCCACCACAACTATATAACAATAAAATTAAGGTGAATAGATTATTAGCTAATTTCTATGAAAAACTGCTAGGAGAGAATATATTGAATAGGTGAAAATATATAATAAAGTGAAAGGACATGGTAATTTTATTTAATTTATTTTGGCCATTTAGAGATAGAATTCCAGAAACTACAGTCTTCTTTATTAACACACCAAGTTTTGTGCCACCTATTTTGGCTTTGTGCCAAAGTAGATGTAACTATATCAGAAAGCACTTCTTACACGTGCTCTTTTACGTTTATATCTGACATATGTTCCCAGTGCCTGAATGCTTTGTCTCTGTGTTATCTTTCCTAGATGTCTACTCCTATTGTATTATACTCCAATTTTCTTGTTCTCTTTAGCAATTCCTCAGTTCATTTTATTCTAATGTTTTCAACAGTTTATTATTTTTTACAATTTGCCAGGGGTTGTGATACCATGGAAACAGGACAGGGTTTGGAACCACGAGGATGTGATTTCAAGAACTTGTTTTAACACTACACACATTTCAGTAAGTCTCTATTTGTGACCCTCGTATTTTCCTTCATTAACAAAATGAAAATAATACTGCTCTTATAGAGCCTTGTTTAGGATAAACAGTGAATAAAAAAGTAAAACTGTTATCTGAAAAAGTATTATGGAATTCAAACCTGCCAGATTTCACATTTCAGACTATTTCAGGGCCATCATTATAGATATTGGGTAATGTAATTCTAATTGTATTAGAGATGTGGAGACTTTGTTCCTAGAGATTCAATTAATCAAATAGCATATAACAAAGTTCCCTTCTTTAAACTCATATTGAACATATGGATTTTACTCCCATAATCATGGCTTAAATATGACTGATTATATCAGCAAGTTGCCAGCTTGTTCTACTTCCACATTGCTGCCAATATTTTGTTGATGGCGCTCGATTCTTTGCAATATTTAAATGCGTTGTAAGCACAGTTGGCATAAAGAATATGAGGAAGGAAGTTTCTTCTATTGGTTGCTATTCATCATGCATAGTAGCATATCATATTGGACTCTTCAGTGTGGGCATGGTTGGGTATTAGTATTAACATATACAGACCTGCATGATGAGTATCAATTAGAGTATCAATTCTATGCAGTCATAGAGTTTGTATGCATTTTATGTAAACTAAAGGTCACTTACCTGCTATTTTTTAATCCAAGTCATACATCTATTTTTAAAATTCCTAGTTAATTTAGAAAATGGACACAATCGTCACATACTGTGCTTCTCCAAAACTCACTATATTTTTCAAAATGAGCGATATCTCTCCTGGAAGGGCCCATTATGGTTTTCTTCAAACGAATTTCCGTCTTGACAAACAATCTCATAATGGAGAAAAGTTTGTTTTAAAAATACACAAAATATGTTTCTAATACATGTATCCTGTAAATTTACCATGCTTAACATATAGTATTCTCATTATTTGCACGTTGTAATCAGGATTTAGTTGAATTGCCTGCTATTTAACAGACTGCACACCACCATTTCATAGTGGCAACACAGCTGGATTCATTTTTCAGGACGAAATATCACCCACTATAAAGCTGCACTGCTGGTGAGACTGAAAAATACTCAGATGTAAGCTTTAAATTGGATACAAGAGTGGACATTTCTTTGTAACCCCTGTGTAGTATATTAAGCAGAACTGGAACATTTAATTTTAATTAGAATATTGAATTAGATTCTAAGTCAAATCTAGGACAGAGTTACAAAGGAAACTGTCTCCTTGTAGTTGAGTGTTAAAATTAATATACTGTACCCCAAATAGTACCGTTATGGAATTTCAACTAGAAAGTGATGATGGAAAGTGACTGAGAGATACTAGAAATTACCCCATGGGCAGAAAAATATGAAGGATTATAATTCTTCAAAAAGAATATAAATAGGCATTTAGATAATAATTTTCCATTTAAATCCAATTATACAAGAAGTTTTAACCTTGATATTAAAACAGTTTTCCTCAATTAACCTAAATAATATAATCTATGGTTAATATCCTTGAAGCCTAAGAGTCTAATTGACTGTATTGCACAGGTCTTACAGTCCTTTTGAAATCCTTTTTTCCCCTCTTCCTGTTCCTGCCACTGCTCTGGTCAACCAGCTTCAAAGCAACTCAACAGTTCTTTGCATTTGGACTAGAGCCATGTAACTTCTGCTTTTTTTTCTTGTGCTTGTTAGAGATAAGGAAATAGGATACCCGGGGTAACCCATTCAGCACCAACATACGAACAACTTAGAAGTTCACAATCACCTCTGAGGCCTCTTTGACAAATGATGAATGAAAGCCAATGGGTGTATCATTCTGAGATGCTTATTGTTTTACTCAAGTTTCATGGAATGGAACACTGGTCCCAGAGAAGTTGACAATCACCATAAAGTTTTGTTGATTAAACTGGTTCTCTATCCTTCATTGTTTTATACCCCCTGTCACATCCTACTGCTTCTTGGAATAATTTCCCAAGTAAACAACACCCATCCAAGCCTGTGTCTTAGAATTAACTCAGAGACCCCAAGATGAAATATATTTCAGAGAATAAGCAAAGATTTAAATGAAATTGTTAAATTTATAATGACCACAATATTTGTTGATACTTAGAATTTGTGGTTAAGACCCTTATAAGTCTAGGCCATAAATATATTTTAATATTTCTTTTTTTACATTTATCATTTATCTGTAAATATTTTTTGCATGTTGGAAATAATCAGTTTATTGCACATTTATCATATTAAGGTAGTTTATGTTCTTAAGAAAGTCACTGCAAATCAAAAGATATTTGCCAAAATTGAATTTCCACAGAATCAATGCTGTATGCTGCAAAATGCTTCCTTTACTGGATAAGAGTGAAAGTAGTGGGGATAGGTATGAACTCTGCCAGATGCATTGTGCTATTTCTGAAATCATATCCTACCCTTTCTGCTTGAACTGATTGTGATTGCAGTGGTGGTTGCTGATCCTCCTGAAGAGGGCAGTTGAAATTATAAGTATACGTTTTTAACAGGTGACATATTTTGTTTGTAGTATTTATTGAGAAATGATACTTGCTCAATGCACTGCAAGGAATACCATTTTAAATTTCTATAACATGGGCTTCCCTGGTGGCACAGTGGCTGGGAGTCCGCCTGCCGATGCGGGGGACGTGGGTTCGTGCCCTGGTCCAGGAGGGTCCCGCATGCCCCAGGGCGGCTGGGCCCGTGGGCCGTGGCCGCTGGGCCTGCGCGTCCAGAGCCTGTGCTCCGCGATGGGAGGGGCCGCGGCAGTGGGAGGCGCCACGGCAGTGGGAGGCGCGCGTACGGCAGCTTCAAGATGGCGGAGGAGTGAGACGTGGAGATCGCCTTCCTCCCCAGAAATACGTCTACATGTGGAACAGCTCCTACAGAACACCTACTGAACGCTGGCAGAAAACCTCAGACTTCCGAAAAGGCAAGAAACTCCCCACGTACCTGGGTAGGGCAAAAGAAAAAAAAAAGACAAAAGAATAGGGATGGGGCAGGCCCCTTGGGAAGGGAGCTGTGAAGGAGGAAAAGTTTCCACA
Organism: Hyperoodon ampullatus; assembly: GCF_949752795.1. NCBI lineage: Eukaryota > Metazoa > Chordata > Mammalia > Artiodactyla > Ziphiidae > Hyperoodon > Hyperoodon ampullatus. The sequence goes on along the minus strand of NC_136925.1, from coordinate 34,052,535 downwards.
CACTAGGAAGCCCCTTCGCGGGCAGAGACTGCGGGTGGTGAGGGGGGAAGCTTCGGAGCCACTGAGGAGAGCGCAGCCACAGGGGTGCAGAGGGCAAAGTGGAGAGATTCCTGTACAGAGAATTGGTGCCGACCAGCACTCACCGGGCTGAGAGTCTTATCGGCTCACCCGCCGGACTGGGCAGGGGCTGGGAGCTGAGGCTCGGGCTTCGGAGGGCGGATCCCAGGGAGAGGACTGGGATTGGCGGCGTGAACACAGCCTAAAGGGGGCTAGTGCACCCCAGCTAGCGGGGAGGGAGTCCGGGAAAAGGTCTGGAGCTGCCGAAGAGGCAAGAGACTTTTTCTTGCTTCTTTGTTTCCTGGTGCGGGAGGAGAGGGGATTAAGAACGCCGCTTTAATGAGCTCCAGAGACAGGCGCGAGTCGCGGCTATCAGCGCGGAACCACAGACGGGCATGAGACGCTAAGGCTGCTGCTGCCACCAAGAAGCCAGTGTGCAAGCACAGGTCACTGTCCACACCTCCCCTCCCGGGAGCCTGTGCAGCCCGCCACTGCCAGGGTCCCGTGATCCAGGGACAACTCCCCGGGGAGAATGCACGGCGCACCTCAGGCTGGTGCAACGTTCATGCCGGCCTCTGCCACCGCAGGCTCGCCCCGCATCCGTACCCCTCCCTCCCCTCGGCCTGAGTGAGCCAGAGCTCCCTAATCAGCGGCTCCTTTAACCCCGTCCTGTCTGAGTGAAGAACAGACGCCCTCCGGCGATCTACACGCAGAGGTGGGGCCAATCCACAGCTGAACACCAGGAGCTGTGCGAACAAAGAAGAGAAAGGGAAATCTCTCCCAGCAGCCTCAGGAGCAGTGGATTAAATCTCAACAACAAACTTGATGTACCCTGCATCTGTGGAATACCTGAATAGGCAATGAATCATCCCAAATTGAGGAGGTGGACTTTGGGAGCAATGATATATATTTTTTTCCCTTTTTCTCTTTTTGTGAGTGTGTATGTGTATGCTTCTTTGTGTGATTTTATCTGTATAGCTTTGCTTTTACCATTTGTCCTAGGGTTCTGTCTGTCCGTTTTTTTTTTTTTAGTATAGTTTTTAGCACTTATCATTGGTGGATTTCTTTTTTTATTTGGTTACTTTCCTCTTTTTTTAATTTTTAATTTTTTAATTTTTAATAATTATTTTTTATTTTAATAACTTTATTTCACTTTATTCTTTTCTTTCTTTCTTTCTTTTTTCTCCCTTTTCTTCTGAGCCATGTGGCTGACAGGGTCTTAGTGCTCTGGCCAGGTATCAGGCCTGTACCTCTGAGGTGGGAGAGCCAAGTTCAGGACATTGGTCCACCAGAGACCTCCTGGCTCCACATAATATCAAATGGCGAAAGCTCTCCCAGAGATCTCCATCTCAATGCTAAGACCCAGCTCCACTGAACGACCAGCAAGCTAGAGCTCTGGACACCCTATGCCAAACAACTAGCAAGACAGGAACACAACCTCACCCGTTGGCAGAGAAGCTGCCTAAAATTATAATAAGGTCACAGACACCCAAAAACACACCAACGGATGCGGTCCTGCCCACCAGAAAGACAAGATCCAACCTCATCCTCCAGAACACAGGCACTAGTCCCCACCACGAGGAAGCCTAAACAACCCACTGAATCAACCTTAGCCACTGGAGGCAGACACCAAAAACAATGAGAACTACGAACCTACAGCCTGCACAAAGGACACCCCAAACACAGTAAGTTAAGCAAAATGAGTAGACAGAGAAACATGCAGCAAATGAAGGAGCAAAGTAAAAACCCATCAGACCAAACAAATGAAGAGGAAATAGGCAGTCTACCTGAAAAAGAATTCAGAGTAAGGATAGTAAAGATGATACAAAATCTTGGAGATAGAATAGAGAAAATACAAGAAACGTTTAACAAGGACCTAGAAGAGCTAAAGGGCAAACAAACAATGATGAACAACACAGTAATTGAAATTCAAAATTCTCTAGAAGGAATCAATAGCAGAATAACTGAGGCAGAAGAATGGAGAAGTGACCTGGAAGATAAAATAGTGGACATAACTACTGCAGAGCAGAATAAAGATAAAAGAATGAAAAGAATTGAGGACAGTCTCAGAAACCTCAGGGACAACATTAAATGTACCAGTATTTGAACTATAGGGGTCCCAGAAGAAGAAGAGGAGAAGAAAGTGATAGAGAAAATATTTGAAGAGATTATAGTTGAAAAGTTCCCTAATATGGGAAAGGAAATAGTTAATCAAGTCCAGGAAGTGCAGAGAAGCCCATACAGGAAAAATCCAAGGAGAAAACTCCAAGACACACATTCATCAAACTACCAAAAATTAAATACAAAGAAAAAATATTAAAAGCAGCAAGGAAAAACAACAAATAATACACAAGGGAATTCCCTTAAGGTCAACAGCGGATCTATCAGCAGAAACTCTGCAAGCCAAAAGAGAGTGGCAGGCCATATTTAAAGTGATGAAAGGGAAAAACCTACAACCAAGATTACTCTACCCAGCAAGGATCTCATTCAGATTAGACGGAGAAATTAAAACCTTTACAGACAAGCAAAAGCTAAGAGAATTCAGCACCACCAAACTAGCTTTACAACAAGTGCTAAAGGAACTTCTCTTGGTAGGAAGCACAAGAGAAGGAAAAGACCTACAAGAACAAACCCAAAACAATTAAGGAAATGGTAATAGGTACATACTTATCGATAATTACCTTAAATGTTAATGGATTAAATGCTCCAACCAAAATACATAGACCAGCTGAATGGATACAAAAACAAAACCCATATATATGCTATCTACAAGAGACCCACTTCAGACCTAGGGACACATACAGACTGAAAGTGAGGGGATGGAAAAAGATATTCCATGCAAATGGAAATCAAAAGAAAGCTGGAGTAGCAATTTTCATATCAGGCAAAATAGACTTAAAGACTATTACAAGAGAAAAAGAAGGACACTACGTAATGATCAAGGGATCAATACAGGAAGGAAATATAACAATTGGAAATGTTTATACACAAACATAGGAGCACCTCAATACATAAGGCAAATGCTAACAGCCATAAAAGGGGAAATCAACAGTAACACAATCATAGTAGGGGACTTTAACACCCCACTTTTACCAATGGACAGATCATCCAAAATGAAAATAAATAAGGAAAAACATGCTTTAAATGATACATTAAACAAGATGGACTTAATTGATATTTATAGGACAGTGCATCCGTAAACAACAGAATACACTTTCTTCTCAAGGGCTCATGCAACATTCTCCAGGATAGATCATATCATGGGTCACAAATCAAGCCTTGATAAATTTAAGAAAATTGAAATCGTATCAAGTATCTTATCCAACCACAACGCTGTGAGACTAGAAATCAATTACCAGAAAAAATCTGTAAAACATAACGAATACATGGAGACTGATCAAAAGTAGAAACTTTACTAAGACAAAAATTTAGGAACATTGCCAGTCATATACAGAACTTGGGAGTGTACTACTAGATACAGATATATTTTTTAGGTTATTTATTTTTATTTTTCCCCTATTCAGACAGAGGAGAAACAATCCCCCTTTTGGTTATGATGTTGTGAGAAATGCTTGGAGGGCATTCTTCATAGTGATCACCTAATATGAAACAACAAAGGCTGGAGGGATGGGATGACAGTAAGAGAGATTTTTGACATCTGTCTGCTAAGCCATGTTACTTAGTATATTAAAATAGCATACTAATGCTTAGGGACAGCACTAGAAAGAATAATATACAGTCATAAAATTGTGTGTGTGTGTGTTTAATAGTTAGAACTTTGCTAATTAAGAAGGTCAAAATGTATACAGAGAGGTATAGACAGGAGACCCATTTACTTAGAACTAACTTTATACCATTGTACTTTTCTACAACACAAATTCTTCCCAAAGCAGCTGGTTAACCCCTATACAGGGATGCATTCTAGAACCAGAAGAACATCTCTGCCAAATGGCAAAGGTCCCTAGGCCAACTCAGTGAGCAAAAACTACATTAATGTGAGTAAAAAGTGCCACAATATGTACCAGGAATAGAGGCTATTTTAAATAGAAAATTTGGCAGGCAAAGTGGTAGTTTGTGGCAGACTAACTGAAAAACAGAAAGCTCTTTTGAGGAGAAAGTACTCAGACAGAGATTTATCAACAGGATACTAATTTTGGCCAACCCCTGAGGTTGATGGAAATTTGAACTACTAATAATACAGCCCCAATCATCAAGTTTTTCTACTTCTAAAGTTTATATTCTAATGAGCTGAATTGTACCTTTACCTCTATAAGATACAGTTTCCTTTTCAATAATCAGGAAATAATAGTATTACTATTATACTATTTAACAGATTCATTGAGAGGAATTCATATGTTAAAGCATGTAACGTTCTCAGTATAGTGTATAGCATACAGTAAATACTCCATAAGTGAAGTGTACACAGGCATATGTCCAAAGTTGTTTATCATTTTCTATGAGAAAAAGTAGTACAAACATAAATGTTCTGAAATGAGTTACTTATATTTTACATGTATATACTGCAATGATATGTGCAGTAGTTAAAATGATAACATGGATATTCAACATATTGACATGGAAATATGTTTCTTTTAAACTATTAACTAAATAAAGTTTAGAAGATATTATAAAGTTTTAGTGTAAAAGTATGTCTGTATATGTTTAGTTATGTATTTATGTATACATGCATAAAATAAATTTTAAAGATTATACACCAATATTTTGATTCTGTGTTTTATTTTAATTTAGCTGCTGGAATAACCTTAGCTTCTTCATACCCTTCTGTGTGTGTGTATGCATGTGTGTGTTTACAGTGAGCATGTATTATCCTTAAAATTACAAGATAGCTACTTGGGTTTATTAAATTTATTTATTTATTTTTTTAACATCTTTATTGGAGTATAATTGCTTTACAATGTTGTGTTACTTTCTGCTGTATAACAGAGTGAATCAGCTATACGTATACATATATCCCCATATCCCCTCCCCCACTCCCATTACATTTAAAATAAAAATATTTTAGCATTCTCAGTCTAAAAACTGGCACAAGTGTAAAGACCAGAGTGATAAAAAGCAAGTAACTCTATAAAATAGCATACAAGATTTAATTTGCCTTACTGACTAGTGTAAAGTCACCTTAAGACTTTTTCTTTGTCCAAGAAGGCATTCTGGAAAATATGGGAATATAGAGGGAAGATGTACATGCATTGTCACCATGCTCAATCAGGAGACAACAATTTGCTAAGAAACCCAGTCAGAAAACCAGGCTAACAATAGGCTTACTGCACAAGTGCAGAGGCCAAACTTCTACAGCTTTGGTATGTAAAGCATTTTAGATGTTAAGATGACAGAACTGCTCATGAAACCATCTGCTATTTACCGATCCATCTGTTGGTCAGCAGAGAGCTATCAGAACCCAAGAAAATCTTTGGTCTGCGAAACAGCATAATTTCTTTTTTTTGTTTTGACTGAGAAATAGCATTAATGACTTACACAGTCAGTATTTTGTTACCACAGACCACACAGTATCAGTTTGTACTCATTATGATTGTCATGATTTATAATTAAGTAAAACTAGCATCACATTTATACCTTTATGTAAAAATATATGCATAAAGATATTAAAGATTTACATAAAGCTTATACATGAATTCATTAGTTAGGGATTCCTAATGTATGAGGAAATAACATTTTGTAAAACACTTTTGCTAAACAGTCATGTGCTGCCCAAATATCAGATGAAGTTATTTTAAAAACATTCTAATCTGAACTACGTGGTGGACATACAGTAAAATAATATCAGATCATCAACAGTTTTCACATGTCTTAAGAAAATTAAGATGAGAGATGACAGCAACTTTTGTCATTTATAAGCTACAAATGACATAGTTATAAAATTAAGAGGTTCAATTTTAAAGATAAATTAGAGTTCAATGCCTGCACGTTCTTATAATTTTTAATTAGATCATTTAGTTTTATAGTAAAACAAAGTTACCTTTTATTACAAAATTGAACCGGTGGTACAAAGCTCAAAAAATTATAAAAGAACAAACACACCCTCAAATGTATACACACACGTGTAACCAAATGTTTGTATCCTATACTGATTTTTCTCCTTTTCTGCAATTAACAATATCTAGAAGTTTATTCCAAATAAAAACAGGTAGAGTTGCCTCATTCTTTAAAAATCGTGGAGTATTCCATTAAGTAATTTTACTGCCGTTATTTAATCAGTCATTAAATCATTTAGGTTGTTTGCAATTTTAGTATTACAGAAAATGCCACAATGAACATTTTCACACAAAAAGAAGTTCATGCATTTGCAACCAAATCCGTAAGATAAACTTCTCGAAGTATAATCGCTGGTGTATTTCCATTTTGACAAACATTGCCAATTTTTTCTCCACAGTTGTACCAACTTACTTTTCTACTAGCAACATATGAATTTCTCTACATCAACATCAACAAAGTGAGTGGTCAATATTGTTATTTTCATCAATCAGATAACGTTTAATTGTAATTTTATGCGTATTCATGAGTGAGGTTGAAAAATTTCTAATGTTTAAAACACATATTTTTTTCTATTTATATCTTTCCCAGTATTCTATACTTATATTTAGTATAAATGCTAAATTTAGTATTAGTATTTAGTATAAATTTAAATTTAGTATAAATACTAAATACTAAATAAATACTCTGAAATTTTAAGAGTTATTTGTATGTTAAATTGGTACTTTATCTGTATTATTACTTGAAAGTATTTTTTTTCTCAAATTCATTTTTCCCTAGAATTATTTCTGTTTAGTTTCATATAGACACATTTTAACATTTTATGTAATAAAATATCAAATTTTTATTGTTTCTAGATGTTTTTTAGTGATACTTTCAAAGCATTTCACATTTAGATTTTTCTGTGTACTCCTATAGTATATTCTTGGATTTATTTGTAAGAAAAAAATCCTCAATCCATTTTAAATGGTTTGAGGATAAGTTGACTTTACAGATTCAGTTACTTTTTCCAATATGACAAGCTGGTTGTCTCAGAATTTTTTTTTGAGTAATCCATCTTTTCCTCACAGCTTTATATATCTGGGCCTAGTCCTAGATGCTATATATGCACTCTGATACATTGTTTTAATATTTTGGATGTATGATATGTTTAATGACTGGGAAAGTCATATCTCATACATTAGTCCTTTTTAAATGAATTTTTCTGTTTATATTTAATTTTTCTCCACAAGCATTAGAATCTGCTTAAGAAAATCTTGCTGATGTAATCGTTTGTATGTACCAATTTATATGTTAATTTAGGGAAGTATAAAAATGTTATTAATCAAAATAATCATATCCAAAAACATGGAGGCCTTTCAATTTGTTTAATTCTTCTCTGGTGTCTCTCATTAGCCACAAAAGTGAATTTTAACACATAGAAACCTTGCGAGTTCTCGAGTAATTACAGTTTTAATTTCCTTCTCATAGGTTATTTTTAAATTGTGATATTATGTTTTTATCCCTATGCAGAATGCTTATTTTTTATAGATATTTTGTCATGTTTAAACTTTTATTTTGTATGCATAAAGACAATTGATTTATATATACATATTTTATACCTAGACTCTAATAAGAATTCTCTTATCTTTTCCATATGTCCTCCTCATAATTTCACTATAGTTTTTTCTTACAATTTTGTTCTCATTATTTTCTAATTTCCTGAATGAATGAAGAAAATATATTCCCTTTAAGAAATTTCACTGAAAAGTTTTACTTTTCCCATATATTTTCATTTTTATTTCTTCCAACTATATAAATCACTATCTTATCAAGTTTTCATATAAACTATCCATAGGTAGGAAGTTATACAGGATTCAAAATTACAATTTACCATTAGGAAGTATTTCTGGATTCTAACATTGTACATTCCATATAGTATATTTGTCTTCTACTATAATTCCAGAGGTTAATATAATTTATTTTTTCAATTGAGGTGATTTTCTTTTTTTAAAAAAAAATTATTATTTATTTATTTATTTAGGGCTGTGTTGGGTCTTCTTTTCTGTGCGAGGGCTTTCTCTAGTTGTGGCAAGTGGGGGCCACTCTTCATTGCGGTGCGCGGGCCTCTCACTGTCGCGGCCTCTCTTGTTGTAGAGCACAGGCTCCAGACGTGCAGGCTCAGTAGTTGTGGCGCACGGGCCTAGCCGCTCTGCGGCATGTGGGATCTTCCCAGACCAGGGCTCGAACCCGTGTCCCCTGCATTAGCAGGCAGACTCTCAACCACTGACCACCAGGGAAGCCCAAGGTGATTTTCTAACATAACATTTTGATTAATATCCTTATAAACTAAGTAACATCCTCTTCCCTTCCATCACTAACCCTTGAATAATAAATTTGAAACAGAAAATCTTCTTTGAATTTTGACATAATTTGGAAATATTTAATATTATTAACCTGTGCCTATTACAAATAAATGTTCATTTTGCCCTCAAATCTATTAGTTCCATTTTATTCTATGAGGAACTAAACCTTTTTTCTCAACCATTTTTCTTAGTTTTCAATAAGGTTTTTGGATTTTTTAATGGATTTGTTAGGACAGCTAAAGAATAGTAAAGCATTTTATCCTAGAACATTGATGACAGTGTCACTGTTTAAAAGTCTTAGTTGTAATCCATCTTTTTCTTTTGTGTCACTTCTTACATTTGTGGAAATTTCACAAAACTTTTTTTCTGTTTGTTTTACATTTTTCACTGTAATAAATACTGACGTTTTTGTCTCCTCTCTGTCTTTATTGTGTTAGTACTTTTCCTCATTTCCTTCTGTTCCCTCTTTTACTTCTGTAAGCTAGTCTTCTTTCCATTCATATTAGAAGTGTCTACTTATTTTGTGCCTTTTTCCTGGGGTATATTCTTTGTCAAATGTTAACATGTGATACCAGGATTTTAACACTTTGTTATATATGTGTATATAAATTAGGAAAATTGTTTTCAATCTTCCTAATCTTACAGTCTTTCTACTTATAGCCTCTGACCATCCAGCCAAGCCATTCCCAACTGATTTTGAATCCATATATATTTTAAACTCCAGCCACTTCTCTTTCCACATAAATTGGATGACCAGCTCCACCATTCCCTGACCATTGGGAGTATTTTTCCTTGCCACTGTCTTTTAGTATCATCGCTAAGTGGAATGGTTTTGGAGTGGCTTTCTCTTTTTGGCCTGCATCCATCTGTCAAGCTGGCTCATCTGTGAACCAAGCTTGAACTTTCCTTCCTTCATCAATTGGTTGTAAAACATTCCCCATGTAACCTTATGTGTGAGCTGAAGGATGAGCATAGCTGTAACATTACTGGATGATACAAGGATTTGCTACACACTCCAGCTCACTTGTGCTCTGTGGTTCTATTTATCTTAAAATTCCATAATTGTCACTTCTAATTTACAGTAGACTGTCTTTGGGCCTGACTGATCCTATAATTTTTTGAGTCTGACAGAAGCTAGGTCATGATGGGCAATTGTGGCCATGTGGTCACTTGATGCCACATGGTCAGTCATTTCATTTGCATTGAAACTCAGTAGCAGTTCTAGTTATTTCTCAAAAGGTATGTAATTCTCTGCTGCAGATGCTTCTCTGTCTCTGGAAGTCTAGGTGTCTGCACTGTGATATTCTCTTAGAGGCTTGCTGTACACTCCACATGGCAATTTTTCACATTGTTGATGTATCTAGTTCCAGAGGATCTGCCATTTGTTATGGCTCATTCAGAACTGCCTGCACTGCAGCTTGAACCTACTGCCAAACACTTTCTATTCTGGGCCCCATTCGGTTCAGGAAGGCTTTTATGTCACCCACTACATAAGTCAGAATAGTACCCCCAGGTAAGGAATAGTTGCCTCTAAAACCCAAAGAGGCCTGTTAGGCACTGTGTTTCCTCCATCATGGTGACAGGTGCAAGATGAAATAGTGTATTTTATTCTTTTGATAGTTTGTCCTGGCATGCCCATAAGGATTCAAGCCCTAAACCTTTTACAAAAATGTCAGGCTCCTGAAACTATTTATGGTTTGTATCTCACTTTCTGGAGTACATGCACATACCAAGGCCTTAAATGTGATATTCTCCTCTTCCTCCTCTGGTCCAATTAACATGACATCATCAATGTAGTGGAACAAGGTGATGTTCTTTGGACTATCCAGAAGGTCTAGACCTCTTCAGACTATTTATAAAAGATAGTGGGATAGTTTGCACAGCACAGAATAAAAGTACAAGTGTATATTGTCCATTTCATGTAAATTTGTATGTTTCTGATAGTGATAGAAAAAACAATTGTGCAATACAATATATATGAAGATTTATCAATTTGCTTTAGTAAAGGTATCCTGGTGGCTACTATTTTGGGTTATTTTTGGTTGAGTTTGTGGTAACCTACTTTGATTCATCAGAATCCTTTTAGTTTTTACAGAGGTGAGATTGGTGAATAAAATTATGACAGTGATCATCACCATGTATCCTTTAGATCTCTAAAACTGGCCAAAGTCTTGGGATATAATATGGTTTTATTTAATCTTTCAGCCAGTGGAGGGTTAAAAATTGTCAGAGACTTTCACTTGGAAATACAAATATAATGACCCTTTTTCCTGAATTTTATTTTCTTGTGTAAGAACACAACATGAAATCTACCCTCGTAAATCTTTAAGTGCACAACCCATTGTCGAGTATAGGTATAATGTACAACAGATTTCTAGAGCTTATTCATCGTCCTTAAATGAAACTTTTTGCCTGTTAATTAACAATTCCCCATTTCCCCCTCTCCCCAGACCCTGGCAACCACCATTCTATTTTATGCTTCTATGAGGTTGACTAGTTTAGATACCTCATATAAGTGGAATTATGCAGTGCTTGTCTTTCTGTGACTGATTTATTTCACTTAGAATAATGTTCTCAAGGTTTAACCATGTTGTCTCATATTGCAGAAGTTTCTTCTTTTTAAGGCTGAATAGTATCCCACGGTATGTATATACCACATTTTCTTTCTTTTTTTTAAATTTTATGATCTATGGTTTATTTACCATTGTTACAGGAGAGGCATATATTAGTTTGGTTTTGTAATTTTTCATGTTGGTTCTGAAATCAAAGACACTTGGTGAGATTCTTGGCTCTACCATTTATTGTGTGAACTTGGACAAGCTATGAACATTTCTGAGATCAGTTTCCTCATCTCTAAAATGGTAAGAACAATCACTACCACCCACAATTGCTGTGAAGATTGAAATAATTCACATAAAGCACTTAACAGCTCCAATGGAATAAGTGCTCAATAAAAGGCAACTTCTAACATTCATACCATCTTCCTCTGAAAAGGGTTTGATGCTTCTCAAAACTGAGTATTCTTTGAAATGGGGCTGTATGGTGAGCCCCTGACACCTCTGTGAGGGTAGATCATCAGTTTCTTAAGTTGTCACTTCCATTGCCTGAAACCAGAGACTGTTATAGTGATGGAATTTCTCATTGTGAGCCTTATTTTACCCCCTTTGAAGGATAAGGGGGAAGGCTTTTTTTTTGTTTTGTTTTGTTTTTTTGTGTTTTTTTTTTTTTTTTTTTGCGGTACGCGGGCCTCTCACTGTTGTGGTCTCTCCCGTTGCGGAGCACAGGCTCCGGATGCGCAGGCTCAGCGGCCATGGCTCACGGGCCCAGCCGCTCCGTGGCATATGGGATCCTCCCAGACCGGGGCACGAACCCGTATCCCCTGCATCGGCAGGCGGACTCTCAACCACTGCGCCACCAGGGAGGCCCGGGAAGGCTTATTTTTGGTAAAAATGTGAATCATATTTCTGAAGGAGGTGCAATTTGGCTCTATTCCCAATCTCAGATGCCACCTGGAAGAGGCTGATAAATCTTGTGTATCTAGAAACCTGGAATGAGATGATGTTGGTTTAAGTTGAGAAAACAAAATAGAATGAGGTCAAAACAGAAGCAGTGATTTCACATGGTGGGCAGGTCCTACGTGGGATTTTTACTGAAACCAGTGGTACAGGCTGAATATGTACATATAAATAAAACTATCTAGGTAAACTCAAAGATTATATATTTTAAAAAATAATTATGTACAAATTTGTATATATTTTTTTAAATAATTATGTACAGATTTGAGTGGGGACATGATCCCAGTCTTTTGACATCATCTTCCAGAATTACCTTTTAGCAATGTGTCCTTAGTTCCTCTGTGAAAGCTTCTTGCCCCAGTAAAACCATCCATTCTGTGATAGTGGGAGTGTTCTATACACTTACTGTCCAACTGGTAGTTGCATGGCCACATATGACTACTGAGCACTTTGAATGTGGCTAGTGCAACTGGCAATTGAAAATTATATTTTATTTAAATTTCTATTTAAATAGCTGCATATGGCCAGTGGCTATTGTACTGGACAGCACAGTTCTAAATCTCTGGTCTACTCTCTGATGTTTACTATGTTTTCTTTTCTGATGTTTTTCTTTATCCATGTTTTCTTTATCCATTCATCTGTCAGTGGACACTTCGGTTGTTTTTACATCTTGGCTACTGTGAATAGTGCTACAATGAACATGAGAGTGCTAATATATCTTTGAGATTCCGTTTTCAGTTCTTTAGGATAAATACCTAGAAGTGGGATTACTGGATCATATGGTAATTCTATTTTTAATATTTTGTAGAATCTCCATATTGTTTTACATAGCAATGGCACCATTTTGCCTTCCTACAACATTGTTCAAGGGTTCCAGTATCTCCACATCTAATGCTTATCTTTTCCTTTTTTGACAATAGCCATCCTGATAGTTGTGAAGATATATCATGTGGTTTAGATTTTCATTTCCCTGATGATTAGTTATGTTGAGTGTTTTTCATATATCTGTTGGTCATTCTATGTCTTCTTTAGAGAAATGTCATGCAAAAGATGAAACCGGACTCTCTTCTTACACCATGCACAAAAATCAACTCAAAATGGATTATAGGGTTAAATATAAGCCATGAAATTATAAAACTTTTAGAAAAAAACATAGAGGAAAAGTTTCATGACATTGGTCTTAGCAGTGATTGCCTGGATATGACAACAGAAGCACAGGCAACAACAACAACAACAAAAAATAAACAAGTATGGCACCAAACTAAAAAGTTTCTGCGCAAAAAAAAAATAATCAACAGGGTAAAAAGGCAACCTGTGAAATTAAAAAAAAAAGTTGAAAACGTATCTGATAAGAGATTAATCTCCAAAATATATATGAACCTCCTACAATGCAATACCAAAAAAAAAAAAAATCTAATAAGTTGATTGAGAGTGAACTAAGTAACCAAATGTAATGATTCTTATCCCAAGGCTAAAGACCCAATATGAGGTTTTTGCTCATTTCCAAGCGTGTTTATTCTAATTTTATCTTCAGGGAAACAGAGTGGAAACACTGTAATGGCAGATGCTGGCCATGATTCTTTTTTTTTTTTTTTTTTTTGCATCCAACCCCCAGTTTATGTTGAGATGCTGATGCCTTGAGTCTTTTGGCATTGATGCTAACTTGGACCCTTGGTCCAGTCCTTTAAATAGTTGGATTGTCCCCTTTCCCTAGTTCCCTGTTACCTAAATAAATGACTATAGATCCCTTAGGAAAAGGACTAGGTGATCATTATCATGTATACTTACTACTTCCTCTTGGAGACGAGGCCTTTTTCAATCAGTTGGTTTCAGGTTTTGAAACTGGTTCAGGTTCATTAACTGGGCAAGGGATTATGCCTTCTTACCTGGGGCACTGCTCTCAGCCTACTAAGCCTTCATCCTTGATTTGTTTTGTTGATATAAATTGAGTAATACCCTGTGGGTCCATCTGATTTACTTATAGGAATGCTGATTTCTAATAAACATCTCTGTAACCTCTATAAGTACTTAATATCCCTCCTGGGCTTTACCAATTGATCCTCCATTCTTGCCACCAATGATCATAATTATATTTTCATTGATTCAATTAGTTCAGGGCCACCAACTGACCTTTATAATTTCAGAATCCTATTAGACCCATTATTATCTGTGAGTCTAGTTTTGTAAGGGTGTATCCTACCTCTAGCCATGATATATAGATGTGAGTCACAGATTGCATGCACACTCTTCTAGTTCCTGGTATTTTTTTTTTTTTTTTTTGCTGTACGCGGGCCTCTCACTGTTGTGGCCTCTCCCGTTGCAGAGCACAGGCTCCGGACGCGCAGGCTCAGCGGCCATGGCTCACGAGCCTAGCCGCTCTGCGGCATGTGGAATCTTCCCGGACCGGGGCAGGAACCCATGTCCCCTGCATCGGCATGCGGACTCCCAACCACTGTGCCACCAGGGAAGCCCCCTGGTATGTTTTTGGCTTTAGGTTTTGTAGTTTCTTTGCAGTATAATCCCTTTTGTCCTTATTAGACACAACACATCCTTGCCTAGATTATGTTGTGACTTAGTTTTAAGCCCAATATTTAGGAGGGAAGGGGAAGCAGACTTGTTCATTCATATGTCTTGAAGGGAAAAGCCTCAGTAGTGTTTCCAAGAGAGTGGTGAGTACTAGCTCTTAATTTGGAAGGATGGGCCACCTGTGTATGCTCAGAGCATTCAGAATAATCTGGGTATTCAACATTTTCTGAAGGATCAACAAAATTGTGTCCATCTCACAAATATCAGCATCTCATTCTTTTCCAGGCAGGATCATGAGCTTGGCATAGCAGACCTGTCTTGGTGGAGAATTTAAGTTTCTTTGGCGCTTGTATATTCTGAAGATTTTGAATTGGACAATGTACTTTATATTTCTTTGTCCCTCAACTGCAGTAAATGGGATCCTATTTGTGAGCTACCGAGAAGGCTCACCAGTTGTCACATTTATCCTTTAATTAGCAATTAAGTATTCTCAGCTTTTCATTATCATTTTCCAAAGCATTAATCAAGATCAGCAATATACAACTATTCCAATGCCCTCCTAGTTGTTATTTCTTCCATATTTCCCAAAAGCCTAGGTAATCACACCTGGTGAGGTATACTCTTTTACCAATTTACTATTCCAGTTTACCAACAGTGAACATTTTAGTTACCAGCTTGTGCCATGAAATATCTATGTTTTCCCTTAACCAATGATGAGGTCCTCATTGTCAGCCAGGTTTCAATAATCCTCATCTAATATCCCATCCTTATGCCCTCTTTCTTTGATCTTTCCTGGTACCACATGTCACAGGTTTATATACCTGAGGAATAGCCTCTGGGACAGTGTAGTGTTCAGGGTACTTAAGAAGCATCTTTGGGATCAATACTTGTGGAAAGGAAGGGAAGAAAGCAAGCTTGTAAAGAGAAAGAAGGTGAGCCGAAATCTAAGGCACAATAAGAGTGTTGACTGTTTTGCTGTACGCGGAAGCTCTGGACTTTCAAAGCTGTTCCTACTTGTGTACTCTCACATTGATGGTCATTGAATGTAACCCATCCCAGGAACGAGAGCATGATATTGAATTAAATGGATCTCTATGGCTGAGGCAGTTCCTGAGGAAGTTGACAGAAAGGCTGTGTATTAATAGCAGTCCCAGAAGTTGTGTCAATAACTCCTTTGTAAACAGTGATAATCATATATCTAACAAAAGGTTTCTACTTAGAATATATGAAGCATTTCTAAATAATGAAAGTACAAAAAATGTAACTTAAACCTAATTTTAAAAATGGGCAAAGACATGAGCAGGCATTTCATGAATGAAGATTTACAGTGGGCCAATAAACCCATGAAACAGTGAACATTATTTGCCTTCAGGAAAATCCAGATTACATCAACAATGACATAGATACCTACTAGAATGGCTAGTATTAAAAAAAACAACAACAGAAAACCCAAATAACTAACAATATCAATTGTTGCCAAAGATGTGGACCAAATGGAACTATCAAACTTTGCCACTGGGTATATAAAATGGTACAACAATGACAGAAAATTATTTGGAAGTTCCTTAAAAAATCTAAATATTTACCTACTATATTATTCAGCAATTTCACCCTTAAAAAATAAAGTACACACAAAACCTTTTAATGAATATTCGTACTAGTTTTATTTATAATATCTAGAAACTGAAGAAGAAGCAATATCCAAAAACGTGTGTAAATAAACAAATTGCAGTGTATTAATAGAATTGATTACTATTCAACAATAAAGCAGAGTAGACTACTGAAACATGCAAAAACAGGAAATCCAACAGTATTTTATTGATTGAAAGAAACCAGATATAGAAAAGTATGGATCATAGAATGTCATTTATATAAAATTCAGGAACAGTCAAAACTATAGTCATTGATATCAGATGAGAGATTGGCTTTGGTTGTGGTGGTGGGATACTATGGAAATGAGAATAGTTGGAAAAAAGGGTAAGAGAACTTTCTAAGAAGATGGAATTGTTCTATATTTTGATTGGGGTAGTGCCTACATGAGTGTATATGTTTATTAAAACTACTTAATTGTATAATTAAGAACAGTATATTTTGCTGCATGAAATTTTACCATAACTAAAAATGTTATTTTGATCACTCTAGCTATACAACCACCTGAAAAAGAAAGTCTCTGTACACAAATAAAAATGTGGCTCTATTGCCAAAGAATGAAAACACACAGAGGAGCATGTATTAAGGGAAATAATGCTAGCCTATAAAATATTAGCAATGTAACATAATAAAGGTTTATTTCTCACTCATATAACACCAAAAAAAAAAAAAAAAAAAAAGCCAGGTGCCTCTACTGAGGATTTCGATTCCACCTCTGCCTTAGGAATCCTGGCTCCTTCCATTTCATAATTCTGGCACTCAGATTGTTTCTTTCAGCTGCATGGATGGAAAGGCAGAATCTAACTTATGGCCTTAGAGGCTAGTGCTGAAATTTCTAGTATAAATCACTTCTGCAACTTTTATTTTCTAGAATTAATTATATAACATCTAGATTATGTTGATAGATATAGATATAGATATATAGATATAGACATTGATAAAGACATAGACAGTCCAGCAAGGAGGCTGAATATATAACTTTTCTGCATAAACAGGGTAGGGAAAAAGAAGAGTTTAGCACTTAGCTCTTCTCAACCAGAGAATAGATATATTATTGCCTTTTTTAATAATAATCATGTTAGAGAGTAATAAAGCACACACGTATTCTCATGCAAACTGAAAGAAGTCCTCCTACAAATATAAAATTAGTAGCAAATATTTTGATTAATGTAATGGAAGAAAATAAGCAAACTTAAAAACCTTGTTTTTGAAGAATTGGCAACAAAAATGGCATTTAATCTGAATTTAGAGCAATTAAAAATGTATAATAAATTTAAAAATAATAATGTAACTCAAATTTTTTCAGTCATGAAGAGTCTGTGGGTGGTAATGATTTCATATTGGTATTTGAAATACCAATCCTAAAACAGAGACAGGTAGCCACTGATGTTTTGCTGCCAATTATCTGATGGCCATCTATTCTATATCTTAGACACCAAAGTTACCACTGACACTCTGTCATTAATTCTATTTTTTAACTGAATTAAAATTGACATATAATATTAGATTAGTTTCAGGTGTACAACACAGTGATTCAGCATTTTTATACATTATGAAATGATCATCACAATAAGTCTAATTACCACCTGTTACCATGCAGAGGTATTGCATGGTAATATTATTTTATTGACTATATTCCCTATGCCATAAATTACACTCTTGTGACATATTTACCTTGTATCTGGAGGTTTGTCTCTTTTAATCCCCTTAATCTCCTTTGCCCATCCCCCCAACCCTCTCCATTCTGGCAACCACTAGTTTGTATCTATGAGTCTGTTTCTGTTTTGTATTGTCTGTTTTGTTTTTTTAGATTCCATATATCAGTGAAATTATATAGTATTTGTCTTTCTGTATCTCACTTATTTCACTTATATATTAGCATAATACCCTCTATATCCATCAGTGTTGTTGCAAATGGTTGAGTAATATTCCATTGTTACACAAACACACAATTGTAATACATATATATTATATATATATATATTGTGTGTGTGTGTATACCACATCTTCCTTATCCATTCCTCTATTGATGGACACATAGGTTGCTTCCATATTTTGGCTTTTGTAAATAGTGCTTCAGTGAATATAAGGGTACATACATCTTTTTGAATTAATGTTTTTATTTCTTTCAAATAAATACACAGAAGTGGAATTGCTGGATTTTATGGTAGTTTATTTTTAGGTGTTTGAGGACCCTCCATATTGTTTTCCATAGTGGCTGCACAAATTTACATTTCCACCAACAATGCAGGGGATTCCCTTTTCTTCACATCTCCTCAACACTTGTTGTTTCTTGTGTTTTTGATAATAGCAGTTCTGACAGGTGTAAAGTGGTATCTCATTGTGGTTTTGATTTGCATTTCCCTGATAATCAGTGATGTTGAGTGTCCTTTCTATGCCTGTTGTTCAGCCCTATGTCTTTGACTAGAAAAAAATGTCTATTTAGGTCCTCTGCCCATTTTTTAATTGGGTTGTTTGGCTTTCTGACTGAGTTGTTTAGTTCTTTGTATATTTTGTATATCAACCCCTTATCAGACATATCATTTACAAATATATTCTCCCCTTTGGTGTGTTGCATTTTCATTTTGTTGATGGTTTCTTTGGAAGTGAAAAAGATTTTTAGTTTGATGTGGTGCCATTTGTTTATTTTTTTCTTTTGCTGCTCTTGCCTCAGGAGAGATATCCAAAAATATATTGCTGAGACTGATGTCAAAGAGTGTACTGCTTCTGTTTCTTCTAGGAGTTTTATGGTTTTAGCTCTTACATTGAAGTTTTTAATCCATTTTGACTTTTTTTTGTATAAGGTGAAATAAAGTAGTCTAGGTTGACTCCAAAATTCTTAACTAATATGTTGTCTTCTTAATAATTATTACAGGTGTCAATAGAGATAACTATTTGGACTAAAAGGACTCTGTATAAATATTAAAATTAATATTCTGATGTCCAAACTTTGAAAGGTTCTTATAACTTTTTCCCAGAACATACAAACATGTATATGTGTTGTGATTATTAGGCATGCCATAAATAATTTGTTGCTATTGTTAGTTAAAATATCAAATGCTATAAAACTTATTACTTTAAATAAGTTAAGCAGATTCAAGTTAACTCACATTTTGTTGTTCTTTTCTGTTAAGCTATCTTAAGTGAGAAATGGTTAAAGTCAATAATGGAGGGAAAAGACAATATGAAAGTATTAAGAATAACTGTTATATATATCATTACTTTAATGAAAGTTATTTAATTAAAGTAATGATATGATTATGCTTGAATGTATGATTAACATTACATTCTTCATTACATTATCTCATTTAAATCTGAATAACATATTCACTATCTTCTTGCGTGGGATTGTACTAAAGCCTCCCTGTTCTTCGTGGGAGTAGTGCTTCATATTCAACCACAAACCTAGAGTATGTGATTTCGCTCTTTCCACATTTTATTGCAGTTGTTCATGATTTAGGTATAGTCACATCTGCGATCCTCTGTCATAACTGGGACATCAACTACTAGTGTGAACTTAGCTGTTCACTTATCAATATGGACATATTCCTTTGTGCTGTCCCCTGGTCATCCTGAATTAATTTCACTTATTTAATATTACATTTTATGGGAAAATGGTTTTAGCTTGGCTCTGTACATTTGTTCTTAAATAGTATAACATGGAGAGACTGGGACATTCCTACAATATAGTTATTTTGTTTTGTTTTATTCAAAATATTAATGGGTATTTTTCATTACTTCACTCATTCAGTCAGGTAATATGAAATCCATTTGCTAATCTAATTTTTCAACTTCCATTTTCTTTTGAATAAAATTCAAAATGAACAATTATAGTTATATATTTTGATCAAATCAAAACTTAATGCTTTTCAAAATTTTTAATTTTGTTGTAATTGTGTTTTAATTTACACATGATCAAAACATAGTTTTCTAATCAAAAGAGACTTAATTTTACTTTATATGAAGAAAAATCTAAAATTGATATATTGACTTCTCATGAACCATAGACATACTTCATGGCATCTAGAATGGTGAATCCTTTCCATAAGGTTTCCAATTTACTTTGCCAAGATCCATCAGAGGAACCACACTCTATGGCAGCTATAGCCTTACAAAATATATTTCTTAAATAATAAGACTTGAAAGTCAAAATTACTCTTTCATCCATGGGCTGCAAAATGGATATTGTGGCTTTCGGTTTAGGGTTGGTACCAGAAAGTGAACAGTCCAGGCTTATATTCTTGGAAATAATCCCAAAGATATAGGACACAAAAATCTTAACTCCATGTTCAGTGACACAAGGAAATATTTAAAATCTAAACCATGACATAGGCTAAAAGCTCACAAAAGGAAGTACAAATCATTGAGCAGGTTTCCTTTGGGAGGAAACTGAGAAAAGTATCAAGGGACAGTGGTACTTTGCTTTAGATTCAGAAATAACCAGAAAAACTATAAATTACACTTGCCAAAGTAGGCAGACACAGTGTGAGACACTAAACCTAATTTTTCCTTAGGTTGCAACAGTGGGAATAGTAAATACAGACTACAGTGATTAATGGAGCAGGCAGGAGATTTCCTCAAAGAAGTGTGGTTCACAGAAGTATAAAATCTGTACCAGATTCAACAATAAAACAAAAACAAAAAAAGAAGAATCAAGGAACCTGAATTCATGTGGCAGAGGGAGAATATGTACTAGAAAACTATTGTCATGAAGCAAATATAAAATGTGACCAAAAACTTTAAAGACAAAAGCAAGAAACAGAAGACTTAATTAAGTAATCATCTCTATGAAGTAGAAGCACAAAAACAAGATGCAAGACCTCAGGGAATTGATAGCAGGGCAGCAAGAAAAGATGAAACATAACTAAGAAAAGATAAAGATAGATGCTAAAAAATACATAACATCAGAACACTAGAGGTAAAACTGGAAGGAGAACAAGAGAAATCAATCACTACTGATAAATAATAATAATAATATAATAATAATAAAGTAAGAGTTTGTAGCAATTAAGCACAGTGAAAAACAAATAAAGAGCTAAAAATGATCAGCAAAAATGATAGATATGAAAGTTAAGATACAAAATATTTATACTTGAAGTTCTCAAAGGAAAAAAATACAAGATAAAATATTTAGATAAAACTTGCCAGTGCATATTGAAAAGGTATGTTAAGTCCAAAAGAAAACTGACCCCAAACTGTTACCATTGGCCATAGCATAGTAAAGTCATGGAACTCTAATGTAAATAAAAAATCCTTTCGGTGGATGCTAGTCCAACAAGTCATTTATAAGAAGAAAGCACTCAACAGCAATATTTTTTTTTTTTTTTTTTTTTTTTTTTTTTTTTTTTTTTTTTTTTGCATTACGTGGGCTTCTCACTGCTGTGGCCTCTCCCGTTGCGGAGCACAGGCTCTGGACATGCAGGCCCAGCAGCCATGGCTCACGGGCCCAGCCGCTCTGCGGCATGTGGGATCTTCCCAGACCGGGGCACGAACCCGTGTCCCCTGCATCGGCAGGCGGACTCTCAACCACTGCGCCACCAGGGAAGCCCTCAACAGCAATATTTAATACTAGATGAGGGGCTTCCCTGGTGGCGCAGTGGTTGAGAGTCCGCCTGCCGATGCAGGGGAAGCGGGTTCGTGCCCCGGTCTGGGAAGATCCCACATGCCGCGGAGCGGCTGGGCCCGTGAGCCATGGCCGCTGAGCCTGCGCGTCCGGAGCCTGTGCTCCGCAATGGGAGAGGCCACAACAGTGAGAGGCCCGCGTACCACAAAAAAAAAAAAAAAAAAAAAAAAAAAAAAATACTAGATGACACTGGAGCAACACCTACCAAATCATTTACACATGAAAGCAACAGAACGTTAATTTTTAACATATTGAAACTAACAGAATATTATTGTAATAAACCCTTCACAATACATCAAGTAGCAACAACAGAATAGATGTGTTATATTCTCTGAATATGTAGAAATAAAATAATTTTTTTAAATTGAGATTTAGGTGATAACTGAAGGTTATATTAAGTAGATTTGCTGAGTTCTTCATTTACAGCTGACTGTCAAGAATATCATTTAAGCGTGAAAATGTATGCATTGATATATTTCATATTAAAAAATGAACAATTTAATAAAATTAAATGGTGAAGGCAAAGTGGAATACAACAAATTTATTAATGCCATAATTGGTCATAGTGGGGAATTTTTATATATTTAAAATTAGGTAATTAAGATTATTACATAGCTTACAGTTGTAAAAATAATCACTGGGATGAAAATGCAAAAACTTTCTAAGTAACAAAATACACATACATGAGGGAAGAAAAACAAAGAAAACACATCAAATAGTGAAATATTTTTAAACTAAAAAATTAAAAAGTAGAACACAAAAGTGTATTATAGAAGTAGTGTAAATATAACAGTATTCTTATTGCATTAAATTTACCTATTATAGGACAAAGACTTGCATTTTGTCTAACAAAAGTAAATCTATTTCTAAACCATATACAATTATATACAAAAATCCATTTCTAAACCATATACAAACCATATACAAAAAAAAGTGAAGTGCTATATAAGGTTTGAAAATAAAATAAAAATAGATTTGCTTTTCTAACTATGGCCTCACATTTAAAAGCTGTAAAGAAAGTAAGAGCCAAATCCCACTCTTAAAATAATGGGGGAAAAAACCTGATAAAATGGAGAAAACACATACACATTTCACTCAAAAACCTTCACACGTATACGCATGTGGAGACAAACTTGCAAATGGCCTCATGATAGGCTGAAAAATGGCCCCTTCCTACCAACTTACAGGTATACCTCATTTTATTGTGTTTTGCTTCATTGTGCTTCATAGATACTGCACTTTTTACAAATTGAAGATTTGTGGCAACCCTGTGTCAAGCAAGTCTATTAGAATCATTTTTTTCAACAGTATTTTCTCACTTTCTCTGTGTCACATTTTGGTAATTCTCACAGTATTTCAAATTTTATTCTTATTGTTGTTGTTGTTATGGTGGTCTGTAATCCGTGATTTTTGTTGTTACTATCGTAATTGATTTGGGGCGCTATGAACTGCAGCCGTATAAGACATCGGACTTAATGTTGCATGTGTTCTGACTGCTACTCCAACCGACTCTTTCCCATCTCTCTCCCTCTTCTCAGGCCTTACTTAGACATAATATTGAAATTAGGCTAATTAATAACCCTACATTGGCCTCTAAGTGTTCAACTGAGAAAAAAAGGGTTGCAGGTCTCTTACTTCGAATCAAAGCTATAAATAATTAAGCTTAGTGGGGAAGCCTTTGTCAAAAGCCAAGATAGGTTAAAAGCTAGGACTCTTGTGCCAAACAGCCAAGTTGTGAATGCAAAGGAAAAGTTCTTGAAGGAAATTAGAAGTGCTGCTCCAGTGAACGCACAAATGATAAGAAAGTGAGACAGCCTTATTGCTGATATGGAGATTAGTGGTCTGGATAGAAGATCAAATAAGCTACAACATTCTTTTAAACCAAAGTCTAATGCAGAGCAAGGCCCTAATTCTCTTCAATTCTATGAAGGCTGAGAGAGGTGAGGAAGCTGCAGAAGAAGTTTAAAGCTAGCAGAGGTTTGTTCATGAGGTTTAAGGAAAGAAGCCATCTCTATAACATGGAAGTGCAAGGGGAAGCTGCAAGTGCTGATGTAGAAGCTGCAACAATTTATTCAGAAGATCTAGCTAAGATAAATCATGAGGGTAATTACATTAAACAAATTTTCAATGTAGACAAAACAGCCTTCTTTTGAAAGAAGATGCCATCGAGGACTTTCGTAGCTAGAAAGGAGAAGTCAGTGCCTGGCCTCAAAGTTTCAAAGGACAGACTGACTCTCTTGTTAGGGGCTAATACAGCTGGTGACTTTAAGTTGAAGCCAATGATCATTTACTATTGTGAAAATCCTAGGGCCCTGAAGAATTATGCTGAATCTTCTGTGTTCTATAAATGAAACAACAAAGCCTGGATGACAGCACATCTGTTTATAACATGGTTTACTGAAATTTTTGAGCCTGCTGTTGAGGCCTGTTGCTCAGAAAAAAGACTCCTTTCAAAATATTACTGTTCATTGATGATGAACCTGGTCACCCAAGAGCTCTGATGGAGATGTACAAAAGATTAATGTTGTTTTCATGCCTGCTAACACAATATCCATTTTGCAGCCCATGGATGAAAGAGTAATTTTGACTTTCAAGTCTTATTATTTAAGAAATATATTTTGTAAGGCTATAGCTGCCATAGAGTGTGGTTCCTCTGATGGATCTTGGCAAAGTAAATTGGAAACCTTATGGAAAGGATTCACCATTCTAGATGCCATGAAGTATGTCTATGGTTCATGAGAAGTCAATATATCAATGTTAACAGGAGTTTGGAAGAAGTTGATTCTGATACTCATGACTGCCTTTGAGGGGTTCAAGACTTCAGTGGAGGAAGTAACTGCAGATGTGGCAGAAATAATAAGAGAATTAGAAATGGAAGTAGAGCCTGAAGATGTGACAGAATTGCTGTGATTTCATGATAGAACTTGAACAGATGAGGGGAGGAGTTCCTTCTTATGGACGAGCAAAGAAAGAGATGAATCTACTCTTGGTGAAGATGCTTTGAAGAATACTGAAATGATAACAAAGTATTTACATGAACTTAGTTGATAAAGCAGCGACAGAGTTTGAGAGGATTGAGTCCAGTTTTGAAAGAAGTTTTGTGGGTAAAATGCTACCAAACCTCATTGCATGCTACAGAGAAATCGTTCATGAAAGGAAAAATCAGTCAATGCAGCAAACTTAATTTTTATCTTATTTTAAGAAATTGCCACATGCACCCCAGTCTTCAGTAACCACCATCCTGATCAAGCAGCAGCCATCAACAGAGAGGCAAGCCCCTACACCACCAAAAAGTTTACAATTCACTAAAGGCTCAGAAGATGGTTAGCATTTTTTAGTAATAAAGTCTTTTTTATTTAAGGCATGCACATTTTTTAGACAATGCTATAGCACACTTTATAGCATAGTGTAAACATAACTTTGATATGCAATGAGAAATCAAAAGATTTGTGTGACTCAGTTTATTGCGATATTTGCTTTATTGTGGTTTGAAATCAAACCTGCAGTATCTCCAAGGTATGCTTGTAATCGCTTTGCAGCTGTGATTATGTGAAGGCTTTTTGGGGTGAGCATCCTGAATTATCAATGTGGGCCCAATGTAATCTGCAAGGGTCCTTATAAGAGAAAGGAAGAAAGCCCAGTGTAAGAGAGGAAATGTGACAACTTGAGCAGAGGTACAACAGAGAGATTTGAAGATCTGATCTGAGAAAGGACCAAAGTCCAAGGAATGAAGGCTGCTTTTAGAATCAGGAAAAGGCAAGGAAACAGATACCCTCCCCCCATAGCTTTCAGAGGAACACAGATCAGAAAAACCTTGATTTTTGACTTCCAGAATTATAAGATAATAAATTTATACTGCTTTAAGTCACTAAGTTTGTAGTACTTGTTATACTAGCCAAAGAAAGCTAATGCAATCAATATATATTGAAAAATTTACTCTTCAAAAAATAGCCACTTAAAAAATGAAATAGACTACATAGTAGGATAACAAAATATGTTCATATCTCTGACCAGTCATTGTTAGGATGATAAACCAAAAGATAACAAGGTGATGCCATCATATACTCACAAGTATTGCTGTAACTCAAAAGCTTAAAAGACCAAGTGTTGGCAAAGATGTGGAAAAACTGAACCTTCATACATTGCTGGGAAAGCAAAAATGATTTGGCATTTTTAAGGAAAGTTAAATATGTTTACCGTATAACCAAGCTTTTCCAATAGAGGATTTCCCAAGAGAAAAAAAAATATATGTCCTCAAAAAATTTGCATTCAGATATTCAGAGCAGAATTATTCACAATAACCAAAAAAAAAAGAAACAATCAAAATGCCTATCAACTGATGAATGGATAACAAAAAATGATGTAACTATTCAGAAATAAAATGATACAGGCAAAATTGTAAAATCTCTATGAAGGGGGATTTGGCACAGTAATAATTATTACTTAATTATTAAAATTAAGTTTAAATTTAATTAAAAGGAATAAAATTAAAATTAAGCATTTACCTTATATTTCAAATAGAAACAATAGTTAGGTAAAACAAATAACCCCAGGTGTTGAGGGGGATTTTTAACTATCAAAAAAAATACTGGATTAAAAAATAAGCTGAAATAAATTACAGGATTAGAAAAACATCATTTTACAACTTCTAATGAAATTCTTATTCCAGAAAGGATTATCAATGACAGTAAAACCATAAGGCATGTGGTTAGAGGAGAAATAGAAATTCTATTAATACCAAATTATGAACACAAAAATACTTTTTGATCCCAAAATGAAAATACAATTTTAGTAGAGAGATCACGGTGTTACACCATCCAATGATTAATATTAGTATTAGGAATAGTAGAAAGGCAAAATATTATGTGTCTGCTGATATAATGCAACATGAATTATATCACACCACATTAAGTTTTTCTGAGCCAAGAATATTTATGTTTAATTAATCCTTTATATTCAACTTTTATTTATTTATTTTTTTACATCTTTATTGGAGTATAATTGCTTTACAATGGTGTGTTAGTTTCTGCTTTATAGCAAAGTGAATCAGATATACATATACATATGTTCCCATATCTCTTCTCTCTTGTGTCTCCCTCCCTCCCACCCTCCCTATCCCACCCCTCTAGGTGGTCACAAAGCACCGAGCTATCTCCCTGTGCTGTGCGGCTACTTCCCACTAGCTATCTATTTTACATTTGGTAGTGTATATATGTCCATGCCACTCTCTCACTTTGTCACAGCTTACCCTTCCCCCTCCCCATATCCCCTAGTCCATTCTCTAGTAGATCTGTATCTTTATTCCTGTCTTACCCCTAGGTTCTTCATGACATTTTTTTTCTTAAATAATATAATTGACTTACTATATTTCCAGTCACTTATTAATCCAGCAAGCCTTTGTTGAAAGGTATTGAACAAGGCACTATGCTCTCTAAGTTATGGTTCATATTCTAAAGATTATTTCATTTCAAAAAAGTCTGTAAAGTATGTATTTAATTGCAGACAAACCAATTTGAGCAATATTTCAAATAAACTGGAAAATCTTAACAACTTATTTACAATATAAACCCACATTTGGGGAGTTTTTCTTGACAGTATGGTTAATCCATATATCACTTTGGAAGATAACGGATATTGTGCCTTCCAGTAGTTTTCTAGCATATTTCTACCAGAAAGAAAATAACTCTACACATTTTAAATTATTAATACAATATATGTATATTTAAAAAAACAGATATTACACGAGGCTAATGCAAATTTTAAAAATTCCGTCATCACTAGCGCTAACTTTAAGTATAAATTTTTCAACCATTTCTTCAGTGGGTTGCATCCGAACCTCTGAATATACTTATTCTGGAAATCTCATCTCATAAACTCTAACATATACATTTGTCCATTTATTTTTATTAATGTAATATCAATATATGTGCATAATCAGAAAGAATAAAAGAGTAAGAAAGGCTCATAATAAATAAATAAAACCCTGCCTTACCATTTTCCAGTCAAATTTCCATTCCCTACTTCATGGTACATTTTTAAATATTTCTTTTGAGAGTTAAGTACTACTGATGCTATTCCTGCTCCTGGAGTCTTTCTTGTCTCGTATTAGTAGAATTAATTCAGTTTTCTCATAATTAGGTCTGTATGGTATATCATTTTACATCCTTTTACTTTTAACCACTCTGTATATAAGGGTTTCTTGTAGACAACATTTAGTTTGGTTCTATCTTTTCTGAGAATCTTTAAATTTCAATGATACTGTTTAGTCATTTGCTTTCAATTTCATGAACAATGTTTAATTTTAGCACTACCATTTTACTATTCTCATTTTTGTTCTTTTTCCCTATTTCTTGCCTTTTACATTAATTGTTCACTTTTATTATGCAGTTCTCCTATATTGAATGTCTATATAATAATTTCAATTTTTAATTTTTACCAGTTTTCTAAAATTTATTATATGCATCTATTATTTTATTTTTTTTTTGCGTTATGTGGGCCTCTCACTGTTGTGGCCTCTCCCCTTGCGGAGCACAGGCTCCGGACGCACAGGCCCAGCGGCCATGGCTCACGGGCCCAGCCGCTCCGCGGCATGTGGGATCTTCCCAGACCGGGGCACGAACCCGTGTCCCCTGCATCGGCAGGCGGACTCTCAACCACTGCGCCACCAGGGAAGCCCTATATGCATCTTTAATTAACATGATCAACCCTAATTTTATTGTATTGCCTGAAATTTCCTTCTTTGTTTTTTGTCTTGCTTTTTATTATTATCATTATTATTTTAGTTTTAGTTTTTCCCTGTGATCACTTTTTTGTGTTGTTTTGATCTTACTCTTTCACATTGTGAGGGTTCCTCAAGTATCTGGAGATTCTTGATTGCCTAAAAATATTCAGTGATGAGGCAATAGAAATTCTGCTTTAAACCTTAAGTTAAACGGTTAGACTTTTTGACTGCAAGGTTCTGCTTTTGAGTATGGTTAGGTGGCCCTCAGTAAAGGTTCAAAAACGTTTGGGGTCATTTTCTGTTGTCACAATTATTAGAGGGCACTGTGAATAAAAACAGTGAATATTCATTCAGTCCTTATAATCTTCCTTTACATGTAAGTATATTTTCTTTAATATTTTATCGAATTTAATCCATAAAACTGCCCTATGAGATAGATAGCAATATTTTTGCTGTTTTTAATTGAGAACATTTGGTTTTGGCATGTAGTAGGGCAGGTGCCAGACATTCTTATGTGTAGTAAAATCTTCCTCTCCCTTCCCCAGTTTAGAATTGGTCTTCTCCAAATGCCTGTTCCTTCCACAGAGTAAATGAGTGTGGGGATGTACTTTTTTTTGTTTGTTTGTTTGTGGTACGCGGGCCTCTCACTGTTGTGGCCTCTCCCGTTGCGGAGCACAGGCTCCGGATGCGCAGGCTCAGCGGCCATGGCTCACGGGCCCAGCTGCTCCGCGGCATGTGGGATCTTCCCGGACCGGGGCACGAACCCATGTCCCCTGCATCGGCAGGCGGACTCCCAACCACTGCACCACCAGGGAAGCCCGGGATGTACTTTTTATTTGGAGCTACTGTTGTCCAGGAGTTTAAGATTTTCTACTTTGGTCTCACTACCCACCCCAACTGTTCTGTTACTTCTCCAGATTACTGATCTAATTTACAAAAAAGAACACTTCTTTTTTGGCCTGTGGAAAATACAATACTGGCAGCAGGTCATTCTAATCAGAAAGGTGAATGAACTAATAATGTATATGAAAAGTTTCAACTAATCCCTTGTTATAAGCTCTACTTCCTATTGTTCTCCATTTTACTTGATTTTCAGACTCCATGTCTACAGTTTTTATATGAGAATTGGGCTTGCTCCATGCATGTGACTCTGGTATGCATAAATTTGGCTTAACTTCTTTAAAGTACCACACCAATCATTATTGAGCCATCTGATTTCCTTGTTAAGTAATCTTTGCAATCATATATAAACTAATGATATTTTCTACTCTTGTTCATTGTAGTGGGTCAATACCTTTATCAATTTCTTTTCTATGACTTTATTAGTATCTTGAGGAGGTGATATATATGAATTGATATAATGGACTATCTTCAACTGAAATGCATTAAAAATCTTGACAATATTCTTGAGCCACTTCTCATCCTATGTTTTGAAACTTTGTACTGCCATTTCTAAAATTATGGGAATGCTCAGAAGTAGAAGTAAATCATATTCTTGGTTAAGATGTTTAAAAATATTGTAGTCTGGGAAAAACAGTGGAAAAAGGATATTATTTTTACTCAGATGTGTAGACATTTGACCTGTAATACTCACTGAAGTTAGAAGATGAATATTCACACTATGTTTACCCAACTGTTATCTAATCGCCTCCTTCTCTTATTACCTTATGATTTAAAAATCAGCTTGATTAATCAAAAAAGTTTATAAGTCAGAGATAAATGATTGTTTATAAAAGCCCATAAGAAAAAATTTTAAGGAAAAAAATGTTTTACTCAGTCTTTCTTTTATATCTAAATTTTGTATGTTCAGTAATTAACTGGAATAAGTAAAAAATATTTTATTCTTTTGATCTATTCTCATAATAGTACTCACTAAACTTAGAAATAAACCAGAATTGAGAAACCTAAATTGAATACTATACAATGATCATTTATTCATTTGTTCCACAATCAAAAGTAAAGGCATCCTGCATTTTAAAAATAGATGGTATGGTATATATTTTTATGTCCTTTTGCATTGTTACTCATGTCTGTTAGTATACTGGGAAGGTTTTCAAAAACTAAGACATCGATGGAGAGTGACCTAAGACTAGGCATTCTATTAATGCAATTGTCACATATATATATATATCTCATTTTTGTATTTCTCATTATATTTTAGTGCTTTATTTTTACTGCTGTCTCTCAGCCTTTTTTTACTCCTACTGCGTTGTTTATATTGCTTAACGCAATAATTACTCACATTGTACTGATTTCTATATGCCCAGTTCCATGAATTCCTGCAAGATAATTGGCTAACATTGGAATATGCTGAGTAGTATTGCAACCCTTTTAAAACTTGGCTGAGGAATGTGACCTTCTTTCCAAGAAAAAATGTGACATAGGTTATGTTCCCTGCATTTTCCTTGTCAGTCATCTTTATAGGAAATTGAGTAATGTCTTGTGCAATATTTTCCTCTTAAATAACCACCCAATGCTAATAAATGTAATATTTTTAAGTTATTTTTTAAACAAAGTATTTAAATTATGTCTTTTTAAATATAATTAAGGGTTAATTCTTCTTTATTATTTAGATGCCATATATATGTAAAGATTTCTATGTAAAGGTCATGTTTTACAAAATATTTTTAGTATTAAAGAAAGACAATCAATATACACTTCCAGTTAGGGAAATAGGCATAAAAGTTAGGAGACAACTATGATGGTATGTTATTCATGCCTTAAAATGTTTTGTTTCAACAGGAAAGTGGTAAAAGTGAAAGAAATAAAGAAATAAAGTCAAATATGCACAAAGGATACATGCACACACACACACACAAAATATCTTAATGGACGTATTATAACAAATTATTTCCTTGGGAACTATGATTATAGATTTTTTTGTTTTTCAAATCATCTTTCTAATTTTTAACAAAGAAAATGGAAAAAATGAACAATACACATACACAAGAATAGAATAAATTCCAAATGGATCAAGAATCTAAAGGTAAGAAGTGAAACCATACAATATTAGAAGACAACATAGATGCATTTCTCTATAATTCAGATGCAGGGAAGAGTGTTCTAACCATGCAGATGAACATTTTGATAAAGTTGATTACACAAAAGTTTAAAAAATACGCAACCCAAAAGTTAATTTGCAGTGCATAAACACCAACAATAAACTGGGAGAAACTTTTTTCAATATATACATGAATATACATATATGTACACAATATAGTACATATATATTTACATATATGTACACTCTGTAGATGTGTATGTATATAGTGAAGATGACTAAAAACCTCATTTAAAATTATACAAAAATATTTTAAAATGTCCCTTAAACATATTAAAAGATTTTCAGTATCACTCACAGTTATAAAAGACATGTATAATACAACGAGATGCCATATCTCCCTTAAGAGATTGGCAAAAATTTTAAAGTATGCTAACATTCCTTTGGCAAGGCTTTGGGGAAAAGGGGCCTCTCATTGCTGGTAGGCATGCAAACTGGTACAACTACTTTGGAAAGAAATTTGGGAATATCTAACAAAACTATACATGCATTTACCTTTTGACTCAGGCATCCCACTTTTGGGAATTTACCCCAGAGTTATATATGCAACAATACAAAAATGTGTATGCACCACATTATTCATTACAACATTGCTTATAATTACAAAACATTGCAAAGAAACCAAACGCCTGTTTATAGGAGAATTGTTGAAACAACTATGGTAATCTGTAGTCTTAACTAGGAGGAGGAGGAAGATTTTATTTGTAAATATAGTTAAGTTAAAAAAAAAAAGCCAAGTAAAAAGTATCTATAACACCTTATTTCATATATATATATGTACACATACTTGTTTATACAAAGAAAGGTAGAGGGAGAATAAAGAAAGGTGTAATGCATTCTTAAAATATTCACACTGCAGAAAAAATAAAATCACAGTGCTTGTAGGGCAAAAACTAGTTTTCCCAAATCTCCAAAACACATTGGCACTTTTGAGATCTGTGTCCCATGTTTGCCGAAATGTATCACACAGAGTCTCTGTTCTTAAGGATTTGACACTATAGTATAACAAGAAATATAAATCAACATTTCAAAACTAAAAGCGATAAAGCAATAGAAGTATGTTGGTGTTGTGACAGAAGAATGCGTAAGTAAGGTTGGTTAGACAGAAAGAGCATGGTGTATTTTAACACTGCTGAATCTAACTAGGTGGTTTCTACTTGTTATGTGATCAAATCTGCAAACTAGAGAAGTACAAGGCTTTTCAGTAAGTACAAGTGATTAGCATGGCTCTCCTTTCAGTTCCTTGCCATTTGCTCCTTCAGGCAAACCTTGTGTTAAGTGGTAAGAGCCAATGTGTGAAAAAGAGATACTTAAAAGCAGAGAAGAGGCAATAACAGTGTATTCTTACTGCTTTTTGTTCCACTGGCTGAGGAGGGTGCCATGTCAGTACTCAAGGTCTATCTAACTACTACCTAATAAAATCTTTACCTCACTTTACGTATATACTCTGGGATTCCATTTCTTCTTGTGTCATTAGACTTAAAGCAGGTCTGGGCATGGTCAACCATAAGAAGTTAGCCATAAGTCATAAAGGAAACATTGTCAGTATTACTGATGGCTAATCAGAGAGAGAGCTTGGCAAAGAAAGACTGATATTTAACTTGAGGCTTGAAAATAGTTTATTCTTCACCAAGAAAAATAGTATAAGTGCATTTTTAGAGCTTAAAATTTTTAAAAACAAAAATTTGAGATAACTGTACCTTCACATGCAGGTGTAAAGAATAATAAAGGGAGGTTCCATATACCCTTTATCATTAACATTCTGCAAAACTATAGTAAAATATCACAACCAGGATACTATTATAGTCAAAATACAGAACAATTCCATCATTACAAGTATCCCTCATTTTTGTCCTTTCATAGCCACATCTACTCATCTCCCATCACTACCTCCTCCTTTATCTCTGGCAACCATTAATTTGTTCTTTATTTCAATAATCTTGACATTTCAAGAATATTATATAAATGGAAACATGCAATATATAACTTTTAACAATTAGCCTTATTCACCCAGCATAATTCTCTGCAGATTGATCTACGTTGTGGTGTGTATCAATAATCCTTTCATTTTTTATTGCTGGGTAGTATTCTGTTGTATGGATGTACCACAGTTTGTTTACCCATTCATCTATTAAAGGTATCTGGGTTATTTCTAGTTGGGGACTTTAATAAATAAAGCTGCTATATACATTCACATATAGGTTTTTATGTTAACATAAATTTTCATTTCTCTGGGATGAATGTCCAGGGGTACAAGTGCTGGGTCATATGATTAGCTGCATGTTAGTTTAGTTTAAAGAAACTGCTGAACTGTTTTACAGAGTTACTGTACCATTTTACATTCCCACCAGAAGTGCATAAGTGGTCCAGTTGTTCTGCACCCTTGCCAGGATGTGGTATTATTGATGTGGTTTTAATTTGTATTTCCCTAATGACTAGTGAAGTTGAACATCTTTTCATGTGCTCATTTGTTATCTGTATATTCTCTTTGTTGAAATGTCTCTTTTTGTCTTTTACTCATTACCTAGTTGGATTTTTACTTTTTATAGTAGAGTTTTGGGAATTGTTTATATAATATCTATTCTAATTTGCTTTTTAAGATATGCAGCAAATATTTTACCCCAGTCTGTAATTTGACTTTTTATCCTTTTAACAGGGTCTTTCACAGAGCAAAAATTTTTAATTTTGATGATGTCTATTTGTTCAATTTTTCCTGTTATGCATTATACTGTGGTATCAACTCTAAGAACTCTCTGTGTAGCCTTAAATCCTGAAGAGTTTTCTATTATTTTTTCTAAAATCCTTCTAGCTGTACATTTTGTGTTTAGTACATAGTCCATTTTGAGTTAATTAGTGTCCAATTGATCCAACATCACTTGTTGAAAGGCTATCCTTCCTCCCTTGAATTGCTTTTGCACCTGTATCAAAAATCAGTTGGGTATATTTATATGAATCTATTTATTGGTTTTCTGTTCTGCTCTATTGATCTATGTTTATATACCTCATCATTACAAACTACTTGTTCTTTGTATATAATAAACTACATAAAAAGTTATACTTGTCTTGAAAACAGGTAGACTGATTGCTTCCACTTTTTTCTTTTTTTCTCTCAACATTATTTTAGGCATTCTAGTTCCTTTTCCCATTCACCAAAATTTTAGAATGATTTTATTTATATCTATAAAAAATCTTGCTGGAATTTTGGTGGAAACAATATTAAACCTATGTATCAACTAGGGTAATATATCTTTCCATTTATGTAGATATTTTTTGATAATTTTCATCAGTATTTTATATTTTTCAGCACAGAAGTTATGTACGTGATTTGTTATATTTGAACCAAAGTGTTCAAATTTGTTATTGTAAATGGTATTGTATTTAAAAATTTTTGTTCATAAGTTTATTTCTACTATATAGAAGTAAAATTTATTTTTGTATGTGTAGTTTATATCCCACAACCTTTCTGAACTCAATTAGTAATTCCAGAAATTTTTCTTTTTTTGGAAATTATTTGGGATTTACTATATCAACAATAATGTCACCTATAAATTGGGACAATTTTATTTCTTTATTTCTGATTTGTATGCCTTTTATATATTTTTGTATTGAAGTATGGTTGATTTACAATTTTGTGTTAGTTTCAGGTGTCGAGCAAAGTGATTCAGTTATATATAATATATATATACACACACACACACACATACACACACACACATATATATTCTTTTTCAGATTCTTTTTGATTATAGTTTATTAAAAGATATTGAATATAGTTCCCTGTGCTTATGCCTTTTATTTCTTGCTTTCCTTATTGCACCAGCTAGAAATTCCAGTAGTATATTGAATAAGAGTTAGTGAGCATCCTTATTCCTTTCCTTGTTCCCAGACTCACAGAGAAAGTTCTCAGTCTGTCATCAATAAGTGAGATGTTGGTTATAGATTGATGGTAGATGCTCTTTATCAAGTTTAGAAAGTCCCCCTCTATTCCTACTTTCCTGACAGTTTTATGATTAATTGGTGTTGAATTATGTCCAATGTTTTTTACCATTTGATATAATCATATGATTCTTCTTCTTTATCCTATTGAGATTCTGGGCTACATAGATTGATTTATTCCAGGAAAAACCGCACTTGTTCATGATACATACTTCTTTTTATATCTTGCTAATTCTATTTGTTAATAATGTGTTAAGAATTTTTGTGACTCCCTCCATGGAGGTTAATGGTCTACAGGCTTTATTTGGTTTGATTTTTGTACTGTCTTTATTTGGTTTTGGTATCAGGGTAATGCTAGCCTCATTAAATGAATTGGGAAGCTTTCCCTCCTCTTCTGGAAGAGATTGTGTAGAATTAATATTGATTCTCCTTTAAGTGTTTAGTAATATTTTCCAGTGGGGATAAAATCCCAGCAATCTACTTGGCCTTTTCTGGCCCCCCTCCAGCAAGGGTGGTGAGGTACCTTTCTACATCCTGTCCAGTATCAATGTTTAGGCTCCTTACTCAGCCAGTTTTTGTTGTGGATTAGAGACACATTTGTTTCTGCTGTGTTTGGGTGGAGTAGAGTGTTATGTCTAAAAGTTGTTGTTTTGGTTTTTCTTCTTTTTTGATTTGCCAGGATGGCCCTTTACTGGTCCTTCTGCTAGAAGGGGTAGGCTTTGAGGGAGGGGGTGTTTTTTGGTCTGTCTGTTAGCTTTCCTGGTTGCCAGTTTCTTCATCTCCAACTTTGAGAGATATGAGGCAATAAGAAAACCCAGGGAAGCCATCACTATTTTTTTCCTTGGGTCCCCTTGTACTTTCTTTCTTTATGTTTTAGAATCTTCTTATGTTTACTTTATATGTTGATATACTGTTCAGGGTTTTGGTGCTTTTTTTGGTACATAATGAGAAGATAAAGAAAAATATATCTACTTTTTCTTTGTGGAATTAGAAATCTCACTCTTTCCAGAATTTATAACATGAAATTTTAAGACTGACAACAGTCTGTTTTAACACATATGCTAACTTAACTTTCACATCATTCATCTCAATAGCAGTAAATGCTTGAGTTAAATCTAAACATAGATTATCATATTCAAAGGAGTGCTCAGCCAAAATATCAGTCAATTATATAGTTAAGGGATTGCATGAAAAAACATTATGATCCTTTCATATACTGAAAACATTATCCAAAAAGGAAAAAGACTGGAGATTCAAGAAATATAGGAATTAACTTAGGAGAGCCATAAGAAGAAATACAAAAAGTGAGTCAATAATAATAACTGGCATCAGACCTAAATTATTTAAGCATCGACTAGGAAGTTAGATACCTGTGTATATTCTCCCAGCCAAAAAATATTGTCCCTGTTAAAATGCTATGAGAAAGACATTAAATGATTTCAGTAGAAAACTGGAGGCATAGTATAATTAATATACATTAAATATCACAATATATTTACCCCTGTTCCCCCTTCTTTCTATATTTAAACTTCTATCTTTGTTTACAAAGTATATATTTATGGCATGCAATTGCACTTGATTTTTGGTTTTAGATGTGTGCAAAAATTTTGCATATATTGAAATATATATATAATAGCATAGCACTGATTATGGTAGAAATTGTTCTATAAAACTCATTTTAAAATGCAGAATATAAGACACAAAAAAATTAAAATGAAATGTTGGAATAATTTTGGACAAGAGGGAGGGGATATGGGGATCTATGTATACATATAGCTGATTCACTTTGTTATACAGCAGAAACTAACACAACCTTGTAAAGCAATTATACTCCAATAAAGTTGTTAAAAATAATACTACTAATAAAGAGATTTTTAATAGTAAAATAATATTTTAAAGTGTAGCAATTTGTAAAATAATGCCTTGAAAAAAATGAAAAATGCAAAGTAAAAGAAGAACTGGAAAATGTAATTTGATTAATGCCCAATACAAATAGAAAGAGTAATAAAATACCCCCATCCTACTCCTGCCAAAGTCCTACAATTTTAGGATTTTAAAAATTTATTTATTTATTTATTTATTTATGGCTGTGTTGGGTCTTGTTGCTGAGCTCAGGCTTTCTCTAGTTGCGGTGAGCGGGGGCGACACACATTGTGGTGTGCGGGCTTCTCTTTGTGGTGGCTTCTCTTGTTGCAGAGCATGGACTCCAGGCACGTGGGCCTCAGTAGTTGTGGCTCATGGACCAGGATCCTTCTGGACCAGGATCTTCCGGGACAAGGGCTCGACCCTGTGTCCCCTGCTTTGGCAGGTGGATTCTTAACCACTGCACCACCAGGGAAGTCCAGGATTTTTTAAATGACTGATCTGTCATGTTTGCTTCAAAAGAAAATGTTGCCCCCAAATTGTGTCATGTCATAGAATAAGAATGGAAAATTTATAACTAATTTAATAGAAGTGGAAAATTAACAACACAATCTATTTAAATCAACATAAGTAAAACCTACATACACTATTGTGAAAAAAATAGAGAAATGCATATAGTTTAATCTCATTTATATTTGAAGGCAATGCACATATGTTAAACTATTGTATAAACAAAGAAATGAAATGGAGGAAAGTTTTCTTCTAGTGGTAAGATTAGGCAGGTGAATATTGTGGATATGTTCAATTACTTATGCTCGCGGTTGGTACGTAGATGTTCAATACATTGTTTCTTAATCCAAGCATATGTGTTATATGTACAACTTAGATGTATAGATGCATTAGAATAGATTAATTCTGAGAAGTTTGATAGCAAAAATAGAAAGATTATTACTTTTAACATAAAAGTTAACCTGTATTTTTACATTATATATGTGTGTATGTGTGTATATGTGTGTGTGTGTGTGTGTGCGCTTGTGAACAGATATACTTATATTGAACATCATGTTCAATATATATTGAAAAAGTTTTGGAAAGATATACATCAAATTTTGCCAGTGTAATACCTGGGATGTTGGCATAAACACTGGGGATTCAATGATGGAGGATTTTTGTTTTTGTTTTCTGATAACATACATATTATTTAAATTATATTTACAATGATATTAGATTCCTTTTTAATTTAAAATTATTAATTTAAAGCTACAAAAGTAAAGAAAACATAAAGCTCACTAATACACAAAGAAAACTTTCATTTTTCCCAGTCCAAAATAAAAGCCAATGATTTCTTAATATTAATTAGACAACTCAGTGTGTAATAATGTCCTTTTCAATTCTACTTGTCAAATAGGCTTGAAATGATTTCCAGAGAGTCCAATAAATAGACATTGATTTTATTATTCATTTTTCCTTTGTCTTAGAGGAAACTCATGGAACATTATAAACCTTTGCCAGTCATACATATGTAACATGAAGACTGGCCATTTTCTACTAGACAATATCTTTTTTTTTTTAACATCTTTATTGGAGTATAATTGCTTTACAATGGTGTGTTAGTTTCTGCCTTATAAGAAAGTGAATCAGCTATACATATACATATATCCCCATATCTCTTCCCTCTTACGTCTCTTTCCCTCCCACCCTCCCTATCCCACCCCTCTAGGTGGTCACAAAGCACTGAGCTGATCTCCCTGTGCTATGCGGCTGCTTCCCACTAGCTATCGGTTTTACATTTGGTAGTGTATATATGTCCATGCCACTCTCTCACTTTGTCCCAGCTTACCCTTCCCCCTCCCTGTGTCCTCAAGTCCATTCTCTAGCAGGTCTGTGTCTCTATTCCTGTCCTGCCCCTAGGTTCTTCATAACCGTTTTTTTTTTTTAGATTCCATCGATTTCTTTTTTTTACTAATTTTTATTGGAGTATAGTCACTTTACAATGTTTTCTTAGTTTCTGCTGTACAGCAAAGTGAATCAGTTATATGTGTACAGTTATCCCCTCTCTTTTGCCTTTCTTTCCCATTTAGGTCACACAGAGCACTGAGTGGAGTTCCCTGTGCAATACAGTAAGTTCTCATAGTTATCTATTTTATACATAGTAGTGTATATATGTCAATCCCAATCTCCTAATTCATCCCACCCCCTCCCCCTTTCCCCCCTTGGTATCCATAAGTTTGTTCTGTACATCTGTGTCTCTGTTTTTGCTTTGGAAATAAGTTCATCTGTACCATTTTTCTAGATTCCACATATAAGCGATATTATACAATATTTGTTTTTCTCTTTCGGACTTACTTCACTCGGCATGACAGTCTCTAGGTCCATCCACGTCTCTGCAAATGGCACAATTTTGTTCCTTTTTACAGAGTAAATGAGTAATATTTCATTGTATATATGTACCACATCTTCTTTATCCATTCATCTGTCGATGGACATTTAGGTTGCTTCCATGTCCTGGCTATTGTAAATAGTGCTGCAGTGAACACTGGGGTGCATGTATCTTTTTGAATTATGGTTTTCCCTGGGTATATGCTCAAGAGTGGGATTGCTGGGTCATACGGTAATTCTATTTTTAGTTTTTTTTTTTTTTTTTTTTTTTTTGCTGTACGTGGGCCTCTCACTGTTGTGGCCTCTCCCATTGCGGAGCACAGGCTCCGGACGCGCAGGCTCAACGGCCATGGCTCACGGGCCCAACCGCTCCGCGGCATGTGGGATCTTCCCAGACCGGGGCACGAACCCGTGTCCCTTGCATCGGCAGGCGGACTCTCAACCACTGCGCCACCAGGGAAGCCCTATTTTTAGTTTTTTAAGGAACTTCTATACTGTTTACCATAGTGGCTGAATCAATTTACATTCCCACCAACAGTGCAAGAGGGTTCCCTTTTCTCCACACCCTCTCCAGCATTTCTTGCTTGTAGATTTTTTAATAATGGCCATTCTGACAGGTGTGAGGTGATACCTCATTGTAGTTTTGATTTGCATTTCTCTAATAATTAGTGTTGTTGAGCATCTTTTTGTGTGTTTGCTGGCAATCTGTATGTCTTTTTTGGAGAAATGTCTATTAGGTCTTCCGCCTGTTTTTTGATTGGGTTGTTTATTTTTTGATATTGAGCTGCTTGAGCTGTTTATATATTTTGGAGATTAATCCCTTGTCAGTTGCTTTGTTTGCAAATATTTTATCCCATTCTGAGGGATGTCTTTTCATCTTGTTTATGGTTTCCTTTGCTGTACAAAATCTTTTAAGTTTCATTAGGTCCCATGGTTTATTTTTGTTTTTATTTTCATTATTCTAGGAGGTGGGTCAAAAAAGATCTTGCTGCAGTTTATGTCAAAGAGTGTTCTGCTTATTTGAGCTTATTTTTGTGTATGTGTATGGTATTAGGGAGTGTTCAAATTTCATTCTTTTACATGTAGCTGTCCAGTTTTCCCAGCACCATTTATAGAAGAGGCTGTCTTTTCTCCATTGTATATTCTTGCCTCCTTTATCAAAGATAAGGTGACCATATGTGCATGGGTTTATCTCTGGGCTTTCTATCCTGTTCCATTGATCTACATTTCTGTTTTGGGGCCAGTACCATACTTTCTTGATTACTGTAGCTTTGTAGTATAGTCTGAAGTTGGAGAGGAAATAAAAAA
The DNA here is from genome assembly GCF_949752795.1 of Hyperoodon ampullatus. Taxonomy (NCBI): domain Eukaryota; kingdom Metazoa; phylum Chordata; class Mammalia; order Artiodactyla; family Ziphiidae; genus Hyperoodon; species Hyperoodon ampullatus. The sequence goes on along the minus strand of NC_136925.1, from coordinate 34,011,542 downwards.
ATACCTAGAAACAAATGACAATGGAAACAGAACAACGCAAAACCTATGGGATGCAGCAAAAGCAGTTCTAAGAGGGAAGTTTATATCAATACAATCCTACCTCAAGAAACAAGAAAAGTCTCAAATAAATAATCTAACCTTACACCTAAAGCAACTAGAGAAAGAAGAACAAACAAAACCCACATTTAGTAGAAAGAAAGAAATCATAAGGATCAGAGCAGAAATAAATGAAATAGAAACAAAGAAAACAATAGAAAGATCAATGAAACTAAAAGATTGTTCTTTGAAAAGATAAATAAAATTGATAAACCTTTAGCCAGACTCATTAAGAAAGAAAGGGAGAGGACTCAAATCAATAAAATTAGAAATGAAAAAGGAGAAGTTACAACTGACACCGCAGAAATACACAGGATCTTAAGAGATTACTCCATCAACTATATGCCAATAAAATGGACAACCTGGAAGAAATGGACAAATTCAAGACCAAACCAAGAAGAAATAGAGCTTATGAACAAATTGGTCATAATGAAATTGAAACGGTGATTAAAAATCTTCCAACAAACAGAAGTCCAGGACCAGATGGCTTCACAGGTGAGTTCTATCAAACATTTAGAGAAGAGCTAACACCTATCCTTCTCAAAATCTTCCAAAAAATTGCAGAGGGAGGAACACTCCTAAGCTCATTCTACGAGGCCACCATTCACCCTGATACCAAGACCAGACAGATATCACAAAAAAAGAAATGAAGAAAATTACAGGCCAATGTCACTGATGAACATAGACACAAAAATCCTCAACAGAATACTAAGAAACAGAATCCAAAACACATTAAAAGGATTATACACCATGATCAAGTGGGAGTTATCCCAGGGATGCAAGGATTCTTCAACATACGCAAATCAATGTGATACACCATCTTCACAAATTGAAGAATAAAAACCATATGATCATTTCAATTGATGCAGAAAAAGCTTTTGACAAAATTCATTTATGATAAAAACTTCCCAGAAAGTGGGCATAGGGGGAAACCTACCTCAACATAATAAAGGCCATATACGACAAACCCATAACAAACATCATTCTCAGTGGCGAAAAACTGAAAGCACTTCCTCTAAGATCAGGAACAAGACAAGGATGTCCACTCTTGCCACTATTATTCAACATAGTTTTAGACAATTTCTTATAGTCATTCAGAGTTCTGGTCACATTCTGTAGTTCATCAGATATCTGTGTGACTAAGATATCTATTTATTAGATTTCTTTAAAAATTTTACTCAGTCCTCCATGACATGCAAATGCCACACACTACTTCATGGTTTTAGCCCACTGAAGGGTATAATCCTTACTCTAGTCCTCACAGCCCTTATAAACTAACAGTGCATTTTCTTGTGTGTGTGTGTGTGTGTATGTTTTCCTTTTCTCCTTTCATTTCCATCTACTCTATCCACTGTGTTCCTTCCTTCCACTATTTAACAAACACCTAGTTTAGTAAAAATATCTTAATTACATAGAGCCTAATTTATTCTCAACTCAGTTATTAAAAGAAGAAGATATATCTTGTTATATAATATCTATCCTCAAATATTTTTTCTCTCATTATTATGTGTCTGGATTTAGTACTTTCATTTCTTAATTGCTTCTTTTATTCTCATTATTGTTTATATGACCAGTACAAGCATATCAATAAACATATGTAACATAGTTTTAAAAATAATTACCATTTCAAATTTAATCTTCCAAATGTACATGTTTAATAAGTGAGGAAAATAATATATTATTGATTGTTTTACATTTTGAAATTAATAAGTTAGTGAATAATCATTTCATAAGAAATAAGTATTTGGCCTGCAGTCAGCAAAGGTTAAAGTCATTGTTCTTATCTCAGGTTGTGCACAGGTGACTTGAAATAGTATGTTCTTAAAAGAGAAGTAAGAAAAAATAAACATTTCAGAAGATATAAAAGTACATGTAATCTGTAATAATTTGGAAGACAAATAAATGAGTTAAACCATACCTCTAAAATCTGTAGATTAGTCATACTTTCCCTGAATTTGTTCCAATATATTGCTAAGCTAACTTTCAAAATTTTACTAAAAATTCCAAACATTTGCTGAAACTGACACTGTATTCTAAAGACACAAAATATTCTGTTGGATTGCTATTGAAAAATTATTTTGTCACCCATGGGCAATCTGGAGCAAAGCTAACTAATTATATTATGTAGGCACAATGGACTAAAAAAGCAAACAGATACCAGATGGCGATAAAAGGGCAATTATCAATAACACAGCAAGAAAGAATTACCCACATCAATTAAATCTATCAAACCAGTAGGAATTAAAATAAGTAAGTTAATTTGCATGCATCTTCTACTCCCAAATATATAATAAGTTAGATAAAATATCCATCTATCTCTTGGTAGGCTTCCTGCAGTATCCAAGATTGACATTTCATTTAAACTTATTGGTCAACAAAAAGGTTTCTCACAGATTAAAAATGAGGTCCTAATTACTGTCTACTGATATTGCTATGTTATTACTGGCAGAAAACTACATGGCAGAAAAGATTTTATTGTGGTCGAATGATAAAGATCCACATAACTCAGCATGCTCTTGAGAATCTACTGTAAGTATGATTAAAACCATGATACCATTTCCCAGAAACCATGTTTTCTCTCACTTAATGTCCACCTACTGCTGTTTTCATAGTCTTCATCACAGTAGAAGTAAATGTTAAAAGAGCCTAAATATGATATTTAGATTGTGATTTTCTGGGAGCAAAATAAAAGCCATTTTAAAAGAGCCCATTTGGTAGCAGTTGATTATATTCTGGTCCATTCATTATTTTAACCATGCAGACTTTGTTCTTTTTTTGGTATGTTAACAGCCTCTTACCATCTTTAGAAAATTTGGAGAAAAAGACTTAATCTAGAAAGTGGCTATTCTTTCAGATTAATTGTCCTTTAGTTGCTAGTTTATTTTCTGCTCACTTTCACAAGACTGTTTCTCCATAGAAGTGTATTTAAACTAGTCGACCAAAACAAGTTGAGCTGGAAAGAATATGAATGACCTTTTGCCAGTCTGGTTTGGCTTAACACCTGGTTATTAACTAGACAGTTTTTATTGATAGTTTCCTTTCTTCTGCCATCTGGTTTAGCATAGTATTTCTGCAAAGCCAAAGTAACTTTAAAGACAAAAATTTGTAATATTGACAATAAGCATTGAACACGATGTGGTCACTGTCTTATCTTAATTCCTATCTAAAGTTTAGAAAATATTAAAGTCTGGATTTTTTAAGGCATGGTAGCCTGCCTCTGTAAACGAAGTGTTCATTCCTAAAGTCTAGGCAAAATGTTTAAGGGCTATCACTGAAATATTGAAAGGATTTTTAAATTTACACGATGGTTTAGGTGCTTTTTTTGCCCAAAATCTGAGGTAAACCTTCTGGATTAACTTTCCAGACGATTATGGTGTGGACTTGTAGATGGTAGTTACTTCTTTGGAAAATATTATTTTGCCTGAACAAGAGAGTTTACAAAGTATATTTATAAACATTATCTCATTTGATTCTCTCAACATCTCTTTGAAATAAATAGGTGGTTGTCTTTTAGTTTAAATAATTACAAGGCTGAGGCTCACAAAATTTAGAGAGTTATCCAAATGTGTTCAACTCAAACATGAGAGATCTCAGATTAAGCCATGAGATTTAAGACTGAAACACCATTAAATGCCTTTCTTTTAAAGCCTTTTTTTATGTTTACATGTTTTTAACAATATAAAATAAGTCATATTTAATTACAGTTCTTCTTCATATTATTATTCACTGACTACAAAGACCTCTATGTGAATGTTTAGAATAGCTTTATTTCTAATCACCAAAAACTAGAAACAGCCCAAGGATCTATCAACTGTTGAATGGGTTTACACAGTGCAGTACATCCATACAGCAGAATGCTACTCCGCAATAAAAAAGAACTAACTACTGATAGACTCAATAAGATAGATGAATCTCATCACAAGGAAAAAAAAATTTTTTTCCTATTTCTTTAATTTTGTATCTATATGAGGTGATGAATATTCACTAAACTTATTGTGATAATCATTTAATGATGTAAATCAAATTGTTGTGCTGTACACCTTAAACTTATACAGTGCTATATGTCAGTTATATCTCAATAAAACTTCTTTCTTAGTCACCATCATTATGATACCTCAACACTTAATAAACCCTCTGCTCTGTCATTTCATATCTTTCAATAGAACTGCAAGCATAATATTTGAATTGATACGTAGGGCAGTGCTTTCTTTGCAATCCCTTTGAAATAGGGCATGACACTTTGATTCATATCTAAAATACAAAACAAAAACAAAAGAAATAAAAATTCACACACCTCAAAGAATAACCACCAAATGGATATTTTAAGAAAGGTGCCATGATTATATGAAGTGGGATATACAAAACAGAATACCCAGGCAATTCCCTAATTCTGTTTTTATCAATACATAAATAACTCAGACATTTTCCCTTCTTACACAAAGTCCCTGAAACAACTTCCATTGTCCTACTAATTCAACTGTCAACTTCATCTTGCATATGTGACTTAGAAAAAGGGAAATACAAATATTAGCAAAGCAATAATCTGCTCTTCTTTAAGCACCCTTCCTGGAGTCTGCCTACTCACTCTAACTGAACAAGTTTGTTTTTTGTTTCTTTGTTTTGTCATATTTTGCTTTGTCTTGTTTCATTTTCTTTAGAGATGATTTTGATGCAAATATTAAAAAACATTTCTTCCATATTGTTAATAAATTATTTGATTATTACTACTCTTCTACTTTCAGACTATTTGAATCTTGAAGGAAAATATTAATTAATAAATATACATAAAAAGAACGAATAAATAGTGTAAATCTGTCTAAATAGAAGCCAAACATTAGAGAATAATGTTTGATATAGAGCCAACTTTAGAGAATTTGGAGGGGGATAGAAAACCTCGGGTGAGATTCAGTATGAAAGTTTGTTTTATGATATAGAGATATTTTGGTTTAGAAAGCAGAGCAAAAAATGATAAAAGTTTTTAACATATATTAAAATGAATATTGCATGTAGAATGAATTGAATAGAGAGACACTAGGGTTTCATTTTATAACACAAATACCTGACAAATATTTATTAGTTATATATTTCAACACCATTCCTTTTCAAGCTCCAGAAGGAAAGGGGGAATAAATAAGCAAATGAGTAATTAATTGCAAGATACTTCAGAGACAAGTATTTTCTTTTGGAATTCTGAAATAAAGTTATACTGTCATCATATCAATGATAAAAAAAGGAAAATGCAATGATCAGTAGAAAATAGTATTTAAAATATTATCTTTGTGATGGTCAATCTATTTAATTTAAATGTTTATATTATTATTGCTTCTGAATTACAGTGTTTGAACATGAACCATTTCATGCTTTATGTGCAGGAGAACATCTACTACAATACAGTAATAATACTTCACCATCATTGTAAAATATACGTATAAAATCTCGTTTCTCAAACGGTTTCAAAGGGGCACATGTCTTTTAAAAATGAAAATTGGACCATTTTGTTCCCTTGCTCACAATCTTATATGTAATAAAGGACCATTAGTGTGTCAATAAAAATGACAGTTTTCCTGGCAAAAATATACATGCGGGCTTCCCTGGTGGCACAGTGGTTGAGAGTCCGCCTGCCGATTCAGGGGACACGGGTTCGTGCCCCGGTCCGGGAGGATCCCACATGCCGCGGAGCAGCTGGGCCTGTGAGCCATGGCCGCTGGGCCTGCGCATCCAGAGCCTGTGCTCTGCAACGGGGGAGGCCACAACAGTGAGAGGCCCGCCTACTGCAAAAAAATATATATATATATACATGCATCTCCCACATAACTTCAGTAATACATTACTGAAAAGCAGTAATAATGCCACAAATGCTATCAAAACTGTCTATTTCACATTTTTGTAAATGTGACATTTATTATGAATTTCACATTCGGCTAAAATCCACAATTAATTTCCTAAAATATAATTAAATACAGTAAAGCACCTATGTAGCAATTTATTATGTAAAATACTTAAAACTTTGTTTCCTGATCACTGATTAAGATGAATTAACAAACATTTGGCTTTCATGCTTTAACACATACAGTTTGCACCCTGTACCATAAACACCATTCCATGTTATAGCATGGGAAATAATAGAGAACTACATAAATATGTTACAAAACAGAAAGACAAATATTTAAATTAAAAGCAATGCAAGTTACTATTCCTCACCAAGTAAGTTGGAGGATAAAGCTGCAATAAGTTGAAAGAAGAGGGGAGGAGCATAGAAGCAGTATTATTTGCCATGGGTACAGAAGGTGATGCTACAGAGGAGTGTATGATGGAGGGTTAATTTCAAGCAAACTCCCAGACTCAGAGGAATGAATAGTTATCCGTTGTTGCTTTAATGCTGCTAGAAGGAAGGCTATGAAAAATCTTCAGGGAAGGTGATGTACCATTTACTGTGAAAAAACTTAAAATTGTCCTTTGTACACCTGTGTTTATGTTTGTAAATTTCTTACTTGATGAAAGATATATCCCTTTTAAACAAAAGTCATCTAAACATATCACTTTCATACTCGGTTTTTTATTATATGTGTCAACTTGACTGGGTCATAGGGTGCCCAGGTATTTGGTTAGACATTATTTCTGGGTGTGTCTGTGACAATGTTTCCAGATGAGATTAGCATTTGAATTGGTAGGCAAAGTAAATCAGATTTCCCTCCCCAATGTGAGTCAGCATCATTCAATCTGTTGAGGGCCTGAATTAGAACAGAAAGGCAGAAGGAGGGAAGATTTACTCTCTCTGACTGACTTGTTTAGCTGGACTAGTATCTTCCTTCCCCTGCCCTCAAACAAGGACTTACACCTTAGGTTCTTCTGGTTCTCAGGCTTTTGGAGTTGGACTGGAATTACGCCACCAGCTTTCCTGAGTCTTCAGCTTCCAGAGGACAAGCTGGACTTCTGAGCCATCATAATTGCATGAGTCTATTCCTGATAATAAATACCTTTATAAATATTTTATGTATACATACATCTATCCAATACACACAAACACATACACATAAACATACATACAGGCATACCTCGTTTTACTGTGTTTCACAGATTCTGTGCTTTTTAGAGATTGAAGGTGTATGGCAACTCTGTATCTACATCTGCACTATTTTTCTGAGAGCATTTGATAACTTCATGTCTCTGTGTCACATTTGGCAATTTTCAAAATATTTCAAACTTTTTCATTATTGTTTTATTTGTTATGGTGATCTATGATCAACAGTCTTCGTTGTTATTACTGTAATTGTTTTGGGGCACCATGAACTGTGCCCATATAAAACAGGAAACTTAATTGATAAATGTGTGTGTTCTGACTGCTCCACCCACCAGCTGTTTTCCATCAGTCTTCCTCTCCTGAAGCCTCCCTATTCCCTGAGTTACAGCAATACTGAAATTAGGCCAATTAATAACTTTACAATGGCCTCTAAGTGTTCAAGTGAAAGCAGGAGTTGCACATCTCTTGCTTTAACTCAAAACCTAGAAATGATTGAGTTTAGAGAAGAAGGCAAGCCTGAAGCAGAGATAGGCCCCAGCTAGACCTTTTGTACCAAACAGCCAAATTGTTAATGGAAAGGAAAAGTTCTTGAAGGAAATTAGAAGTGCTGCTCCAGTGAACACTCAAGTGATAAGAAAGTGAACCAGCCTTATTGCTGATATGGGAGAAAGTCTGAGTGTTCTGGATAGAAGATCAAACAAGCCACAACATTCCCTTAAGCCAAAGCCTAATCCAGAGCAAGGTCCTAACTCTTTAATACCAGGAAAGCTAAAAGAGGTGAGGAAGCTGCAGAAAAAAATGTGAAGCCAACAGAGATTGATTCCTGAGTTTTGAGGAAAGAAGCCATCTCCATAACATTGAAGTCCAAGGTGAAGCAGCAAGTGCTTATATAGAAGCTGCAGCAAGTTATTCAGAAGATCTAGCTAAGATAATAAATGAAGGCAGCTACATGAAACAGCAGATTTTCAATGTAGATGAAGCAGCCTTCTATTGGAAGAATATGCCATGTAGGACTTTCATAGCTAGACGGGAGAAGTCAATACCTAGCTTCAAAAAGGACAGGCTGACTCTCTTAGGGGCTACGGCAGCTCACGATTTTAAGTTAAAGCCAATGCTCATTTACCATTGTAAAAATCCTAGGGCCCTCAAGAATTATGCTAAATTGACTCTGTCGGTGCACTATAAATGGAACAACAAAGTCTGGATGACAGCACATCTGTTTACAACATGGTTTACTGAATTTTTAAAGCCCACTGTTGAGATCTACTGCTGAGGAAAAAAGATTTTTTAAAAAATATTACTGCTCTTTGACAGTGCACCTGGTCACCCAAGAGCTCTGATGGAGATGTACAAGAGATTAATGTTTTCATGCCTGCTAACACAGTATTAATTCTGCAGCCCATGGATCAAGGAGTAATTTCAAGTCTTATTAGTTAAGAAATATATTTCATAAGGCTATAGCTGCCATAGGTAGTGTGTGATTCCTCAGATGGATCAAGTAAATTGAAAACCTTCTGGAAAGGATTCACTGTTGTAGATGACAGGAAGAACATTTGTAATTCATGGGAAGAGATCCAAATATCAACATTAACAGGAGTTTGGAAGAAGTTGATTCCAACCCTCATGGATGACTTTGAGTGGTTCAGGAATTCAGTGGAGGAAGTAACTGCAGGTGTGTTGGAAATAACACGAGAACTAGACTTAGAAGAGGAGCCTGAAGATGTGACTGAATTGCTGCAGTCTTATGATAATACTTGAATGGGTAAGGAGTTGCTTCTGATGGAGGAATGAAGAAAGTGGGTTCTTGAGATGGAATCCACTCCTGGTGAAGATGCTGTAAAGATTGTTGAAAGGACAACAAAGGATTTAGAATGTTACAAATACTTAGTCAATAAAGCAGTGGCAGAATCTGAGAAGTCCTTTTGAAAGGACTTCTACCATGGGTAAAATGCTATCAAACAGCATGGCATACCACCCAGAAATCTTTCTTGAAAGGAAGAGTCAATCAATGCAGCAAACTTTATTTTCATCTTATTAAGAAATTACCACATCCACCCCGATGTTCAGCAACCACCACCCTGATCAGTCAGCAGCCGTCAACATTAAAGCAAGACCCTCCACCAGCAAAAAGAATAATGCTCACTGAAGGCTCAGATGATGGTTACTATTTTTAGCAATAGAGTATTTTTAAATTAATGTGTATACATTGTTTTTCAGACATAATGCTACTGTACACTTAATAGACTACTGTATAGTATAAACATAATTTTTATATGCACTGGGAAACCAACAATATTGTGTGATTGGCTTTAATGAGGTGGTCTGGAACCGAGCCTGTGATGTCTGAGGTACGCCTGTATATATCCATATATATTGCTTCTGTTTCTCTGGAGAACCTTGACTAATACATATTTTGGTATTGGGAATGGGTATCACTGAGTCTGTGTAGTCCACTACTCTGTGGTACCTGTCTTATCACTATACAAACACAAGAAGCATGTTTATCTTATAGACATGCTAGTAGTCTTTTGGAATATCAACATCCACTTCTAGTGTGAATCTTGAGAATTATCTTAGTCATCATTTTGTTTAAAATGTGTTAAATAAGGGAAAATACATAAAATCTTTCCTATAACAGTAGTCAGAATCATTCAAACCTTTTATTTTTTTCTTTTTTAGCGATTAATGTCTTCTATAAAATGTGAGTATTAATAAGCAAGAATCTTTCTACCAGCAAAACTTAACTGCAGGCCACTATTTAAGGACTTATACTGATTATTACTCTTGATTTAAATATTGAATATATACATTATTCCTGTCTATCTTGTACCTTTAGGCTCATCTCACTCAAACCAAGCCTGTAATTAAACCCTTATATTTTTAATATCAATAGAAATAATTATTAATAAATCACACAATCATGGGGTACACTTAGTAATTTTATTATTAACATTGTTTTATTATAAAATCTAGATTTATTATGAAAACTAAGTAAGAACCGTAGTATTTTGGAGATTTGTCATCTTAGTGACAGTTAAATGTTACTTAACCTAAAGTGTAGATCATTATAGAATTATTTATCCATGTAGAGAACACATTGATCTTAGAAAGCTTTCAAATTACTTGAATTTATCTTTTCCTTATAAATAAATACTCCAAAAATTATTGCATATATTTGTGTGGAATGTACTCTAAAAAATAAAAGGGATGCTTTTTAAAGATTACATCAAATATAAATATTAGTTTATAGACAAGATAATTCCAAAGTTGTTCAAAATAAATGGATTTTCTTCATTAGGAAACATGCTTGAAGTTTTATTTACTTTGTCAGTTTGGTAGTGAATACCTTGTAAAATCTGTAGAAAAATGGTAATTTTTATTCTGACCATTTTCAGAACTATTTTCCCTTTAAGAATCACCTTTGTTTCAGTGAACGATCCAAACTCCTTAGCATGGCATACAGATTGTCAGTGTTTTGATCTTTACTAACTTTCCAGCCTTGTGGATTTAAGTTTGAATCACTCTCAGATGTGCTATGTTCTCTCTACTACATATTCTATGCCTATCCTTCCTTAACTATCATCTCATCCCCTAGGCTCCTAACTGATATCACTAACTCTGAAAAGACTTTTCCAGAAGCCTCCTCCAAATCTAAATACAATCCTGTCTACACTGGCAAAACATCCTCCTTAAATCAACATCACATAATGGCTAATTTTCTTTACCTTGACCCTCCCACCCAAGATCATAAGCTCATTAAAATTCAGAACATTTTATTCATTTTTATGTTTCAGAGCCTGGTTTAGTGTTAAATAGTTAGAGTTCCATACATGTTTATTTAGAAAGTTGCAAATTAATGGACAAAAAGAATTTCGTGCAAAAATAATAAATTCCAAAGAAGATTTATTGTGTGCTCTAGAAAGAAAAATGAGATGAGTTATCTTTCGTAATAATTCACAGATAAGTATATAGGTACGTAGATAGATTGGGTAGATAATATCTCAAGCATAAAGAAAAAGATCTAGTAATAATGTGACCTTCAAAGAAAATATTAAAGAAAATTACTAAAATAGGAATCTTACTAATTTTTTAAAAGTGAGAACATATATATTAAAAATAACTTTAGTTCCATTTCTTATACCACATCAATATAAAATGTTTACTCAGTAGACAGTTAGTTATTAGAGTTTATTGAATTATTAGAGCTTTAGAATTTGAGGAATAATAAGAGTTCGTAAGGAGAGTGAATAAAAGAAGTAAACCAGGATTCACTCTTTTAGAGGATTTTAAGCTGGAAATAATTACACCGATAATGTAGTTGCTAATGACTTCACTAGTATCTCTAATTCAAAAATATGTGATACAAGCAAAACTATTTTATTATTGTATTTCTGATTTGCCTAATGCCTCATAGTTTCTAATTGTGAAATATGGTCTTCTAAATTGTTTAGTGAAATATGATATTTTGTCGTACTTGCATTTTCCAGTAACTTCCTCCACTATCCCATTACCTTTGTCAAGTTGTCCACATAATCTTAAAATTCATCAATCATTGTTGAACTATAGCATCTTTCACTTTATTGTTATTTCCTTGATATATTCTTACTAAGACTGATATTCATGTCTTTCCCCCTTGGTATGTCTGAGTTTTGGGGTGAAAAGAAAGTCAAATATTTTCCTTATGAAAACATTATGATATGATTTATTATGTTTAAATAGAAATTTCTAAGACCAAAGGAATTTACCAACTAAAAAATTGTTATATGCTGCCAATGGTGATGCCACCAGCATATCATTACTGGGGTAAAGTGTGTCAAACGACCTCATATCATCTATATTTTTATTACTGTCCATGATATGGCCCTTGGGTTTATGAGATTAAAACACATTTCATGTAAACATAAGTCAAGAAATTGATATACAATATCAGAATGCCAAAATATGAATGTGAAATGACAAATTACACTCACTCGTTATCAGTGTAATGAATGTATATATTCTTCTGTTAATATATTTATGAAAGAAAGAAAATTAAAAGATTGACTAGAGAACATGAGTGGGGGAATATTGAGTGAATGTAATATTTAATAAAATATTTAGCAATACCATGCAGACAACTTAATGAATGTGTATTTCTGCCAGTGTGGCAAGAAACAACCTACTGTAATTTACAAATTACACATGCCAATGGAAGTGGAATACAGAAATTCCATTTGCTAAAGCTACAAGTCTCTTTGGAGTAAGTTTGGATAGGAGTTATTATTGCATTGTGACTCTCCCTTTTCATATTTATAGTATCCAAAGTCCCTTTATTTTATTTATTTTTTATTTATTATTATTTTTTTTTTTTGCGGTACGCGGGCCTCTCACTATTGTGGCCTCTCCTGTTGCGGAGCACAGGCTCCGGATGCTCAGGCTCAACGGCCGTGGCTCACGGGCCCAGCCGCTCCACAGCATGTGGGATCTTCCCGGACCGGGGCATGAACCCGTGTCCCCTGCATCGGCAGGCAGACTCTCAACCACTGCGCCACCAGGGAAGCCCCTAAGTCCCTTTATTTTGATAAATTTTTTTTATATCTAAATTTTTAATTACTTTAGATTCCAATATTTATTGAATGGAAGCTAATTTTGTCCCTTTTATGTGTGAAAAAGAACAAGATAGGCTATCTGGAAAAGACACTGTGTTCTATGACAAACCATAGATCATTGTGGTTAAGGTTATCAGTGTCAGGATCAAATCAAATCCTCCCTGTTTCATTTAACATCTGTGTGGGCTTCAAAGAATCTAACAGATTTAATCTTCATTTATCTCATAAGTAAAATGGGAATAACGTGCTTTGTAAATGTAATAAGAGAATCCTTACCAATGTATCTGGCACATAATAAGTATTAGATAAATGTCAGTTGTTATTATCATTGATATTATTAATTTAGGCCAGTGGAAAAAAGTACTGAAACCCAGATCAAGACTTTTTATCAAATATATTTTGAATTTTGTTTATAAGTTAGTTATGAACAAAATATATGTAAGTATATGTAATGTAATAAATAAAGTTAAAAATACATAAATACTACATATTTCATTATCTATTAAGACTTTCAAAATTCCTGGAGAAATTCTTCTCTAGTATTTTAGGCTCACTGTCTTAAGGGTATGTGCTTAGTTGCTATATTATAAAGTTATATCTTTGATTTATTCTTTCCAAAAGTCAAATTAGTAAAGTTGTGTCAGAGTTATAGCATTATCATGGCATTTTTAGAAACCATGGGATCTGGTTACATTACTGAAGAATTTAAAGCCAAGGTCTGAAAGAGAGTTGATCTGGTTTGTAACTTTAAATTTTTAATGTACATTTACTATTTACAATTTACTTTACTTTCATTGATCTTATAACTTTAAGTGGGGCTTCCCTGGTGGCACAGTGGTTAAGAATCCGCCTGCCAATGCAGTGGACACGGGTTCAAGCCCTGGTCCGGGAAGATCCCACATGCTGCAGAGCAACTAAGCCCGTGCGCCACAACTACTGAGCCTGCGCTCTAGGGCCCGCGAGCCACAACTACTGAGCCCACGTGCCACAACTACTGAAGCCTGTATGCCTAGAGCCCGTGCTCTGCAACAAGAGAAGCCACCACAATGAGAAACCTGCGCACCACAACAAAGAGTAGCCTCCACTCGCTGCAACTAGAGAAAAGCCCGCATACAGCAATGAAGACCCAACACAGCCAAAAATAAAATATATAAATTTATTTTTAAAAAAACTTTGTGACAGAGAAATATTAAAATCTTTGCTTAAGATTAATATAGAGCCAATCAAAATTATTATCATTTACACAATGATTTCTCTCCTTTCCTTTGGTTATGTGATAAATTTTTAGTTCTATAGTATGTTATATTCTGAGCCATGTGTATTCTTAAATAACTATCAACAAAAAGTTAAATTAACTCTTTGGATCTGATTTATAAAATGGATTAGTAAATGTAGCCTAAGGATTGTGTAAGCTTTTTTTTGACTGGAAATTCACTTGGCTTCAGAGTAATACAGCAAACCACAATTTCAGGTAGACTCCAGAGAAGTAGTACTTCTGGGAATGAGTGTAGTGTTCTAAATGTTCTGGAGGCTTGCTATAGTGTTTTTCCTGCTTTCCTTCACTTCTTTTCTTCTTCATATGCCTGAAGAAAACCTCGGGCACTAGATACTGCAATAAATTGTTATGAGTGTTATATTAGGAAAGAAAAGGAGCTCTGAGGCACAGAACAGGGATATATTGTCTATTCTGTGAGGTCAGGAAAGTCCTTCCTGAGGAAGTTTTGAAGGGATAGAACGAATACTAATTACATGGGACAGGTTTTCCAGGCAGAGACAATAGCATATTTAAAGGCTCCAGGAAAAAAATAAAGGAAAAATATCCATTTACCTTTCTATCTAGCTGTTTATCTGTCTGTCTGTGTGTGTGTCCTTCACAGCTTTCACTGAAGTTACAATGATGATTATACCCACAGATTAAAGCCACATGCTAGACAACCAATGCAGACTCTGTAAGGAGATGCCCTGAAACCTGCGTTGTGTCTCTTAGCCCACCTTACTCTAAAAGGCTTTTGTTGAAAGCAGCTGAGATATTTACTTGGAAGATATTTTTGGAATGCTATAGGATATACTGTCCTCTCCCAATGGAAAGAGGAGATGTTTGCTTCCCTTTCACCTCAAGTTAAAAGCACCAGATTTGAAAGGAACTGCTTGGAGACCAGGGCATGCATATCTGAAACTTACAAGACAGGTTTCTGAATAAAAAGGAGAAAGGTTGGGGCCATTGGCTTGAAATGGCAGAGTAGTAAAAAAAACTCCAGGTTAACTGCACTTTTACTTCTGGCAGCAGTGGAAAAATACAGAAAGGATTGATGACAATTTATCTGGTTCAAATATGGGTCATAGTGTAGGGATAATGGGATCTACCTTTAAAAAGTATGCTAATTGAAAGAAGCAAAAGACAAAATCTATGTACTGTATGATTCCATTTATATAAAATTCTAAAAACATATGTTATAGTAACAGAAAGCAGATTAGTGGTTGCCCCAAATTAGAGAGGTTTGAGTGCAAATGGGCATGGGAAACATTTTCCAGGTGAAGGAAATTTCTACATATTAATTGTGGTTAGATAATTGCAGAAAATTACCCAAATGTATTAATCTGTACTCTTAAAAGTAGTGAATTCATTTTATATAAATAATACTTTAAGAAAGTTAGAGGGAAACTAAAAAGAAAATGGACATATGATAGCAAAATTACTTTCTTTCCAGCACATCTACTTTGAAAAATGTGCTTAAAAAATTCTTCTGGCTACTGGCAGTAATTACCAGATGAAAGCTCAAATCTCCAAAAAAAGGAAAGAGTCAGAAAGCATAAATATTTACATATACATTAAAGTTTATTCATTATAGTTGTAATTTAATACAAAATTAATGAAGTATTCTGCAGAATATGTGGAAGTATAATATGACAAGAAAAGCACAAAATGAGAATCCTTGAAAATGTATCTTGTCACTGACATTGACAGAGGGCTTTTAACTATCTAAAGGAAATTGAACAGATTTAAGGCCAGTCCCAGATTTTACATAAAAGCAGCAATAATATCAGAATTTTGTGGGAGGAAAAAGTTAAGGTTATTTTCTACTTGTACTCTAAGAGAGTCTTTGTCTTAATGCAGGCCCTTTATAAAGCAGAGCATTTAAGTCCTGATTACTAAGATTATTTATTTTGGATGTGCAAACCTAGAGAGTTGAAGGTGAGAAGGAAGAAAATGTGGGATAAGAAGAGATAGGAGCAATGTGTGCTACAAGGTAATGAAAGATGGCTACGTGAGCTGTGAAGAAGACCTATATTATGCTTAAGGTTCACGAGGAAACACCAGATGGTGGGGCAATGTATATACGGATGAAAGAAGAGCATTTCATCTGCTCAGCTTTTTCTTGTCCGTTATTTCCATTTCTAAAGTTAACCCTAAAAGGGAGTGAACTCCCAGGCATTTCCACATTGTCTCATCCCAGCCTCACAGACTGCTCAGGAATATAGGTAAGATTCCCCATGAAATAGAGATAAAAATTTGATGGCAGAGAGTTTAGTGGGTTGTGCTCTCTCGAACAGCCACTATAAAGGAGGAAGAACAGTGAGGCAGTTACAACAGAATGCTGAGTTCAGCTACAGAGCCCTATATAGTCATCCTCAAGCCAGGCAAAAGGGTCAGAATTTTGTCTGTCCAGGGTGAACGTATGACTTCACAGGAGCCTTCTGCTGAGGATAATACCTAGAAAATTTCGGCTGTGTTGTCAGCAGGCAACATTTCCAGCCGCTAAAAAACAAGTTTCCTGGGCTTCCCTGGTGGCACAGTGGTTGAGAGTCCGCCTGCTGATGCAGGGGACACGGGTTCGTGCCCCGGTCCGGGAAGATCCCACATGCCGCGGAGCGGCTGGGCTCGTGAGCCATGGCCGCTGAGCCTGCCCGTCCGGAGCCTGTGCTCCACAACGGGAGAGGCCACAACAGTGAGAGGCCTGTGTACCGCAAAAAAAAAAAAAAAAAAAAAAAAACAAGTTTCCTGTCTTTGGAGGGAATATGTGAGTGACTCATTGCAGTGTCCACCATATCCCACTTTGTGATGTGCTTTTTATTCAAGTAACAGAGAAGTGACTCCATGCAGTATGTGGGACATGCGGGGGCATGCTAGCCAGGGAAACTTTAGCCAGATGGGGTAGCTTAGCCAAGGTAAGACTCAGGCTATGCCCCTGGAAGAGCAATGTAGCTGCCAAACTGGAGTAGGTGTATAAAATTTGTGTCTGACCAGTCAATTCTTTATATGTACAAGTTATTACTCAGAGGATTCAGGGATTCATAGAGCATTCAGTTAATTGAAGAAAGTTCAATATGATGTGGAGTTAAGTGTAAGCAGGGCAGAATGTGAGATGCACTTAGAGAGTAAAGCAAGTGCCAGTTTATGTCATGCCTGAGAAGCAACATTTGAAAGTTTAGACTTTATTCTATGATAAATCAGGAAACATTGTCAGAAGTGACATGATCCAATGTGAACTGCAGAAAGGTTGCTTTTCTGCAGAACGAAAAATGGAGAAAATGAATGTTTAAAAATCGGGAAATTACTTGATCGAGGACTTCACAAACAGCATATTCAAAACACCAAAAAACATGTAAGTTGCTGGGCATAATTAATCACTCAGGAAATGAAAATTTACCCAAAATTAGATACTATATACCCATTATGTAAAAAAATGTTTTCTTGGAGATACAGAGTACTGGGAACTATCATTACTGTCATGATTTTGGATTGATAAATGAATGAGAGTCCATCCATTTACAACATAAAACATACAAATAAAGGAGTGGAGACTATGAGAAAGAGATCAAATTCATTTTTATATTTGTTGAGTTTTAGGTGTCTCTGGACAGCCAAATGCAAGTGCCCAGGTGTTAAGTAGACAGGGGTAATAATATTAAAATATGGGTAGTATTAGGAACACTGGTTATAGATGAGGTTTACTATAAATTTTATGGAAAGTGATAATAACAAGATCTTGGGAGGAATATCAATATTCAAGGGCTGTGTAAAGGATGGTAGATCCATGAATGAAACTAAGAACAGATGGCCCTCTACAGATGTTTGAAGAATACTTACTGCCCAGAAAGTGCCAGTAGGTGTGGTCAAGTGAGAGAAATGATACAGAGAAGTAAATAAGATAAGTACCAAAAAGAGCATATTAAGAATGAAGTTTTGAATGTATTAGTGAGTGCTGTGTTACTAGAGTGTTGAGGGAAAAGTTAAGTTGATTGGTGAGGAGGAGAAGTGCATGTAATAATATGAAACAATGAGTATAGAACATGCTCTGAAAAACACTTTCTGAATCACATATATGGAATATGAGAGAACCTATTTCTCTTATTATATTGACTTTCTTGAATGTGTGCATTTTCAGTAGAAACAACTATGTTTAAGTTGAACTCCTTGAAGGCAAATATAAAAAGCTGTACACATTCAACAACTTCTGTTTTATCTATTTAAAACCATTGCCAGAGGTCTTACTCTAGAAGGGTATATCAACCAAAAGATATTAATAAAATACTCTCAGTGTCATTGTTCCCTTTGTTATCTATTGGATTCTTAACTTTCTGCTGCACTTGTATATTTTTACCTCACATCAGCTATTGGGTTAAAATTTAAACAAGTTAACTAGCAGCTCTGCAGGTGACTTATGCCTGAACAAAAGAAAAATAACACTAATAAAGCATAAGAAGAAGAATGAAAGATGTATCCAAAGCTTGACTTTACAGATAGGAATGCTTCTAAACTTTGAGTGATAATTGGATAATTGGATAATTTGAGTGATAATTGGATAATTTGAGTGATAATTGGATAATTTTTAAGAAAAACATTTGTAAAACCCATTGTTGATTGTTTTAATACTAAAACTAAGTGTAATGCCTCATATTTCAGCTCTCATTCAACCATTTTATATATATATATATACACACACACAAACATACGCTATGTTATATTATTAAAATATATCGTATATATAAATTAAATTAAAAGCAACCGTATGCACATCATCAATATTAATATAATGTGATAGATGAGGTTTTACACCTCTCAAACTGAGTGTGATATTGACTGCAGCAAACAAATTCTTCTCAGTTTGGCATGTTATAATACCATTTTCAATTCTGCCTCAATTGTTCTTTAATTTCACAATGTGCAATTGTGCTCATATATTTAGATGTACACTTGTGGACTAAGTTCACTTCTTTTTCCCCCCTTCCACTATAGTTCCTGACAATGAAAGTAGCACTTGGCACCAGTAAGATATTAAATATAAAGGGAAACATATATTGACGTGAAATGGTAGCTTTCTCTTTTTAAGTGTTTAACTAGATAATACAAAATTTATATATGCGTTTATATAATTATTGAAGAGACCCACAAAATTAAAAAATTTCATAAGGAACCTAGAAAATTACCAATGATATGTTTACTGGTGCTTCTGCTGGGTTCATGGAACCCAGCTGGAGAATCACTGAAGAAATGGGATCTGGAATTGGACAAACCTTCAAATCCTGGATCTAGCACTCTCTGGTGATATGATCTTGAACAAATTGCTTAACCATTCTAAGATTCCTTTTGTTTACGTACATGGTGAGTAAAAATAGTAATATTACCAAAGAAGAGCAAAGTGTTCATCATACTTTCTTATATTTATTAGACACTTAAAAATGTTAACTATTATATTATTAGATTGTCTGTATTCTCATCTCTTAGAGGAAAGGATGAAGATTGACCAGCAAAACTATAGACAGTACTAAAGGTGCTGGAGTGAAGCTACCTGGTGTATAGACTTATTGGAATGTGAAAGTTTAAGGTTTGTAGCATTCTAAACTGATTTAATTTAAGAGTTGATAATACATGGTATGGATTTTAATAGCTTGCTAACCTTTACTGAGTCCAGATAAAATGTTGCATAAAGCAAAAGGATTTTGATACCTTCAATCCTTTTGATTTCCTTTTCTTGCCCTATACTTTCTCAGTTTCTTACTCCCCAACAAACTGTCCCTCCAGCTTCAAAATGAGACTGCATCTTACTTGAACTTTCCAATTAGTTGTTATTGATTTCAGTCGTTCATTAAGTAAACATTTATTAATCCATCCTACCCTACTCCATGAATGTGGTGTTATCATAAAACTGAATAATTATACTTTAAAAAGTCATATTAAAATATAACACCCAAACTGTTACTAAGGATATAGTTGCTTTCTCAGTGTTTTAATCTAATAAGAGCTCTACTGGTGAAGTATACAAGGAATATATTTGACATGGGTCTTCTTGGCTTTAGAATCAACACAATTTCAGCCCCATCCAGTTATCTCTCAGGACCCAGGCATTTCCTCATCTTTCTAAACACCTAATTCATTACCTTTCATATTCCTTCAAAGCACAGTAAAACACAGTTAGTGAAAGCCCATAATTAGTACAAGGTCTGAACCTAGAGAGGAGAAATGTCACAAATTTATTTTATTTCTATTCCAATGTTCCTTCTTCAACTTAACATAGCACCTCCTTGAATATACCAGGAAAAATAATATGAGAATATAAATTAATCAATTGTGTAATCACACAATTCCAAATATTTATTTTATAATATAAGAAAGGAGTTTTACAAATGACAATGAGTAGAGCTTAAATGAAGAAGTGTTCTCCTGAGTACCTCCCATGAGCACTATGAGAATTAATGAGTTAATATTTAAAAAGTAATTTGAAATATTTTGATGAGAAATACCATTAAGTACTTTATAACCTCAACTTCTTAATTAAAATCTCTGAGGAATATCATTTTATTACTGCCAAATACAAGTACAGGGTGTCTTCTTCAGTGTGACCTACAGTATAAAATTATAAATTTTTCCCCTCAAATTACAAAGACTGGACAGTGTTTTGTCAAAGTTAGATACTTAGGGTTAAAATTTAAAAGAAAGAGGTCTCTATTTATTCAGAAGAAAAAAATTTTATTCAATTTTAGAACATAGACCTTACCTGAAGTGAGGCTGTTAAAATATCAAAATATATATAGTTTCTTGATAATGTATTCAATCACTTACAAAACACCAATGAAGAAATAAGTTCTAGATGGTAGCTAAATAAATGACTGATACGATACTCAGCAGACGTAGTTAATGTGCAAACATATTAGATCTGTGCAATTAAAGGTTGGAAGAGATGGCAAGGGAGGAAGTAGTTATTAAAATCGCTGCAAAAAAGAAGTTTCCGTATTAAAAAGATAAATGCAAAGCAGATAACCAGTTTTTGTGTGGTGTTCTTAGCTCATTTATATGAAACATTTATATGAATGGCACAGCCAATGCTCATTCCAATCTGTAATTCTATAAAATGTACAAGAGGGAACTAAAAATGTATCATTAATACTAGGTCTAATTTCCATAATTTATAGAACTCAGAACTCTAGGCAATAATAAAAGCAGCATTAAATAGCTTGGTTTATGTCATTTAGTGACTTTCTTCTTTACATGACCATTGTTAATTCTTTCACTAAAAGGTACTTCAAATTCTCTATTTAAAAAAATCACCAAAACAACATCACCAAGTCAAGAATCTATCTAAAATTAATAACATTTTTGTTATTTATAATACTGCAAAGTTTTCAACTGATAAGAAGAATAACATTGAATATTGCCTATAGTTCTTAATAAATCTTGTTTCTACTAAGAAAATGATGTTTCTAACTGATACATTTCTTATTTTATTTGAAATGTACACAGTCAGAAAAGTGAGATATTGCCTTAGTGGCATTATTAGGAGGAAAAATGCCTTCAAAGGTACTTAACTGGTTCAAATATTAAAACTGTGGCTTTACAGTGAGGTCTGTGTTAATGGATAACTTAATTATCCAACTTTAAAAAAACTTATCTACCAAATATCACTTGAAACATTTAACCATACAAAATGAAACTAATATGCTTCAAGTTCATGCTATACAAACAATCACTGACAAATATTTACTTCTGATATATAGATCTTTCTTGACTTATGATGGGGTTACATGCTGATAAAGCCATCATAAGTTGAAAATATCCTAAGTTGAAAATGCATTTAATACACCTAACCTACCAAACATCATAGCTCAGCCTAGCCTACCTTAAACGTGCTGAGACACTTGCATTCGTCTACAGTTGGGTAAAATCATCTAATACAAAGCATATTTTATAATGAATTGTTGACTCATGTAACTTATTGAATACTGTACTGAAAGTGAAAAAGAGAATGGTTGTGTGGGTACAAAGTGGTTGCAGAGTGTATGGGTTGTTGATTCTCACGATTGCGTGGCTGACTGGGAGCTGTGGCATCATGCATCACCAGAGAGTATCTCATATGTCACTAGCCTGGGGAAAATATCAAAATCTGAAATTCAAAATTCAAAGTATGGTTTTTACTGAGTGCATATTGCTTACACACCATAATAAAGTTGAAAAATCGTGAAATTCAACCATTATAAGTCAGGATCCTCTGTATTAAGGGACTGTAAACATAAGCTTTTATGTAGTTTTATGTTAAGTCTAGAAAAATCTGAAGATTTCCATGTTGCCTCTTTTCCTAGTAATAAAGCTCTGAAGTTATTATTATTATTATTATTATTATTACTAGATGCATTTAAATCAGAATACTTTTGCAGTTCTTTTTGTATTTTAAGACATTTTTAAAAAACAATTTCACCAGTCAACTATTATCTATAATTGCAGGTGCTGTTGTATATTCTACTTACTTGAGAGGATTAGAAAACTTTAGAATCTCACCAATGTACTAGAGCAAAATAAATCAGTTGTCATAATTTTTTTCTCTCAGCTCCACAATTTCTTTTTCTCATGTGAGATGATCAGAAATCTTTCCTATGCTGCTCTGAAAGTGTTGGGTCATAGCCTGAGCCTGGGGCAAAGGCACCAGAGAGAGTTCTTAAGGCAAATACTTTTTGGAAGATTTTGGAAAAGTAAGCCTCAGGATAGATTCTACTGACAATTATCCTTGTTATAACAGATCACAGAAAAAATATTTCTGTGTCTTGAAGGAAAATGTTCTCAAAGGAGATGGACTTTAAACTGGATTCCATAAGGACAATAGAATTCTGTTAGGTGGAGAATGATGTGGAAGGCTAATACAAATGGGGAAATATTATGGGATATTAAAATAATTCTACAAAGAGTAGTATGGGAAACAATTAAATTGTGTTAAAGAAGTAGCTTGGTATCTTTGATCTGTCAACAAATCAGTAACGTAATGTAATATCCCCTCTAGACCGTGGAGGTCAATTTGTTCTATGTTAAAGTATGGTATTATCCTGTGGGTTAAAAACCACAAAACTTTTGATCATATAACATATTCGTTAGAAAAAAAAAAGCTAAAAATGGACTTCTGTATGTTATCTATTTCTGTGTAGCAAATCACCCCAAAATGTAATGTCTTTAAACAATAAGCAGTTTATCTATTCATGATTTTCTGGTCACCAATTCGAGCTAAGCTCAGCTAAGTGATTACTTATCTATCTATCTATCTATCTATCTGTCTGTCTATAATCAATGTGTCTATCTGTCGATCTTCCATCTATTTTTACTATATGCTGAGCACTCTTCTAAGGGCTTTACAATGATTATAATCCTTCCAGAAAATTCTATGTAGAATTTTTTTATTATTATTATCCTTATTTAGAACAATGGAAACTGAAGCGCACACATAAGGGACGTGCCCAAGTCACAAAAGAAGTAATTGATATAACCAGGCTGTAATTATAGAAAAGTGAGATTTCACTTTTCTATCATAACTGATGACATAGGAACATATGAAATGGTCCATAGAGAAAATTAAATCAGGGGCTCAGAACAGAATCATAAAGAATACCAACATAGAAGTGATAGACAAAGGAAGAAAAACATTTTAACTATGCTCATAAACCTGGCAGTGCAGCAGAAACCTGAGGAGTTTTAAAGAATAAATACCCATACCCTGGGATCCAGTAAATACTGTGTGGGGCTTCAGAACCTGTATTTTTTCATACCAGAATTAGGTAATTCTGATGCATCCACTTTGCAAACATGCATTAAAAACTTTGAGATTATCTAAGAATTGTAAATGAGTAGCCAGAAAGCTGGTAGATGATCTGTTAGAGTTTAGGAAGTCAAGAGGAGATACTATTTCAGGTAAGAAGATGTGGTTGGTACTTTGCTAGGAGAGACTTGAACATTTTAAATTCTAATGAAAAAAATAATCAATAGAAAAAGAGAATTAGAAAATATAGGAGGGATATGTGATAACCGTGGAATAAGTCCCTAAAGAGGTAAGAAAGTGTTAAAATAGAAATTGAGAGATTAGTCTTTAACAAGAGAAGGGGCATATTTCCCAAGTGCAAGCAGATGTGGGAAGTTTGAGCATAGAAAGTGTAAACAAAGCAATTTACAGTGTATGATAAATAATTTCCCAAGGATACAAAGTAAAATTTAAAGAAAGATTTGAAAGCCTAGTTTTACTTAGAGAAGAATATAGTTTCCTTGTACCGGTCTGAAAATTTGTGATATTTCCCCTCACCAGCTCCCAGCAACCATTGTATAAGAAAGATGAATCAATCCAAGTTCAGTGTTTTGCCAGACATGGATAATGAAAAGGAAGTGAAACTCACTGACTGAACTTGATCAGGGTGGGAACATCAAGTCTAGGTTGCACAAGGAAGGGAGTTGTCATTAGGTACTTGGATATTTGGGGATATGGGGAGAGACAAGATTAAATTATAGTTTAGAACAAAGTATTTCAAGACAGAAGGGATCAGGTATACATTCTAGTTTTGCCATGAACTGGCTCAATGACTTTGGGTACAGTTTATTTATCATTGTCACTTATCTGAGACTAAAACTCTGCAACTTAGTCTCTTTAGCAGAAAGTATCAATCAATGAATGTATTCAATTATTCAGGTGTTACCCATTCAAGCTTTCTTTCCAAGTTTTGTCTTCCTCTCACCTGGCAATCTGAGGATAACTGACAAAGATCCCCAGCAGTGTTTTCACCATGATCCCTGGTACATTTTTCCTAATTTATTTCTTTCACCCCTTTTCTCTCTTCTAAAGTCTAAGCACCTGCACACAAATGTTGGTGAAATATTTATTTAAGTGGACACTTACAGATCTCAGTGGAATTTGAAGGAAGGGGGTTACTTTCTCAGTCTTTCTAATTTTAAAGCCTGGTGCTGTCACTTACACCCATGTGGCTGTCTGTACATCATATCTGCCCACCAGGGGTCTGGGTAGGCTGGGGTTTTTGCTGTTCTTAGTACAAATAGATCAGAATTCTCAGGTAGCTCTCTGTCCTTTCCAAGCTTCTTGGCTTCTGGTTTAGTGGATCCTCAGAAAAGTGGTCTCATCTCTCCATAAGCCCCACAACTATCCCATTAACTAGTGCCACGCAGTTCTTTTGGGTTCACAGTCAATCCCTCACCTGAATCAGTTTCTGTGCACTCAGCTCACTTCTACCACAATAAGCACTATCAGAATTCTTTTCATCATCTTCTGTGCCTGACTGTGCATAAAAACCCATGTTCCCTCTGGCAACACTACAAGATTTTTCAGTCATGCCTTACTGAAATGATTTATTTCAGTGAGTTGTCAACATGTAGCAAATTGTAGAAAAGTTAACAGTCACCAGACCACTCTATAAAACCAACAAATATGACTGTTTTAATCAAATTTTTCTAAAAATCATCCCTAGAGGTAGAAGGGAAGTGGAAATCATTTTTAGGTTCACCAAAACTCTTTTGTACTGTTCTGGTCCCTCAAAACTCCCCACTGTTTTTTCCACTGGTAGCCAGGTTTGATAGCTGGCCCAGGGATGGGGCAGTAGGCAGAGGAGGGAGAGTACAACTATGGTTAGAAATTCCCTGCAAAGATTGACTGCTACTGAGCCTAGCAGCTTGCAGTGCTCTGGGTTTGTACTCAGGTATTTATACTATAAGGAAGGAAGAAGTATTCTCTTGGAAAAGGAAAAAAAAGAAATGTTCCTATCTCAAGGTATTACCACAAGTACATACTTCAATCTTAGAATGTTACACTAGGCATGTGACCTTGAGATTAAAGCTTAAAGCCCTAAGAGTTCATTCACATAGAACTTGCTCAATAAACATAACAGTATTAATATTATACTATTATAAAATCAGTCCATGGTTATTATATTTTTAATCAGAGAGTGAAAATGATGACCGCAAATTTTAAAGGAAAAAGCAGGTTCTGCAATTAAACTAGGGGAGTGTAGAAGACAAAGATAGGATTCAAAATATTAATAATTGAAAGGGTAACAATCCATCTTTGAATAAGCTGGCTTTTTGATACAGTAGAACCTTTCCAGATGCTCAATTTTTTTCTTTTGAGGACCTAAGGTGTTGGCTGTCTCTTTGATTTTTAACATTGTTTTTTAGTCTTTTCAGGGATCATTGCTCTTTACCTGGATCACTACTGCTATACCCAAAACACACACAGCTTGTGTTTCTGAATAAAAGAAATAACTTACAAGATATTTTGTAAATTTTCGTTATTGTTAGTAACTACTGGGGAAACAGCTCACCGTCCAAAATTCAAAACAACAAAATCTTAATTACTCTGCTCACTCCTAGGTCTATATTCATTTTTACCAACTAGGTTCTTAGGAAAGACTATAACATACTGAACAAGTGAAATGGAGAATGGGGAGGAGGTTAGAGATTTCAGCATATCTAAACCATGAAGAGAAGGGGTTCTATGGTTTATTAATTGTATTGTGCTACTCTCGGGTGGCTGATTGAATATGAGGACAGGTAATAAATATTTACTACATTAGGAGATGGGCAAGCTTCCCAATGCTTCAGGATTACCCAGTTAGACTTGGAATCAACATAGTTAGAATGAAATCACTATTATAAACGTTTAAAGTAAGTAGGGACTTTTAAATGAATTTCTAAATTTCAAAAATGTTAAAAAAATTTATAACCACTTATGTTTTATGTTTTTTTTCTTGGATGACATTACCTTCTGAAAATGTTTCTGGTGTACCTGTAAAATAAAGGTGTTGTTTAATTTGGTGTGCATTGCCCCTGTCAGGTAATTAATGCAAGCTCATCATGAGGAAGACGTGTATAAAAAAAAGAGAGTATATCTTCTTTATGAAAATTTAACCATTTTGGACAGAAGACTGAGGGAATTAACTACTAATCAAAAATTTTTAATTTATAAACTGGAAGTAGCCTACATACCAAAGGTGTATTAAATTTACATATGGTCATCTCAAAACATTCAAAATGGCTCATGCGTCTAATTATTAGTAATTTTTGTATTATCACAAGAAAACATAATAAAGTCATATTTGCTTCAATTTACAAATCAAATAGTAATAAAAATGTGAAGGGATCAAAGTAAGATCAGGCTAAAAGAGGTTGTTAGTGTTTAATATGCCTAGAATGTCAATTTTCAAATTTTTTTTTTAATTTTTCTAGTACTTTGCTTTTTGAAAGGCTGTAATCCTCAAACATCTTGCTTTTCTGATGAACTTGATATATAAAATTCCGGTAATAAAAAATTCTTAGATTTAATATTTACAATCTTTTATTATCTCTTTTTTTGTTGTTGATCCATATTGAAATAATTCTCAAGTAGAAAATTTTTTAAGTGTATTCAAAACCATTGTCCCTTAACTGAAATTCTTTCTTTTTTGACATTAACTCTTTCCCTTTATTTTAATTTATTATACTATTGAGTGATGATACAGCTACATTCTTCTATAAAATGCCATATTTTTGGTGATGCAATATTGTGTATACAATTCAGAATTACTTGGTATTTTGTTGGTTTTTTGTTTTTGTTTTTTTGTTTTACATCTTTATTGGAGTATAATTGCTTTACAATGGTGTGTTAGTGTCTGCTTTATAACAAAGTGAATCAGTTATACATATACATATGTTCCCATATCTCTTCCCACTTGCATCTCCCTCCCTCCCACCCTCCCTATCCCACCCCTCTAGGTGGTCACAAAGCACCGAGCTGATCTCCCTGTGCTATGCGGCTGCTTCCCACTAGCTATCTATTTTACATTTGGTAGTGTATATATGTCCATGCCACTCTCTCACTTTGTCAGAGCTTACCCTTCCCCCTCCCCATATCCTCAAGTCCATTCTCCAGTAGGTCTGTGTCTTTATTCCTGTCTTACCCCTAGGTTCTTCATGACATTTTCTTTTCTTAAATTCCATATATATGCATTAGCATACGGTATTTGTCTTTCTCTTTCTGACTTACTTCACTCTCTGTGACAGGCTCTAGGTCCATCCACCTCATTACAAATAGCTCAATTTTGTTTCTTTTTATGGCTGAATAATATTCCATTGTATATATGTGCCACATCTTCTTTACCCATTCATCCGATGATGGACACTTAGGTTGTTTCCATGTCCTGGCTATTGTAAATAGAGCTGCAATGAAAATTTTGGTACATGACTCTTTTTGAATTATGGTTTTCTCAGGGTATATGCTCAGTAGTGGGATTGCTGGGTCATATGGTAGTTCTATTTGTAGTTTTTTAAAGAACCTCCATACTCATCTCCATAGTGGCTGTACCAATTCACATTCCAACCAGCAGTGTAAGAGTGTTCCCTTTTCTCCACACCCTCTCCAGCATTTATTGTTTCTTGATTTTTTGATGATGGCCATTCTGACTGGTGTGAGATGATATCTCATTGTAGTTTATTTTTTTTAAATTAGTTTCTGCTTTATAACAAAGTGAATCAGTCATACATATACATCTGTTCCCCCATCCCTTCCCTCTTGCGTCTCCCTCCCTCCCACCCTCCCTATCCCACCCCTCCAGGCGGTCACAAAGCACCTAGCTGATCTCCCTGTGCTATGCGGCTACTTCCCACTATCTATCTACCTTACGTTTGGTAGTGTATATATGTCCATGACACTCTCTCGCTTTGTCACAGCTTACCCTTCCCCCTCCCCATATCCTCAAGTCCATTCTCAAGTAGGTCTGTGTCTTTATTCCTGTTTTACCCCTAGGTTCTTCATGACATTTTTTTTTCTTAAATTCCATATATATGTGTTAGCATACGGTATTTGTCTTTCTCTTTCTGACTTACTTCACTCTGTATGACAGACTCTAGGTCTATCCACCTCATTACAAATAGCTCAGTTTCGTTTCTTTTTATGGCTGAGTAATATTCCATTGTATATATGTGCCACATCTTCTTTATCCATTCATCCGATGATGGACACTTAGGTTGTTTCCAGCTCCGGGCTATTGTGAATAGAGCTGCAATGAACATTTTGGTACATGTCTCTTTTTGCATTATGGTTTTCTCAGGGTATGTGCCTAGTAGTGGGATTGCTGGGTCATGTGGTAGTTCTATTTTTAGTTTTTTAGGAACCTCCATACTGTTCTCCATAGTGGCTGTACCAATTCACATTCCCACCAGCAGTGCAAGAGTGTTCCCTTTATTCCACACCCTCTCCAGCACTTATTGTTTCTAGATTTCTTGATGATGGCCATTCTGACTGGTGTGAGATGTTATCTCATTGTAGTTTTGGTTTGCATTTCTCTAATGATTAATGATGTTGAGCATTCTTTCATGTGTTTGTTGGCAGTCTGTATCTCTTCTTTGGAGAAATGCCTATTTAAGTCTTCTGCCCATTTTTGGATTGGGTTGTTTGTTTTTTTGCTATTGAGATGCATGAGCTGCTTATAAATTTTGGAGATTAATCCTTTGTCAGTTGCTTTATTTGCAAATATTTTTTCCCATTCTGAGGGTTGTCTTTGGTCTTGTTTATGGTTTCCTTTGCTGTGCAAAAGCTTTGAAGTTTCATTAGGTCCCATGTGATTATCTTTGTTTTTATTTCCATTTCTCTAGGAGGTGGGTCCAAAAGGATCTTGCTGTGATTTATGTCATAGAGTGTTCTGCCTATGTTTTCCTCTAAAAGTTTGATAGTTTCTGGCCTTACATTAAGATCTTTAATCCATTTTGAGCTTATTTTTGTGTATGGTGTTAGGGAATGATCTAATCTCATACTTTTACATGTCCCTGTCCAGTTTTCCCAGCACCACTTATTGAAGAGGCTGTCCTTTCTCCACTGTACATTCCTGCCTGCTTTATCAAAGATAAGTTGACCATATGTGCGTGGGTTTATCCCTGGGCTTTCTATCCTGTTCCATTGATCTATCTTTCTGTTTTTGTGCCAGTACCACACTGTCTTAATTACTGTAGCTTTGTAGTATAGTCTGAAGTCAGGGAGCCTGATACCTCCAGCTCCATTTTTCGTTCTCAAGATTGCTTTGACTATTCGGGGTCTTTTGTTTTTCCATAAAAATTGTGAAATTTTTTGTTCTAGTTCTGTGAAAAATGCCAGTGGTAGTTAGATAGGGATTGCATTGAATCTGTAGATTGCTTTCGGTAGTAGAGTCATTTTCACAATATTGATTCTTCCAATCCAGGAGCATGGTATATCTCTCCATCTATTTTTATCATCTTTAACTTCTTTCATTAGTGTCTTATAATTTTCTGCATACAGGTCTTTTGTCTCCTTAGGTAGGTTTATTCCTAGATATTTTATTCTTTTTGTTGCAATGATAAATGGGAGTGTTTTCTTGATTTCACTTTCAGATTTTTCATCATTAGTGTACAGGAATGCCAGAGATTTCTGTGCATTAATTTTGTATCCTGCTACTTTACCAAATTCATTGATTAGCTCTAGTAGTTTTTCGGTAGCATCTTTAGGATTCTCAATGTATAGTATCATGTCATCTGCAAACAGTGACAGCTTTACTTCTTCTTTCCAATTTGGATTCCTTTTACTTCCTTTTCTTCTCTGATTGCTGTGGCTAAAACTTCCAAAACTAAGTTGAATAAGAGTGGTGAGAGTGGGCAGCCTTGTCTTGTTCCTGATCTTAGTGGAAATGGTTTCAGTTTTTCACCATTGAGGACAATGTTGGCTGTGGGTTTGTCATATATGGCCTTTATTATGTTGAGGAAAGTTCCCTGTATGCCTACTTTCTGGAGGGTTTTTATCATAAATGGGTGTTGAATTTTGTCGAAAGCTTTCTCTGCATCTATTGAGATGATCATATGGTTTTTCTTCTTCAATTTGTTAATATGGTGTATCACATTGATTGATTTGCGTATATTGAAGAATCCTTGCATTCCTGGAATAAACCCCACTTGATCATGGGGTATGATCCTTTTAATGTGCTGTTGGATTCTGTTTGCTAGTATTTTGTTGAGGATTTTTGCATCTATGTTCATCAGTGATATTGGCCAGTAGTTTTCTTTCTTTGTGACATCCTTGCCTTGTTTTGGTATCAAGGTGATGGTGGCCTCATAGAATGAGTTTGGGAGCGCCCCTCCCTCTGCTATATTTTGGAAGAGTTTGAGAAGGATAGGTGTTAGCTCTTCTCTAAATGTTTGATAGAATTCGCCTGTGAAGCCATCTGGTCCTGGGCTTTTGTTTGTTGGAAGATTTTTTATCACAGTTTCAATTTCAGTGCTTGTGATTGGTCTATTCATATTTTCTATTTCTTCCTGATTCAGTCTTGGCAGGTTGTGCATTTCTAAGAATTTGTCCATTTCTTCCAGGTTGTCCATTTTATTGGCATAGTTTCTTGTAGTAATCTCTCATGATCTTTTGTATTTCTGCAGTGTCAGTTGTTACTTCTCTTTCATTTCTAATTCTATTGATTTGAGTCTTCTCCCTCTTTTTCTTGATGAGTCTGGCTAATGGTTTGTCAGTTTTGTTTATCTTCTCAAAGAACCAGCTTTTAGTTTTATTGATCTTTGCTATCGTTTCCTTCATTTCTTTTTCGTTTATTTCTGATCTGATCTTTATGATTTCTTTCCTTCTGCTAACTTTGGGGGTTTTGTGTTCTTCTTTCTCTAATTGCTTTAGGTGCAGGGTCAGGTTGTTTACTCAAGATGTTTCCCGTTTCTTAAGGTGGGATTGTATTGCTATAAACTTCCCCCTTAGAACTGCTTTTGCTGCGTCCCATAGGTTTTGGGTCGTCGTGTCTCCATTGTCATTTGTTTCTAGGTATTTTTTTATTTCCTCTTTGATTTCTTCAGTGATCACTTCGTTATTGAGTAGTGTATTGTTTAGCCTCCATGTGTTTGTATTTATTACAGATCATTTCCTGTAATTGATGTCTAGTCTCGTAGCATTGTGGTCGGAAAAGATACTTGATACAATTTCAATTTTCTTAAGTTTACCAAGGGTTGATTTGTGACCCAAGATATGATCTATCCTGGAGAATGTTCCATGAGCACTTGAGAAAAATGTGTATTCTGTTGTTTTTGGATGGAATGTCCTATAAATATCAATTAAGTCCATCTTGTTTAATGTATCATTTAAATCTTGTGTTTCCTTATTTATTTTCATTTTGGATGATCTGTCCATTGGTGAAAGTGGGGTGTTAAAGTCCCCTACTATGAGTGTGTTACTGTCGATTTCTCCTTTTATGGCTGTTAGTATTTGCCTTATGTATTGAGGTGCTCCTATGTTGGGTGCATAAATATTTACAATTGTTATATTTTCTTCTTGGATCGATCCCTTTATCATTATGTAGTGTCCTTCTTAGCCTCTTCTAATAGTCTTTATTTTAAAGTCTATTTTGTCTGATATAAGAATTGCTACTCCAGCTTTCTTTTGGTTTCCATTTGCATGGAATATCTTTTTCCATCCCCTTACTTTCAATCTGTATGTGTCTCTAGGTCTGAAGTGGGTCTCTTGTAGACAGCATATATATGGGTCTTGTTTTTGTATCCATTCAGCCAATCTGTGTCTTTTAGTGGGAGCATTCAGTCCATTTACATTTAAGGTAATTATTGATATGTATGTTCCCTTTCCCATTTCCTTAATTATTTTGGGTTCGTTATTGTAGGTATTTTCCTTTTGTTGTGTTTCTTGCCTAGAGAAGTTCCTTTAGCATTTGTTGTAAAGCTGGTTTGGTGGTGCTGAACTCTCTCAGCTTTTGCTTGTCTGTAAACGTTTTAATTTCTCCATCAAATCTGAATGAGATCCTTGCTGGGTAGAGTAATCTTGGTTGCAGGTTTCTCTCCTTCATCACTTTAATTATGTCCTGCCACTCCCTTCTGGCTTGTAGAGTTTCTGCTGAGAGATCAGTTGTTATCCTGATGGGGATTCCCTTGTGTGTTATTTGTTGTTTTTCCCTTGCTGCTTTTAATATGATTTCTTTGTGTTTAATTTTTGACAGTTTGATTAATATGTGTCTTGGCGTATTTCTCCTTGGATTTATTCTGTATGGGACTCTCTGTGCCTCCTGGACTTGATAACTATTTCCTTTCCTATATTAGGGAAGTTATAATCTCTTCAAATATTTTTTCAGTCCCTTTCTTTTTGTCTTCTTCTTCTGGAACCCCTATAATTCGAATGTTGGTGCGTTTAATGTTGTCCCAGAGGTCTCTGAGACTGTCCTCTGTTCTTTTCATTCTTTTTTTCTTTATTTTGCTCTGCATCAGTTATTTCCACTATTTTATCTTCCACCTCACTTATCTGTTCTTCTGCCTCAGTTATTCTATTGATCCCATCTAGAGTATTTTTCATTTCATTTATTATGTTTTTCATCGATGCTTGATTCATATCTAGTTCTTCTAGGTCCTTGTTAACTGTTTCTTGCATTTTGTCTATTGTATTTCCAAGATTTTGGATCTTGGAAATAGAATCTTGGATCATCTTTACTATCATTATTCTGAATTCTTTTTCAGGTAGACTGCCTATTTCCTCTTCATTTGTTAGGTCTGGTCGGTTTTTGTCTTGCTCCTTCTCCTGCTGTGTGTTTTTCTGTCTTCTCATTTTGCTTATCTTACTGTGTTTGGTGTCTCCTTTTGCAGGCTGCAGGTTTGTAGTTCCCGTTGTTTTTGGTGTCTGTCCCCAGTGGCTAAGTTTGGTTCAGTGGGTTGTGTAGGCTTCCTGGTGGAGGGGACTAGTGCCTGTGTTCTGGTGGATGAGGCTGGATCTTGTCTTTCTGGTGGACAGGTCCACGTCTGGTGGTGTATTTTGGGGTGTCTGTTGACTTTTTCTGATTTTAGGCAGCCTCTGTGCTAATGGGTGGCATTGTGTTCCTGTCTTGCTAGTTGTTTGACATAGGGTGTCCAGCACTGTAGCTTGCTGGTCGTTGAGTGAAGCTGGGTGCTGGTGTTGAGATGGAGATCTCTGGAAGATTTTCGCCGTTTGATATTATGTGGAGTTGGGGGGGGTCTCTTGTGGACCAGTGTCCTGAAGTTGGCTCTCCCACCTCAGAGGCACAGCACTGACTCCTGGCTCCTCAATTTGGGATGATTCGTTGTGTATTCATGTATTCCACAGATGCAGGGTACATCAAGTTGATTGTGGAGCTTTAATCCGCTGCTCCTGAGGCTGCTGGGAGAGATTTCCCTTTCTCTTCTTTGTTCGCACAGCTCCCGGGGTTTAACTTTCGATTTGGCCCCACCTCTGCGTGTAGGTCGCTGGAGGGCATCTGTTCTTCGCTCAGACAGGACGGGGTTAAAGGAGCCGCTGATTCGCGAGCTCTGGCTCACTGAGGCCGGGGGGAGGGAGGGGTACGCATGCGCGGCGACCCTGCGGCGGCAGAGGACGGCGTGACGTTGCACCAGCGTGAGGCGCGCCGTGCGTTTTCCCGGGGAAGTTGTCCCTGGATCACGGGACCCTAGCAATGGCAGGCTGCACAGGCTCCCCGGAAGGGGGGTGTGGAGAGTGACCTGTGCTCGCACACAGGCTTCTTGGTGGCGGGAGCAGCAGCCTTAGCGTCTCATGCCCGTCTCTGGGGTCCACGCTTTTAGCTGCGGCTCGCCCCTGTCTCTGGAGCTCCTTTAAGCAGTGCTCTTAATCCCTTCTCCTCGCACACCAAGAAACAAAGAGGGAAGAAAAAGTCTCTTGCCTCTTCGGCAGGTCCAGCCTTTTTCCCGGACTCCCTCCCGGCCAGCCGTGGTGCACTAACCCCTTCAGGCTGTGCTCACGCCGTAAGTCCTCTCCCTGCGCTCCGACCGAAGCCTGAGCCTCAGCTTCCAGCCCCGCCCACCCCGGCAGGTGAGCAGACAAGCCTCTCAGGCTGGTGAGTGCTGGTCGGCACCGATCCTCTGTGCGGGAATCTCTCCAGTTTGCCCACTGCACCCCTGTTGCTGTGCTCTCCTCCGCGGCGCCGAAGCTCCCCCACTCCGCCACCCGCAGCCTCCGCCCGCGAAGGGGCTTCTAGTGTGTGGAAAACTTTCCTCCTTCACAGCTCCCTCCCACTGGTGCAGGTCCCGTCCCTATCCTTTTGTCTCTGTTTTTTCTGTTTTCTTTTGCCCTACCCAGGTACGTGGGGAGTTTCTTGCCTTTTGGGAGGTCTGAGGTCTTCTGTCAGCGTTCAGTAGGTGTTCTGTAGGAGTTGTCCCACGTGTAGATGTATTTCTGATGTATCTGTGGGGAGCAAGGTGATCTCCGCGTCTTACTCTTCCGCCATCTTCCCCCTCTCCAGTATTTTGTTGTTGTTTACTTGGCATGCTGTTTGTACTGGCAACTCTGCTAGTGTTGGAGGGTCTCCTACAGAGGCGGGAGGTGGTCTCACGGCTGGGACAAGGACATTGGCACTGAAATTCTTAAGGAATATATGTTTAAGAATTAATAAATTTTTGGATTTTTGAACTTTAATGCAGGCATATGCTAAGTATTCTTTAACATGCACAGTAGTAAAAAGCACCACACATAGAGTCCAAAATTGATATTTCTGTGTTAAAATAGCAAGTGGGATGAATATTTGTAAGTAGCCTCACACTATTTTAGGTTAGATTTTGCCATCAAGTAATTTAACAAGATACTTTTAATTCACATTTTGTTTTTTGATTCTTCCAAATTGTATATAGTTAATAGTGAACCTATATTCTTTAATGTTATGCTTATCTTTTTCTAATGCATTCTTCCATGGTGTCAATAATGCAAATTATTTACATTATTCTTCTTAGAAACTTCAGTCTCCATTTTGATTAACATGTTCTAGGCAAAATAATTTTTGTCACTTTTGCTAATTTTTCTTCCTACTAACACTACCATTCTCTACTTTCATCCATTTGCTTCTCAGTTAAGTTTAAATTCTTTGCATAGTTTTGTACCCTTTCAAAATGATACATTCTTACTTGTGTCCCTCATATATGTCTTGCTACTATTCCATCCTTCTGGTGTAACTTTTATACCTGGATTAACATTCATTGATAAGCTATACATGTTTATCGGTTTTGAAATTAATGTTTTTGTTATAGTCATGAAAGTATGTTTTCTCTCACTAATTTACTACCTAAGTAACTACATAATCTTAGAAGATATCATTTCATCAATTATATCAATTTATTATTTCTTCATTAGCCAATTCAGATATTTTACATCATTAAGCTAGATGCACCATCCTCATCTCACTGTTATCCCTGGTTGCTACACAAGATAGAAGCCACTCTGGGCATGTGTCCCTTCATGTATTCATCCCCATATTGCTTTTGACTACTTTTCTTCCAACCTAACCTCCCCTTGCTGCCCCAATCCCAGTGTTGTCCACTGTGCTAGATCAAACCCCAATTATTTTGTAAACCAACAGCTGGCATCCTCAGAGCTTTTTGTTGAAGGCTTTGCCTTATCACAGCTTAATTGAAAACTGGCTCTCTTCTAAGGACATGGCTTTCATGGAAGAAAACTGCTTTTTCGCAGATTGTGAATCTCAGGACTAGAATGTGAAGCACATGTCTTCCTCATTCTACCTTGTTGAATTAAGATTTTCACTCATATGCTTTCATAAGGAAGAAAATCCCCATATCCCAATTCCTTTCATTTTTACACCATCTGACTATCTCAACATCTGTTCTTTTTACTTGCAAATGTATGTTGCTTTTCTTGTTCATTTGTATAATTCTTAAACATTGAGGCAGAACCTGAAAAGTGATCAGAAATCATATTTTCTTTTCCTCCTAAGTGCACACTAGACATCATTTTCCAGTCTCTTTTACAGCTAGCAGGTGCCATGTGATTGAGTTCTGATGGAGAGAATTTGGGCAGAAGTGATATATAGCATTTCTGGGCCCCAAATAAATCTCCAGTGTTCTTCTCCCTCCTCTCTCCCAATCTGCAGACTAAATATAGTGATAGAGGATGCTCTATAAGTGGCATAGTAACATGTAGGAAGAAGTATAGATCCCTAAATGACTGTGTGGTGGAGAGTGTCCAAACTACATTGGACTGAGACTCAAGTAAGAAACTTCTGTTTTGTAGAACTACTGAGATTTAAGGGTTGGCTTACAACAATTAGCCTACCTAAAGTAATGCAAAAACTAACCCATATTTTCTTTTTCCACCCTCTATGCTTATATTGTTTCAGTGACTTTGGCATATGGATGGTGTATTGATGGCAATATTGGCCTTGGGAAACCCAAATTACATGACCCTTAATACTCAAGATTTCAGAGAAAATATAGATTATCTCTCTCTCAGCATCCATAAACCTCTGTAAGAATGATTTTTACTGGCCCTACTTGACCTGTTTGGTCTTACTTTGGACCAGTCATTGTTTGAAGGACTTTAGGTATTTTGATTGTTCAGTTTGACTCAGATACTCCTCCCTGAGTTGAGATCAGAGCAGGATAAGTTGGCAGACTGTCAATATCCCAAGTAAATGAGACTTTGGATATTATTTTTAAGAAAAAGAAAAGAAAGTGACAATAGACAAAAACAACAGATATCCACAAAAAATGATGATAGTCCATGAATTCCTTGTTACCTGTCAGTAAAAAAAAATGAAATGAGAAATTTGACCTAATAATATTATATATATTTAATGTAATAAAAATGGGGCTTTTATTTCACTTTTCTTTTTTTTTTGGGTTTTTTTTTTTTTTTTTTTTTTTTTGCGGTACGCGGGCCTCTCACCGCTGTGGCCTCTCCCGCTGCGGAGCACAGGCTCCGGACGCGCAGGCCCAGCGGCCATGGCTCACGGGCCCAGCCGCTCCGCGGCATGTGGGATCTTCCTGGACCGGGGCACGAACCCGTGTCCCCTGCAGCGGCAGGCAGACTCTCAACCACTGCGCCACCAGGGAAGCCCTATTTCACTTTTCTAACAATTCATTTTACTGCATTTTACAAACGTATCTATCTTAAATGGATTTCAATCAAAGAATAAATACAATCTTTCACCACAGATAGCTTGTGAAGAACTGCACTGTACCTTCCAACATTTTCTCTCAGCTGCAGAAGAAAAGCTCTTGATGAAGCCATCAAAAGCCTTTTTAAATACTTCTTACATTGTAAAGGAAATTGTAATATGTATTTTTCCTTTGTTGGTCATCATCATATATTCACAAATTATTTTCTGATATTTGATGATCTCTGTCTTTAATGAATTAAAACCTATAGATACTAATCTATTTTTGTTCTTTAAAGTGACCATAATATTCTGGACCCAAAAATATGATGCTTTGTTATGACTGTAATATCATAGTAGGCAAATAATGAGAGAAAAATTTTGGATTTGAGTAGGAGTACAGTAGATTAAAGTGTCAATTTAAGGGGCGTAATTAATATGTTTCACAATGCCCAAAACTAAGTATTTCATCAGTCCAGAAAACAAACAGATTAACTATCATCAAATTACAGGTTGTGGCTTCAAGTACCAGCATGCACCCCTCCCACCCTCTAAGAAAGGCAATCTCTCTATAAAATTTAATAGTATTATCATAAGTATCTGTGGTCTAATCTTTGGACATGAAGGATATTAAAGTCCTTCAACATCATTAAATTTTGAAGTATAAATTTATTTATTTAGTGAAAGTGTTTCAATTGTCCAAATTTCTGTATCTGGAAATATATATAATTTTCACACATTATCCATCACCTTTCAAAAATCTATACCAACAACATATTTAAAAGCATGTTTTTAAGAAAGTCCTCTGTATTGGCTAGCTACTGCTGCATAACCTATCACCCCAAATTTGTTGGCCTAACAGAATAAACATTAATTATGTTCATCAATCTGCAGCTCATGTAGGAGGTTCTGATGATGTGGTCCACGCTCAGTTGATTTTGGCTGGGGTCGCTCATACGCCAGCTGCTAGCTTACCAGTTGGCTGGAGGACAGATGGCTTATGATAACCTTATACACATGTCTGCTGATTGGGTAGATTGTAGATGACTTAGCTATGTATCTCTCATTATCCAGTAGGTTAGCCAGGTTTGTTCACAGAGCAGTGGTAGACTTCTTAGAAGCTTATAAAGCCTCTTAAAATCTAAGCTGGGAACTGGAACACTATCATTTCTGTCACATCCTTATGGTAAAAGCAAGTTATAAACCCAGCTTAGATGTTAGGAGTAGGAAGAGACACCTGATCTCTTGATGTGAGGAGCTGCAAAGAAGGGTTTGATTAATGGAAATGTGAAGAATTGGTGCCAAGTTGAAGTCAATCTATCACAATGAGTCATGTAATTGTAACACCATAATATCATTTAAAAATACTTAGAAAATAATCCCTATAGCTGCCAAATACTCTTAAGATTTTAGATAAATTGAGTATAGTATTGTTAATTATGTATAAAATTAGTAAGAAGGTCATAATTTAAAATCATCCAGGCAACTTAAAGGGAGGCCATTAAAAGTGAAATATAGAATTAGAGAGCTTTGATTAAGAATAGAACTTCTGGTACTTAAATGAACACAACTCATTAATTGAGTTTAGTAGGAAGAGTAAAAAAAAAAAAAAAACACACAGGTAAAAGTATATTAGGAAGAATACATATAAGTTGATAGTGATATTTTGCCTTAAAAAAAGAAGAAACAGATACAAGTGGAAAAGTCCTATTTGGCAAGCTGAAAGAATGATTTTAGCAGAAATAATTCAGCAAAGATAATAAACTCCCTTTGAAAGGATTTAAATAGACTTTAAAGACAGAGGAGCACAATCCACCACTTCACAGTTTTACATCAAATTGTGTAAGGCAATATGCAGAGAATTGACAAGCAAATGGGTGAAAATAATAAGCAAATACTTTTTAAAAAATGTATTCTTATAAAATTAGCCCCAAATACTCCTGACTTGAAATCACTCAGGTGCCTTTATACTGATATACTTACTGTAAGTTTGAAAGTGAATGGTTCTGAGGGAGCCAATAACAACCTGTTTAGCAGAAAACCAAGTCAGTCTGAAGAATGAGTAGGAGCATGGGTTGACAGGGAAGGACACGAGGGAACTTTCTGTGTTGGTATGAATGCTCTAAATCTTATTAAGGGTATGGAATACATGGGCAAATGAATATTTCAAACTTTATCTAATAGCACAGTTAAATTTTGTGCATTACATTTAATGTATATAAATGCCTAATAATAAAGTGTATTTCATTATTTGTAAATATAATAAATACCACACAATAAGCAAATAACTAAATAACTGTAAACAAATATTGTTCTTGAGTTAGTTAATTACGTTTTTTTTCTGTGATATGGATAAACAATATGCTGTATGTTACAAGTTTCAGCAAATGAGTAAAGGTAATGAGATGCAGGTCTCTCATAGTTGACGAAGGCAGCTACAAATTAAAAAAAAAAGAAATATTAAAACAAACTCTAGAATCTTGGATCAGAAGTATGTGAATTCATGGCTTTAAATATAGATATTTAAATATATAGATGAACTATAAATAAATATATATGCACATATATAAAATATACTGTATGCATATTTTAGAGATAGATGAGATAGATAGTTGATAGATGGTGTACATATATTCCCTAGTCACTCTGTCTGCTGAGAGAATTTAGAAGCAATGGTATACAGGTAGCAAAGGGTACACTAGCATCAAGATTTTAGTTTATAATATCATTCTCAAGTATTAGGAGTCTGGATCCTTAATGATTTGGATGATTCCAGAGCTGGGGCATAGAAAAAGTAAGTTAGCAACATCTTGCCATTGCAGAAGCTAAGTGAGTTCTCAGATAATAATAAGGGCAAGTCAAAAAGTCAGGGAACCATTTTGAAGTGGCTCCCACTGGCTATATCTGGGGTAAGTTGAGTATTAAAATAGTGATAATATAGGCTTACAGTTTGTAATGTTTAATTCTCTGGTCAGCATTTTGTAATGGCTCCTAGCAGTGACAGCAATCAATATGACTAAAGTAACAGCTCCTAAGAGGAGGTGTAACACTTCCCTTTTTTAATTTTTGAGATTAACATCAAACAAATTTGTTTCTTAACAGTCATTAACATATGTGCTCAGTTAGTTCAGTCTTCTACTTAACTGAAACCAATTAATTATACATATTCAAACTTCAACCCTTACTTTCATTACATTATACAATTGTCTAATGCATTTTTAAAAGGAGTCTCATTACAAAAAGAATAAAAGACTGAAAGGCCATGTCCAAAGTTATTCTTCTGGCAGCCTTGCTAAAATTACAGAGAATGTAGAATAAGAAGGCTTGTGTTTAAGTCTTGGTCTGACACTTTAAAATGCCTTGTGTTATTGAGAAAATCACTTAATCTCTAACCTTTATCATAGCTAAAAGATGTGGGCAATAAAAATAGCAATCATAGCAACAATGTCTTCCTCACAGAGTTTTTGTCAGTATTAAGAAGCTTTCCTTACAGCCATGTGATCCTATTTTACTTCAGGCCTGTTTCAATGTCCCAGTATAACTTTGGCACCCAAGGAGGTCTCATTCCTATTCCAGTGTCTTCAATAATATGTATCATCAGAAATATATCTCAGGGAAAACTTTTTGTTTTATTACAAATAATGTAAAGGGTGAACAGGAACCAAAAAAGAGTTATGGTCTAATTTGAGTGTTTGTTTCTTCAAATATTTTTTTCTACTTATGCTCTTCTTGTGAGTATATCATAGATTTTTCATGAAAGAATAGTTGGATGGGAAAGGAAAATCTTCAAATATCTCTAAGAAAGTTTTATACAAGAAAGCTAAAAATCATTCAGTAGATTAAGTATTTAAATTAAGAGATATAGTCATATTAGATTTTGTTGAAGGGATAAATGAACACAAAGCCTACACATGTATTCCATTGATGCTTCATGTCAAATACAAAATAAAATATACCAGAATCTATGCACTTGTCAATGAGACAATAAAATACATTTGCCATAATCCCCAGTCAAAAAAGATTTTGCAAATCAAGTTTACATGCTGAAATGCAATTGTAATGTCCTAAGGTTATATTCTACCAGATTCAAAATGAATACTCACTATTTTCTCTGTAGGATTATAAATATGAATAAATGAAAATATAAATTTCTTACTCTAACTCCACATGTTTACAGTGAGTCCCAAATATCCCTTAAGGTTATAAAAATGTTATGGCTTAAAATCAGAATTGAATTTGAGCTCTGATTACTTTAATTTTTTAAAAACCTATATATTACAAAAGATTTTAAATTGTAGAAGGGTCTTTTTTATTTAAAATTGTAATTTTGTAGATTTACAAATATATTTAATTTAGTTTATTTTTTCTCTTTGACTATAATTTTTAAGAACAAAGAAGTTGTTCTCAAAGAAATGAGAACTTTTTCAAGTTGCTTCATTCTCTCTACAGTGGATATACTACAGATCTCAAAACCTTTATTCACAATTCAGAAATCCAAAAAGTTCTGAACACTAGAAGGTTTTTTTCCCAAAGGTTTGAAGTAAACTCATTTGGTGATAATATAACATGACCTATACCTACTTAGGCTATTATATTCTTTTGAAAATCTCACCTATGCAGTGAAGGTAAAGTACTGGTTTAGGAACCTCTGAACTAAATTCAGTCTTTGGATTGGCCCTAGGCTTCGTCTCCTACTCCCAGTGAAAACAATGCTCAAGGACAGTTACCAGAAATTAGGAGATTCCCTCGGGGGCAACTGTCAAATTCTTTGCAAATTTCTTTCCTGTATTTTCTGCTTTCATACTGCTCTTGGCCTCTGATTTCACCCATATTTTCTTTCTAACACAGTAATGCATGAAAAAAACAAGATTCTTGTAGGTTAGCCAACATGTTTACGGAAGTTTTACAGCATATCATTTAAGATTTAATTTAGCTTAATAGTGTAGATCCAGATTTCCTAGGTTTGAGTTCTAGTTCTGCCATGTCCCAGCTACAAGACACTGAACAAATTATAAAACTTCCAAGATTTTCAATTCCTTTATCTATACATTGGGTGAAAATAACAGTAGCTACATCATGGCTTAACTGTGAAAAATACATGAGTTAACTTACTTAAAATAATTAGTCCTCAATGTTGCTGAAATTGTTGGTACTCAGTATTACAGGAAATGGAAAATTCAGTTATTTCTTCAATAGAATAAAATGATCAGATTTCAGAATCAAAATTAAAAAGCAAGATACTTGGATCCAACATGAGGTTTTTAAGAAGTAGCAACAATTCTGAGATCAGGATAAAGATGACTTCAAACTGGCCCATTACGTAGACTCACTTGACTTCAGAGAAACACATTCATTTTAATCTACAAGTGTAGTAGAGAGTCGCCATATTACAAAAGAAAATAATTCTGCCCTCAAATACATTTAAAGACATCATATGAAGAAGCAGGATATTTAACTTCAAAGGCATTGGATGATGCTTCCAGTGTTAAGCTTACAGCTTTTGCAAGTTTAGAATCAGAGCTTTTGGTTTATTCCTCAAAGTGATTAAAGTAGTTTATGCAATATTTTATGCAGTATGAAAAAGTCTCAACTTCTATGGAATATCATATTTCCTCAAAACCACTTTTCTAAAAAAGAAAACTTGAGAATTTGATGCCCAAGCTTCCAAATCATGCTTTTATCTGTAAAGTTATCACATAAAATATACCTGTTAGTATAGCAGCATGGTGACATGGGATCAATAGATCTGTCCAGTTATTAATTTTGAGATTTCAAATCAAAGACACAGTTAAGGTAATTTTAAGAGAAAAATAATGTAAAATATAAATCTCTAAAGCATCAGTTCTTAGAAACAAAAGGAAGAAAAAATAAGTTATTACTTTACCCTTGATTGTGACTTATTTTGTCATTTAACAATAGCCACCATCTTTTTTCATTTACAAAATCTAAGAAAATGTCACAAGTTTTAAAAAATCATTTAATTTAGATTTATTTCAGATCAATTATTAAGGAAACTCAGTCACTGAATTTGACACATTCTATGTGTTCGTGAAATATTTCTGAAAGAACCTGTCCAAAAATTATCTTCAGTGAGTTGAAGAGATAACTTTTCTGAGCTTTGCTACATTCATTAAAATCTATGACATGCCAAGTTTTTTCTCTAACTTACTTCAATCTTTAATTTTATTCTTAATATTCTTGCATTTTACAAAATAAAACATTTCATTTCATTTGTATATTTCTTGGGTATAATTTTCCAACTAACCCTTCTTTATTTCTTAATTTTGAATCCTAAATGATTTCTATATGCTTCCAAATCACACAGATTTCACAAATTGTGATGCTTGAAGTTATTCCATTGGTTCTATTCCTCTCTTTCCAGTATGATATTAATATAATCCTATAATTCTAAAATCCATTCCATATATTACTCATTTCTCTAATAAAGCATTAATAAGTACATATTCTTCTGTACACTTTCTTTCTCTTTAATACTGCCTTTCATCTTAATTAAATGCTTTAAACTAAAAAAATATTGTATATGAATTTATTTCATCAGCTTTTCAGAAGTGTCCATCTCTGTAACTTTATTAGATATGTAACAGTTAAGTCTATCCTCCATAAACTATGCAATTACCATTTTTTCCAAAGTAGCTTTCACAGTGAGTCATTCTCTTTTATGGCATTAGGCCTACAAGTGGCAACAGATGCACTCACATGTAATGAAGCACAAGGCCCCAATTTGGCACTGCTAGTCAAGAGTTTCCT
This sequence comes from Hyperoodon ampullatus, assembly GCF_949752795.1. Taxonomy (NCBI): domain Eukaryota; kingdom Metazoa; phylum Chordata; class Mammalia; order Artiodactyla; family Ziphiidae; genus Hyperoodon; species Hyperoodon ampullatus. The sequence goes on along the minus strand of NC_136925.1, from coordinate 33,966,938 downwards.
CTTATAGGACATGTCACTTTTTGTACTCAACAAGCTCTCCTGCTAAATTAATCTTTGGTTGGCATTTGTGTCTACTTGAAATGAGCTTGCCACTTCCTCAGTATGGCACCATGACAACCTAACAGATGGGGCTAAGGACATGCATGCCAGATGATCTGAATGACAACCAGGTTTAAGTATTATGGGGCAGGTTCCCATCCTCAAATATTGAAATAATGATTCACATCAAATATGTGACTATTTTAAAAAATGAGTACGTATCTACCACTTAAACCTTATATAAGTTTTAAAATAACTTTTGCAAGTATATGTCAAAGTTGAAGATAAATCATACTAATACGTACACCTATGTGTACTTCTTTCCAGATACCAGTTAAATGAAAGTGAGGCCAAACTGACTGTCCCAAGGGTCCTTAGAATTACAGTGGATAAGAAAGGCACCTTCCATTAGACAAAACATTGAAATATCTGAAGTCAGCTACTTGGTTTCTTACTCAACTTATTCTCAGATGTCTTGTCTCAGTTACAGGCTAGCTTTCTGTCCTAATCCTTGGATACTGTGCATCTTCTGGCTCCTGCTATACTCTAGATTACTAACTTTCCCTTATTCTTTTCTACCTGTCTCTTTCATACTTCTATCTTCCAGTGTAGGTTTTACTTCTCATAATTACTCCAATCTCTGAAAACCTTGACTCTTCATTATCAGTCCAATTGTTCATATTTTAATTTATTGTGGTTACTATTTTACTCATTATTATTATTGCATTGCAGCATTAACTTCCCCTTTGAGCTATGATGTACTTAGCTAGAGGATCCAGTGTTTGGCCAGCTTTCATTATTAATACTTTTACTGCCTTTACCTCATCTTTATCTTCCCTTTTCTGGTTTTGTACCTATTATTTTCCTTGTGAAGAAACTTTAGGTTTATATATTTCTCATGCTTAGTGACAGTATTAATGAAAATAGTTCCAAAATCAGAGTGAATTAATGTTTGAAAGTAATATGGCTAAATGTGACGGTGTTCTTCTAAAATAATCATATTTTCCCCTGAGGGTTAGGAGGATTTAAGGGTTCTGTAATTTGGTTAGGTTTACCCAGTACCGGTTAAAAGAGAAAACTAACTCAATTAGACAATTTGGAACCAAAAGCACTGTCATTGAAACATTGCATTGGGATGGCCTAATATATGATAGAAATGTTTTATTGTTTAAGAAATGTTATTATTATTTAAACCTTCTCAATTTTGAACTTGGATTTCCACCACATTTTTCATAAAGTTTCATCATATAGTTAGGAATTTACATAACACATTAGCATTTTACTTTTAAAAAGTTAATGTCACGTTATTTTATAAGTATATAAGTAAAATTCAGTGTTTGATTATGCCCTACAGAGTCACCCAAAGAGTTTCTTAAGAAGATCAATATTCCTTCTTTCTTCACACCTTCTGCACATTCTTTCCAGTACACTGTGCATACAGCTTATACTTAAATAAAGATTTCCATAAGTATGAGTTAAGCTTCATTAACTACATTAAATTCCCAAATCACCTGAGAGTCTGGCATATACTTATTGCTTGATAAAACCCAATGTTTTTCTCTAAAATTATTTAAAATAAGACAATAAGTGGCAATTTAAAGGGTAGTAGACATTTAGAAAGAGAGAATGACTAATGAAATCAGCCAGATGTAGCCTAGCTATGTTGAACTCTTGACTCCAGCTCCAGAACTAATTCCTTCTTTCTTTTTTTTTTGCAAAAGAAGTATAACATTTTACTTTTTTTTTTTTAAAACATAACACCAATTAGTTTATACCTTCACAAAATGAAGAAGATTAAGATAGTGCAATTCACATGGTACAAAACCCACTAAACACAGAACTGAGGAAAACCCTAAAGATCAAGAGGCACCTACTTCATAATTTCTCTTCCTCACATTAAAGAGAAGAAATATACCCCATCTGTATTTAGGGGTGAGGGTACTAGAGCCAGTCTCCAATCTTCTTACCATGGGGTTACACTTTATTTTCATTGGATCCTGGTTTAGGTCCACTAATTAATGCTCTTATTTTTAGTCTTTATTAGTTATTTTATCCTTTTTCTTTTTCTGGAGAACTTTCTAGGAGGTAAGCTTTCTGAGTATTTAGTTGCATGTTTGTAAAAGACACCTGATTATTAATTTAAAACATGTTACTGTTAATAGAATCAGAAATGTTAAAGGTGATTTAGATCCATAATATCCAAACTGGACTAATCTTCCGAATTATTTATGGTGCTTCCCAGACATGCTGTTTTGGGCTGAATTATGTCCCCTCAAAATTCATGTGTTGAACTCCCAACCATCACTACCTCAGAATGTGCCTGTTTTTGAAGATATGGCCTTCAAAGAGGTAATTAATAAGGAGTAAGGTCATAAAGGTGAGCCCTAAACCAATATGACTGGTTTTCTTATAAGTGTAGATTAGGACACAGACAGGCAGAGAGGAAAGTTCATGTGAAAACAATGGAAGAAGAGGCTCTCTACAAGCCAACGAGAAAGGCCTCAGAAGGAATCAACCCTGCTAATACCTTGATCTCAGACTCCCAGCCCCCAGAATCACGAGAAAATTAATTTCCGCTGTTTAAGCCACCCAGGCTGTGGCACTCTGTTGTTAGGGTAGCCATAGCAGACTAATATACCCACTAAATCAAAATTTCTAAGTATTGGCCAAATAATTTTTCTCTTTTAAAATATCCCTAGGTTTACATATCCAAAGGAAATGAAAACAGGATATCAAAGAGATATCTGCCAACCCACTTTTATTGCAGCATTAGTTGCAATAGCCAAGATATGGAAATAACCTAAATGTCTGTCAAAGATGAGTGGATAAAGAAGATCTGATATATATATATATATATATATATATATATATATATGTATATGTATATGTGTATATATATATATATATATATATATATCACACAAGTGAATATTATTCACCCATGAGAAAGAAGGAAATCCTGTTTGTGACATGTATGGAACTTGAGGGCATTATGCTAAGTGAAATAAGTCAGACAGAGGAAGACAAATACTGTACGGTATCACTTATATGTGGAATCTGAAAAAGCTGAACTTGTAGAAACAAAGAATAGAATGGTAGTTACCATGGGCTGGGGGTGGGAGAGGCAGGGAGATATTAGTCAAACGTTACAAACTTCCAGTTGGAAGTTAGAAGTTGGAAGATGAATAAATTCTGGGACATCTAATGCCCATCACTGTGATTACATTTAGCAATAATGCATTATATACTTGAAAGCTGTTCAGACAGTAGACCTTAAACGTTCTCACCACAAAAATGAAACAGTAATTATGTGACATGATGGAGGTGTTAGCTAACCTATGGTGGTAGTCATTTGCAATATATAACTGTATCAAACCAAAATATATACCTTAAACTTACAAAATGTTATATGACAATTATATCTCAATAAAGCTGGGAGAAAAATATCTCCAGGTGATTTTGCTAATTGGCCAGGCTTAGATCAACCCCACCAACCAGAAGTTGAATTCAGTTACTTATCAATTCATTTTGCCTTGTTTTGTTTTGATTTTTGAGAGAACAATTACCAAGCATCTGCTGACCTAGGAATAGTTCCAGACACTGGGGATACAGATGAATAAGACACGATAATTGCATTCAAAGAGCTCACCATTTAAAGGATATAGATATAAGATGTGGAATTAACACAGAGCACAGAGTATCAAAGGGATACTGATGAAGGGTACTTAACAAAGTCTGCAGAGGTCAGGGAAAGCTTCTTGAAAGAGGAAGTGTTTGAGATGTGCATTAAAATATGGTTAGAGGTAAAGCAAGTAAAGAAAACTGGAGGAAGAGAGAATGCAAATATTAGAAACACTTATTTTATAGCTGAGGAACTGAGGCCCAAGTGGGTTAGGCAGTTCCCGAAGGTCATAAATGCTGCAAGCAGAAGAGCTGAGATTTTAACCCAAGTAACCTGACCTCATGCCCCAGGCTCTTCCCAGTTTACTTCCTCTGTGCTTCACCAAGTTTTCCTCCCTCCATCATTATCTTAGTCTATTCAGGCTGCTATAACAGAATACCATAGACTGGGTGACTTAGAAACAACAGAAAGTTATTTCCTATGGCTCTGGAGGCTGGGAAGTCCAAGACCAAGGTGCCAACAGATATAGTGTCTGATGAGGACCCTCTTCCTGGTACATAACTGGTGACATTTCCTGTGTCCTCACATGGTACAAGGAGCAAGGAATCTTTCTGAAGCTTCTTTTGTAAAGTCACTAATCCCATTCATGAGGGCTCCACCTTTATGACCTAATCACCTCCCAAAGGCCCCACCTCCTAACACCACCTGCAGGATTAAGATTTCAACATCTGACTCTTGGGGGACACAAAATTCAGACCATAGCTGTATAAACATTTCAAATTTTATCACACGATACACTTTAAATATGTGTGTTTTATTGTATTATTCATATACCAATAGAGCTATTTTTTAAAATCCGTCAGTTTGAAAAGCTTTCAGGTAAAGATACATGGTTAAAAAATTATGGAGTCATAACAATAATTAAAAAGAAAACTGCCAATGACACACAATCTAAATATCCCATATAATAAGTTAATGTGTAATATTTTATAATACAGATTAAGACCTTCATACATAAATACATTAAGATATGGTGAGTCCAACATTTTTTTAGCAGGTGGGCAGCTAAAGATACTTTGAAACTTCATCAAAGGGCCTGCATCAAAGAACCAGGCTCTGTCTAGAGGCTGGAATATATATGAACGTCTTTGGCAGCCATTGACAGGAAGGGATCCTAAGAAAAAACTAAAGTGATCATTTAGGGCTGACAGCCTTATAAATGCTCCTCTATACCTATAGGAAGGACATAAATCATAATTGAGCTATTAAATCAGGAGAGCGAAGTTTGAGTCCCATAATTAATGCACAGTGGTTCATTCCACTATTCTCTCTACTTTGAAATTTTCCATAATAACCAAATACATTTTGGTTCAGCCACACGGTAGACTATTAAGTGGTCTCTAAAACACGTATTTTCTTTTTTTTTTTTTTTTTTTTTTTTTTTTTTTTGCTGTACGTGGCCTCTCACTGTTGTGGCCTCTCCCATTGCGGAGCACAGGCTCCGGACGCGCAGGCTCAACGGCCATGGCTCACGGGCCCAACCGCTCCGCGGCATGTGGGATCTTCCCAGACCGGGGCACGAACCCGTGTCCCCTGCATCGGCAGGCGGACTCTCAACCACTGCGCCACCAGGGAAGCCCCTAAAACACGTATTTTCAAAGAACATTTAATAACCTGAAGAACAGCTCAAAATAAAATGCTAAGGGCAAAAGGCAGGATTAAAATTAAGTATGTACCATGATCCCAATTATTGGTGTATGTGTTTATAAACAAGAAGATGAATCAAAACGTCTGCAGTGTGACCTCCGTGTGAGGGGACCATGAGTGATAATTGTTTTCTTCTTTTTATCTCTATTTTAAAAATTATCTCCAGTCAACACAGAATATTAAGTATATACAATAAAGTGTGTATGTGTGCTTATAAAGTTTAGTATTAATTGACTAAGCTGTTTGAGGTAAAAGTAGAGAATGAGAAACTTTGGGGCCTCTCTCCAGGCCTATAATTTTACAGCATGTCTCAAATCTAGCTTCACATTAGAAAGACATAGGTTATCTTTAAAAAATTCTAATGCCTAAGCCCCATTCAAAAAGCTGGTGATGTAACTGGTCTTTTTTTTTTTTTTTTTTTTTTTTGCTTTATAACAAATTTAATCAGTTATACATATACATATGTTCCCATATCCCCTCCCTTTTGCGTCTCCCTCCCACCCTCCCTATCCCACCCCTCCAGGCGGTCACAAAGCACCGAGCTGATCTCCCTGTGCTATGCGGCTGCTTCCCACTAGCTATCTACCTTACGTTTGGTAGTGTATATATGTCCATGCCGCTCTTTCACTTTGTCACAGCTTACCCTTCCCCCTCCCCATATCCTCAAGTCCATTCTCTAGTAGGTCTGTGTCTTTATTCCTGTCTTACCCCTATGTTCTTCATGACATTTTTATTTTCTTAAATTCCATATATATGTGTCAGCATACAGTATTTGTCTTTCTCTTTCTGACTTACTTCACTCTGTATGACAGACTCTAGGTCCATCCACCTCATTACAAATAGTTCAATTTCATTTCTTTTTATGGCTGAGTAATATTCCATTGTATATATGTGCCACATCTTCTTTACCCATTCATCCGATGATGGACACTTAGGTTGTTTCCATCTCTGGGCTATTGTAAATAGGGCTGCTATGAACATTTTGGTACATGTCTCTTTTTGAATTATGGTTTTCTCAGGGTATATGCCCAGTAGTGGGATTGCTGGGTCATATGGTAGTTCTATTTGTAGTTTTTTAAGGAACCTCCATACCGTTCTCCATAGTGGCTGTACCAATTCACATTCCCACCAGCAGTGCAAGAGTGTTCCCTTTTTTCCACACCCTCTCCAGCATTTATTGTTTCTAGATATTTTGATGATGGCCATTCTGACTGGTGTGAGATGATATCTCATTGTAGTTTTGATTTGCATTTCTCTAATGAGTAAAGATGTTGAGCATCCTTTCATGTGTTTGTTGGCAGTCTGTATATCTTCTGTGGAGAAATGTCTATTTAGGTCTTCTGCCCATTTTTGGATTGGGTTGTTTGTTTTTTTGTTATTGAGCTGCATGAGCTGCTTATAAATTTTGGAGATTAATCCTTTGTCAGTTGCTTCATTTGCAAATATTTTCTCCCATTCTGAGGGTTGTCTTTTGGTCTTGTTTATGGTTTCCTTTGCTGTGCAAAAGCTTTTAAGTTTCATTAGGTCCCATGTGTTTATTTTTGTCTTTATTTCCGTTTCTCTAGGAGGTGGGTCAAAAAGGATCTTGCTGTGATTTATGTCATAGAGTGTTCTGCCTATGTTTTCCTCTAAGAGTTTGATAGTGTCTGGCCTTACATTTAGGTCTTTAATCCATTTTGAGCTTATTTTTGTGTATGGTGTTAGGGAGTGATCTAATCTCATACTTTTACATGTCCCTATCCAGTTTTCCCAGCACCACTTATTGAAGAGACTGTCCTTTCTCCACTGTACATTCCTGCCTCCTTTATCAAAGATAAGGTGACCATATGTCCGTGGGTTTATCTCTGGGCTTTCTATCCTGTTCCAGTGATCTATCTTTCTGTTTTTGTGCCAGTACCACACTGTCTTGATTACTGTAGCTTTGTAGTATAGTCTGAAGTCAGGGAGCCTGATTCCTCCAGCTCCATTTTTCGTTCTCAAGATTGCTTTGGCTATTCGGGGTCTTTTGTGTTTCCATACAAATTGTGAAATTTTTTGTTCTAGTTCTGTGAAAAATGCCCGTGGTAGTTTGATAGGGATTGCATTGAATCTGTAGATTGCTTTCTGTGAACCTCTGTGATCGATCGATATTTATTTATTTATTTATTTATTTATTTATTTACTTACTTACTTACTTACTTACTTATGGCTATGTTGGGTCTTTGTTTCTGTGCATGGGCTTTCTCTAGTTGCGGCGAGTGGGGGCCACTCTTCATCGAGGTGCATGGGCCTCTAACTATCGCGGCCTCTCTTGTTGCGGAGCACAGGCTCCAGACGCTCAGGCTCAGTAGTTGTGGCTCACGGGCCCAGTCGCTCCGCGGCATGTGGGATCCTCCCAGACCAGGGCTCGAACCCGTGTCCCCTGCATTAGCAGGCAGATTCTCCACCACTGCACCACCAGGGAAGCCCAATCTCTGCGATCTTGAGTGCTTCCACTTTTCCTTTTTGAATTTATGTATTTTTACAATAGCTTACTGCATAAATTTTTCCTAGCCTAACTTTATTATACTGAGTTTTAGAACCACAGTTTTATTTGAAGATCATGCTGAACTAAGACAGGGGAGCATTGCCTACAGGGAGCTGACTGTCCACTGGTCTAGCTCAACCCTGTGACATTACTTTAGTGCTGAATCGGGTCTTTATACTCTGGGAGCTGGACCTCACCTCTTCAGTCTCAGGATTTCTGGTATTCTTATATCAAGAGATGATCAGAATCTAAAGCAGGATATTCATTTACATTAACTAAACTCAAAGAGACTGATATAAATTCTAATAATGACTATGAATTTATATACAAGTAAACATGACGATCAAGTGAACTGGATCCATGATTACCAATTTGCTTATTTTCTCTTTATGGACATATTCACATAGAAAGTCTAATTCTAATCAGAAGATTTCTTAGTGAACTTGGAGTTAAGGGAATGGTTTTCTGTGTTCTCTTATATAATGATGAGGCAGGTGCAGCCACAAAAGGGGGCACTGGTAGACTTGAGAAAACAAAGTTTATTTTATTCACAGGTCCTAGAGAGGGTATAGAGCTGCTGAAAGGGCCACATACTCATATATAGAGCACCCTCCAAACTAGTCAGGTCTTTAAGGGACACTTATTATTTTTTTTTAATCTTTTCCAACCCTCCCTCATCTGTGCCAGCATTGCTCTGATATACTAATTCTTTTAGATATGTTAGTAACTTTATTTAGACTTCTACCAGCCCTTAGGTTAGGGATCCAGCTGTGTCTTCTAAGAGTATATATTTTGTCTATCTCTCAAAAAAAATCACCTTCCTCTCCAAGTTTGGATTAGGAGACCTTTATTGTAAAAAATAACAGTAATGTGGAGAAATACATATATATGTTTTTAGTGTGTGTAACTTGAGCACTGTGCCACCTGACTGAGGCTGAACTTTCAGCCTAAACTTTTAGTTCAGTGCTACCTCAGAGCTTCTGAAATTCAGTCACTGAAGCCTTTTAACTATGCTAAGTTTCATGCTCTCTGGCTAGCTCACTGCAGGAGGCTAATAGCTTGGCTCAAACCCTGCAGATCTAAAAAATCAAATTTTGAAAGTTGGGTTAAATATACTCTTTGTTTTGTCTACTAGTCTGAGTCTCAGATTAATCCACTGAGACAGAGATAACTCAACCTTATTACCACATTTTTATAATAAATTCATCTTTTATAGCCTAGTCTTACTATATCAGGCCCCTGTCTACCTTCTTGTATCTTATTAGTAGGGGGAGACAAATCAAACGCCTGTGGTTTTGGTTTCTAAAGAATTTCTAAACCACTTACTGGCTTTCCCTTCTAATATCTATGGGCTAACCATCAACATGCTTTTAATTAATTTTGCCAACTTTGATCACTCTTTATGTTTTTTGATCAAGCAAAATCTTCTTTATCTTATTGATACTTCTGAATTGGGTTCTGTTAGACAAATGAAGCATTTGTACACACAATTTCATCTCTGGCTCATCTTTTTTATTAATGCTTTACATGCCTAAGGATATCTTCAACACCAAAAGCAATTTCTATATACTTTCTAGCCATCTTCTCTTTTCTACAGGGTGAGCATGCTATGCCTAGAAATTACCTTCCACTGTGAAGAAACTTCTATCCATGTATTTCTTTCTTTGACTTGACTATTGTCTAGATTTTCTTTACGGACTAAAAAGGTGACAGCTCTCTTGAAATTCATATATTTGTTCCCTTCCTCACCTATGTAAAGGAACATTAGGAAATCTAGATGAAAGATAAAAATGCTGCACACAGATGCACATTATCTGAGGAATTCCTCACCCAGTGGGGAAAAGGACACAATCAAAGTGTTAGTATATTACTCCACACTGTATTTTCTGCAGTAAGGATAATAGCACCTATCTGCAACCATTTCACTTAGTAACTTCCAAGGGAACAATAATTTTAAGAAACATATAAAGGCCTTTGAGATTCTTAAAAGGAGAAAAACTTGAGATGAATTACAGGGAGAAATTTAACTTACAGGTAATGAAACAATGGCAGGTTATTTTTTTCCTTTAAATCTTTGTCATTTCTATATTCAGTCCTTCCATTTTGCCAGTAGACCATCTTTATTCCCTTACCTTCTCAAAAAAGAAAATATAAACAAACAAAAGCAATGAACAAAACTACACACAGACATACATATACAAATACATTCTTATAGCAAACTCTAAGGTTGCTCCATTCGTGTGTTCTTTTTTTAGAAGTAGTTGAGTCTCTACTTGCAAGACCAGCTAAAGTGGTCAAGGTAAAGGTCATATGAAACTGATATTATTGATATCAGAACTTGCTAAGCTCTTTTTTTCAAAATTCTGAAAAGCAAAATCACACAAAGTATAGTAATTTAGCCAGCTTATGGACAGATTTGTGATTTCTATCTAGGAAATTAAGAAGTGAGATTCTATCGTTATTAGTGATACTAGAAGAAATTCCTTCCTCACTTGAAATCCAACAGCACTCTACTTGTAATTCTTTATTTTTTTACTGTCTATTATAAGAATGCACCAATCTGATCTCCCTTATTAGACTGCATACTCCATGAATATAGAGTCCACATCTAATGCAAAGTGGTATCCCCCTCGGAGCCTTACACTTAGAGTGAGCTCAATAAATATTTGTTGTATAAATGTCTAAGAAGCATTATGCAAGGATCATCTCTGACTTGGGATAAAACAAAACATAATAGCATAAGCATGGATCATAAAGTTGCTATGCCAACGTTTACCCAACTGAAACTGGACATGCTCACATTTTACCAGATGGACAGGCTTCCAGTAAATAGTATATAGAAACATTTTATATAAGGTTAGAGAGATCTGGCTGTTATCAAACTCAGGTCTGGCTGCTCACTGCTTGAAAGCCAATACTCGAGGCTAGTGGTGGTTGAAAGGAAAGTTGCTTTAATCGGAAAGCCGGCAATCTGAGGAGGAGGCAGACATGTGTCCCCAAAACCAACTCAGAAGATTCTGCTCAATCATGACAGTTTTTAAAAGGAAAAAGAAGGGAGAAGACTCCCGGTGAATCATTGAGGCAGGAGGTTGGATTCTGCATCATTCTCTGTTGTGAGCAGACTGGCTGCCTATTTCTTCAGATGTTATCTTGCCCCCGTGATCTGTCTGCAGGATTACTAAGAGGGCAGGTAGAGAGCTAGTCATTCTTTAACTACTTAATTCTTCAATCTTACTTCTTTTAGTCTAGGAAAAGAGTCAACAGGTTAGGCAAGGCATGGTGTGCATTCAGGAGAATGTCAGTCACGAGTTAGGTTAAATTGCCTAGTGATTTCATTCCTATAAAGTTTGAGGGGAACAGAAATGGACAAACAGGAAAGGGGCAAAAGAGCTGCTTACAAATCCCCACTTGTCAGACATCATTCCATTTCTATGGGATTAGGAGTGAAGGTGGGTCTTCTGTAGCTTCATGCTGACATAGGGCACCATGTTGCTAGAGTGAAAGATGTTGACATGGATCTGTAGCATCTCTTTGCTGACAATTTTAGTTGCCTGCTTACATATATGGGGAGAACAGGCTACAATTATTTTGATGCCCACAAAGATACAGATTAGTATGGGCAATAGTATGAATCCCATTCTCTTAAGGTCAGTTCTTGGAATTGTACTAGCCATAAATTCTGTACTACTCAAGATGGAGCAACTTATGTCATGACTACAGTCTGGTCATCATACAGTTTGCTTTTTCTCTCTCGTGGCAGTGATAGCATCTGTAAAACAACTCAGGAATGTGCATCAGACACTGAGTCTGTGACTCTCTTGTCCTGATCACTAACTGCTCGAGCCTGCTCTTTTGTGACTCAGGGAGGCCCGGGAGACTTCAGCTTTTCGACAAACAAGAAGCAGGGGACATGGAGGGGCCTTTGTACTTGGGGGGCCCCCCACAGGGTTCTGCTCAGTTCCATGGCCAGGCAGATAGCTCTTATCTTTTCATAGCTGCATCATGGTCTAAATCTCAGCCAGTCTTATGGCTGTCCCGTGCCTTGCTATAGTCCCCTAATAATAAAGAACAAGAAGGGGGATATGATCTTATGATAACTGTCTGGAAGGCATGTCATAGTGAAATAGCAGGCAATAAAATAGAACATGAGTGTTAAAGCAATTTTTTAAGACTTAGGCTATCTCCTAGATGGGATGGATTCTGGTCTCTGTCATGTAGGTAAATTCAAAAAGTGTATTTAAGTAGATTTTCTGAATTTGCTCCTTGGTAGCTACTGAGTCTTGGTAAAGTCTCTTAGGTTTTTGAGTTGGCCAACGATAGGTGGGAATAAAGGAAGCTTGGGACGTGGCAGTATTTGTAGGTTTCTGAAGGTTTCTGAGGCTTCTTAGTCTGGTCTTCAGAGGCACATGCTGTGATCCAAACTTAAGCTGCCCTGGTTGGCTGCATTAGATAGGGATGATATGTAGTGGGCACTGATTGAAATTAACCCAGGGATATTCAGATAAGCCTGTAATATTTTGTTTTTGTGAGCAGGAATGTGGGAGACTCTACTGAACCTTGAAAAATACATATATATATATATATATATATATATATATATATATATATTTTTTTTTTTTTTTTTTTTTTTTTTCTGGATAGCTCTGGATCAACTGTCTTTTCCTGGTATCACTTCAGAGAATATTACTCCTGGAGAAAATCATTAGTGTAAAATGGACATCCTTGAAAATACATTCTATATCTATTACTTGGTCAGTCATAACTAAGAGGAAATCCTATATATGATTGATAGGAATTTCTCCCAGAGGAACTGTCAGAAGATTAGAACCTGGACAACAAAGGTGAAGTGGTCTCAGACTTTTAAGAGGCTTAGCCTTGCTTATGGCTTGGTCATCTGAAGAATTAAAATATGCCAGGTAAGAGAAGATGATAAGGAATAAAAGGGAGAAGACCAAAAAAGATAAAGAATTGACTTCCCCCACTGAAAAAAAAAATTACAGGCAATTAGGTAGACTGAGAAGAAGTAGTGGGAGAGTTCTCTGAAAGGGTGATAAGTTTTGTGTAAAATGTTTAGGTTGCAGGAAGGGAGACCCCTTCCAGGACCTGAGAATGGGCTCGTGTCTAACACTCGGAAATGAATCGCCCGAGGAGACACACGTACTGACAAAGCAAAAAACTTAATTGGGAAGGCCCAGGCAGAGAGCAGCAGGGTAAGGGAACCCAGGAGAACTGCTCTGCCACATGACTCACAGTCTCAGGTTTTATGGTAATGGGGTTAGTTTCCTGATTGCCTCTGGCCGATCATTCTGACCTCAGGGCCCTTCCTGGTGGCATGAGCATCTCTCAGCCAGGATGTATTCCAGAGTGAGGGTTTCTGGGAGGTTGGCAGGACATATCATCTCCACCCTCCTCCCGAATTCTTCCGGGTTAGTTTCACAAGGCATACTGTGGGCTGGCGTATCCTCCCTCCTTTTGGCCCCTCCCAGATTCTCCTGGTTAGTTTTCAGTAACAGCGCCACTTCTTTTTCATGACCTCCTGCTGTGAGAGAACTCAGGCAAGCAGTTACCATTGTGCCTGGCCAAGGCAGGCAGTTTTGGTCAATGGTTCCCTAACATTTAGGCAAAGAACATGCTCCTTTTTGGGAGGGGCAGGGTGTCAGACTTATCCCACTTGAGGCTTAATCATAGCTATCTGAGAGATTATAGTTGAAAATTAAAAGTCCTGTAACAGGTACCATCCCAGGCACAGGAAAAACAAACAAACAAACAAACTGAATGCTGGTGGCTGTTAGAAAGAATAACCAAGGCTGAAAGTAAACAAGAAAAGCAAGCCAGCAGGTAGGGCAAGAGAGAAGAAATCAGGATTTCCTAAAAACTGAATAGAATATCCCCCTCACATTGTGCCAGGGTGAACTCTGTGTGTCACATGTCATAGTCACGAAAGTAAACGTCCTAGTTGGGAAATTTAACATTCCAAAAATAGAATGCAGGAGTCTTAAGCTATGTTGGATTCTCCAAGTCAATGGCTTTGCCTCAGGGTCTCACACCTGCCAATTCTGGATCAAAAGATCAAGGGGAAAAAAGAGGGAAGTGTATTAGAGAAGGGAATGTTTCACTGACCCCTTTGATGAAGTTAACTAAAAAGAGAGAAAAATAAACAGTAAAAATAAAAATGCTCTAATTTGGAACCTGTGTGAGTTGCAAGTAATATAATTTTTCTTGATTTTAAAGGAATTTGCTTAACATTGTGGGAACATTTTTTTTGTTTGTTTTTTTGCTTTAAGGAAAGATATGTTTCCCTTAGATAAACCCAAACTATGAAAAACTCTAAATTTGTTCACAAAATCCAGTATTAAGAGATTGCAGAGTTTAAAATGTAATTGTTAATTTGGGGGAGTTACCTCCGAATGAATGACTGGCGTTGCTTAACTGGAAAAAGAAAATCCCGTTGTTAAAATTATGAGTTTTCTCTCCATGAATCTCTGAATTGTGCCTGTACTTGGTTCATGTGTCTCCTGCTCAGAATCTGCATCCTCTCCTTAGCTATTTGTGTGCACTTATAATTTCTCACTTTCCTCTCTGGGATTAGATGGAGTTATGACTTGAACAGTAAAAATTTACACACATTAATATAGTTATTATAATTAGTGGAAAAAAATGGACTTTAAATAATTACACCAAATATTTTCTTGATTAAATATGTTTAATCATCAGTTTACTTTCTTATTTTATCATGATTTTCCCTTTCTGTGACAATTCCTTATTGCAATTCACACATAATTTCTTGATGTTTGAGTTGATTTGTTGTTGTTGCTGCTGCTGCTGTTGTTATTGTTATTATGGTTGGTTTTGCTTTTCAAGAGTAATTTCCCCTGCCTTTCAGGAAGGATTTTTTTTAACATTTTAAAAGCAGAATTTATTGAAAATGCTTTTTAAAGCATTTAAAAAGCAGAGTTTGAAATCAACCAGAGATAAAAAGCAAAGACCATTATACACAGAACTGCTATCTCTTAATGGTTAAGAAAACGTTTTTACACATCTTTAGTATTTGCGGGGTAGCTCAAGCAGTAAAGGATGGGAGACTAAACAACTTCCTCCTTTATTTAGTAATAACAACCTCAATAATAATTTTTTAATTGTAAATAAAAGATGAAAATAATGCAAAACATTTTTAACCAAGAAAATTGTTATGTTTTAATCTCTGGAATTTTCTTACCTGGGTATTACAATAAAAATAGAATAATTTTATGTTTGGTGACTTTGGATTTGTGTGTTTATTTGTGTGTTGAGGGGACTTTAATTTTATATAAGTAAATATATAAATATATTTTTATCCCTAGGTGACAGTACTATACCTAGAGAATGCTACATTACAGAATGCAGAAATTTTGGAGAGCTCATGAAAACAAATGTGAGTCAAACTTTTTCTGTCTTTATGTAGAGCGCTTCAGTTATATAGCAAAAATATCTAAAAACAACAATGTAAATATAAAGTATTATGAATTATCGCATAATTAAACATATTATATCACACATATTGTGTCATTCAAAAGCAAAAAACAAGAATTGCTAGTATTATTTTTCCATGATTAAAGAGCAATTCAGTTTATGCATTTTTAACCCCTTAATGACAGAGTCGAAGTTTCCTCATTAAACTGTTACCAAAAAAAGATTCTGAATTATTGTGGCAATATTTGGCAGAATTGAAAGGAAAAGAAGTTGTCTTTCTGTTGAAAGGAATGTGAGCAAGAGAAAGTTGCAGAGAGGTGATGCAATATCACATGATGTCTTCAAAGTCTTCTACATATTTTATCATAGCTGTCATAATCTGTCAAATTATCATTTTATCATTAAATTTTCTCCAAAAAACTGTATCTTTTTTTGGTTTTGCTATTTTTGCTTACAATTTTTCCCACATAAAACTAGCAATAAATTAGTGATTTTTATGTTATCAATGTATAATGTAATATTCATGCCTGCAAATATATATAGTTATCTTGAAAACTGTACAATTTAAAGATTTCTCATATTATATAGTTATTTTAGTAACTTTTCTAACTCTACAAAATAATCTCTGAAATGCAGTTTCACAGAACCTATGTCCCAGATACAGTTATTTATGCCAAAAAATATTTTACTAACTCCATGTCTGCCTCTACAAGTATTTTGCTCCATACTCTCTTATGAAACTGAAATAAAACATAGCATTCACACAAGAAATATAAAAACTATGTGCAATTTAAAGAATAATAATACCTAGGATCCCTGCTGCTTGTGACTCAGGCCTGTGTAGACTGAGAAAACAATGCACAATGTCAAAGTTGTGAGTTAAGTTTTATTTGGGGTGAAATGAGGACTATAACCCAGGTGACAGCCTCTCAGATAGCTCTGAGAACCCGCTCCAAAGAGGTAAGGGAGGCGGTGAGTGTACATGTGATTTTGGTGAAGGGGGATACATGCAGTGAAGCATACATTTTGGCAGAGGGTTGCTGCCAGTCACAAGGAGGTTGCTTCTAGTCATGAGGGGCAGATGTCGCCGTTAATGGTTTTAGTGCTCTTCTAGATACAAGAAGATGCAAGAAACAGGGCTTATAAAATCTTCTCCTGAAAATATCTAACTGTCTGAAGCCCTGTTCTGCCAGTTTTTCCCAGAGCACAGAATGCCTCACTCCTGATCTCCACCCTGAACTCCTTTCCGGGTGTGTTGAAGGTCAGCAGCTGCAGTGGCTAGTGACTTCATTCTTACAGAACCAGATGGCAAGTGACAATTTTTAGTTGTCTCCTGTGAAGGAGAACTTTACCGTATCTCAGAAGACCCTCAGGAGCCCTGCCCATCGATAGTCTCCTTCCTCCCTCAAATACAAGTAGTATTTACCATCTCTATATGTATTCTTCCCCGAGTGCATTATTTTTAACTCTTTTTGAAGTTTACATAAACAAAATCTACTTTACGTTTTCTTCTGACTCATATTTCTTTTGCTTTGAGGCAGATGGTTCCCTTCATATTTCTTTTGCTTTGAGACAGATGGTTGTAATCCTTTGTTTTTTAACAGCTGTAGGCTACTCTCTTGTAGATATACCACAACCCACAACTTATTTTTCCATTCTAATACCAATATTTTAAAAATTATTTCCAGTTGTTGCTATTTTCAACAATATTATATAAATCCTCTTGTACATGTCTTCTGATTCCCATGTGTAACTAGAGGTTTTAGGGGAAGCACATGTTTAATTTTTCTAGAAAATCACAAACTATTTTGTAAAATGAATATGTCAGTTTACACTTAGACCCCCCAGAAGTGGAAAGTGTATTCCTGTTTTCACCCTTACCATCATTAGAACTACATGGCTTAAAAAAAAAAAAAGTTTGCCTGTCTCTTGCTTGTAAAATGGTGTTATATTGTGGCTTTACTTTGCATTTGCATTTCCCTTTTCAAATATTTATTGGTAATTTGCATATCTTATTGGTAAATTTCTGCGTGTTTTATTGGTCCATGTTCTATTGAGCTATAATCTTTCTTAATTCATATCTTTTTTATTTTTACATATTATAGACGTTAATACTTTGTTGGTTATTTGTATTATAAATAACTTTACACTGCCTGTGATTTTTTTTTTGATGAACAGAATTTGCTAATTTACTATTGTCAAAATTGTTAGTAATTTTCTAGTGTTTAAGTACCTGACAATCAGTTCTTTTGATTGTCATGTAAGTGCCTGACATTAAACTTTGATTACCAAGACATCCACTTCGAAGAGATCAATCTCCAATAAACAGATTGCCAGCTACACAAGCAGATAAAGAGCTAGGCTGCCCGGCCATGAAGTTCTCTTTTTTAAGAAAGCTCTGTTTGACTTAGATAACTGACCATTTTTATTTATTTATTTTTATTTATTGAGGTAACATTGATTTACAACATCATGTAAGTTTCACGCGTACAACATTATCTTTTGACTTCCACATACACTACAGCATGCCCATCACCAAAAGTTTACTTTCCATCTGTCACCACACAGTTAATTCCCTTTACTCATTTCCTCCTTCCCTCCCTCTCCCCCTCTTGTAACCACTACTCTGTTGTCTGTACCTATGTGGTTTTGCGGTCATTATTGTTGTTTGGTTTGGTTTATTATTTATTTATTTATTTGTATATTCCACATATGAGTGAAAATTTACAGGATTTGTCTTTCTCCATCCTACTCACTCATTTCACTTAACGTGATACACTCAAGATCCATTCATATCGTCACAAATTGCAAGATTTCCCTTTCTATGGCTGAGCAGTAGTCGTTTTGTGTGTGTGTGTGTGTGTGTGTGTGTATGTATGTATGTGTATGTATATATATATATATATATATATATATATATATACCACATCTTTTTTATCCATTCATCTGTTAATGGGCACTTAGATTGTTTCTATATCTTGGCTATTGTCAGTAGTGCTGTACTGAACATAGGAGTGCATATATTTTTTCAGATCAGTGTTTTCGTATTCCAGAGGTAGAATACCTGGATCATATGGTAGTTCTAGTCTTAATATTTGTTTGTTTTAATTAATTTATTTATTTTTGGCTGCGTTGGGTCTTTGTTGCTGCGTGCAGGCTTTCTCTAGTTGCGTGAGCAGGGGCTACTCTTCGTTGCCGTGCGTGGGCTTCTCATTGCGGCGGCTTCCCTCGTGATGGAGCACGGGCTCTAGGCACATGGGCTTCAGTAGATGTGATGCTCAGGCTTAGTTGCTCTGCAGCATGTGGGATCTTCCCGGACCAGGGCTCGAACCTGTGTCCCCTGCATTGGCAGGCGGATTCTTAACCACTGCACCATCAGAGAAGTCCCTAGTTTTAATTTTTTGAGGAATTTCCATACTGTTTTCTATAGATAGCTGATCATTTGACTGCCACCTTGCTTTTCCCTTCCTGCTTTAATTCGAGCTCTTATGTTTTAAATTCACCAGTAAATATTGAACCCAGGAAACCCTAAGCACCCCACACTTGACCCCAATAAAGGTAGCACTCCAGGCACACACTCTCTCTCTTACCCAAGACCTCTCTGTGTGTGCCTGGGTGTGTCATGTACCTGTCAGGACTTGTGAGTAATAATCTTTGTTTTTTCAAAGTTCCGTGACGGTTGTTACTGAGGTGTGTCTTGCAATCATAATAAGAACCAGAAGAGGCAATCCAGCCACACCATTGGTTCTGGTCAGGGAAATGTCTGTGAGAGCTGCCGAAAATAATATGAGTCTAGTTAAGTGCCCCAGGCATTTCTAGTTAATAGCATCATTATCAATAGGCTGAAGCTGACACAAAACAATTTTCCATTATGGCTTGCACTTTTGGATCCTTATTTACAAGATCATTTCACAAACCAAGATCATAAAGTAATTGTCCTGTTTTGTAAAATTATATACATCTTTTTTATGTTTAGTCATTTAATATTTATGGAATGTATTTTTTAGAATGATGAGAGGTAGGATCCTATTTTTACATTGTTTTTCCATATGGCTAGTCATTGTTCCATCACTTATTTAAAAGTTCATGTTTCCTGATTGATCTGCAACACCATCTGTTCACAAATTGGGTCCATATGTATGTGGTTTTCTTTTGGGCTTGATATTCTGCTTAATTGTTCTATTCGTATCATAAAGGTCCTTTCTTTTTTATACTATACGGATTTGTACTAAATTATGATATATGATAGAGCTAGTTCCCTAATTTTGTTTTTATGCTTAACATGATACTGAATCATTCTGGAACACTTGTTCTTCAATATAAATTTTAGAATACATCAAACTCCACCTAGAAAATGAGTTAGAAAGTGTTGGAAATCTTATTGGAATTTCATTGAATTTATAGATTTTTTTCTTAGAAGTGTATGTCTTTTATGATATTAAAAATTCAAATTTAATAGTATGTTATCCCCATTTTTTTAGGCTTTCCATTAATTATTTCAGTAATTTGTTATATTTTCACCAATATTCTCTTGTTCACCTTTTGTTACATTTCTTTATATTTGTCATGCAATTAAAAATATTGTTTTTAATTTATCTTTTATCTCTTGATTGCTAGATTATAGTAGTATATGTTGTTAAATTCTCATTAATTCCAATTATTAGATTATATTTAATTCTTTATGTTGACAATCATCTCATTTGTAATTAGGATAGTTTTCTTTCTTTTATCAGAATCCAGTAGATAAAGACCACCATGAACATACCTGTATTTGAACAAAGTTTTGTTCATTGGTATATGTTGCATCGAGGGAAACTGTACACCATGGGGAACCATCTAGGTATTAGGAGGGGATAGTTATAGGATCTGGGTTGTGTTAGGAGGTTTTTGGAAGGCTTCATGGCAGTGTAGTTTTAGTCTATATTATTAACTGTCAGAACATGTGTGTAATTCTAGGATTGAGTATCCTAATACGCAATTTTTATTTCAGTTACTGGAAGAATGCAACATGGCTAAAGCTAAAATTGGTTTTAAAAAATGGAAAGCAGTTGTCACTCCTTTGGAAGAGGGAGATATTTGGTCATTTTTATATTGTGTATAGTACTTTTATGTTTTCTGTGCATAGACGTTATTATAATGGATTATATTTTTTCTCATTCTGTCATGGACAAAGAGTGACTCTGTATGATGTTAGTGTTCCATGAAATAGTTTAGGTTCAGTAGGGAACACATTAGCATTGCTTCCCCCACCCCCATATTTCTAATCTTTCTACCTTTCATATATTTTTTATAACTTCCTAACCAGTACAATGCTTAATAGAAATGATAGTGGGAACACTGGTTTTATTCACGATCTTAAAGGTAATAATACTTTCAACGTTTTATTACCAAGTACTTTGCTGCGGGGGTTTGATAGACATCTTTTATCATGGTAAAAATAAATTTCCTATTTTTAGGATTTTTTTTCTGCATCAATTCCTACAACCATATTTTTTATTTTTGTTTCCTATCTAAGAAACTTTTTTCTAGGTTTTCTTCTAGATGTGTTACAGTTTTATAGTTTATGTTATGTCTATTATCCATTTGGGATTGAGTTTTATATATAATGAGATAATTTTCTATATATTGATGCCCAGTTATTCCAGTTCCATTCTCATTTATTGAGTCTATTTTTCTTTATTAAATTACTTTGGCAATATATATATAAAATCAATTATGTGGGGAGATCTACTTCTGTATTCCCACTCTCATACATTGATGTATGTGTCCACTCTTTTGCCCACATCACACTGCCTTGATTATAAATATGATTTATAATATATCTTGAAAGTAAGTAGTTTGCATCTTCTGTTTTGCAATTGAATTACATTTTGTATAGTGGCACATAGTGCAAAATACCAAATTTTAGAATATGTGTGCATTTATGAGAAGACATTGTAAGTCAATTGAGAGTATCAACATGATTTAATGACACCAAGGAATTTGTGAGAATACTCCATCAATAACACAGGGAAATAGTTGCTTAAGATGCCTCTAGTAATTTTATCAGTTGGCCAACTTACATTTACATCCTGGTAAGATTCAGAGGTTTTGAAGGAGTGTTGGCATAACACCATAAACAAGGACAAAAGCAAGATGAATCTCAAAATTTTGTTGTGTTTTGTTGTGTTAGAAAATAAAAATGTTTTCAAATATGCTTGAAGTTGTGTTGAAAATAAAAACAAGTGTCCAACTTATAGAGGACATTCACTAATTAAGTACATATACATGTTACATATGCATACAATGCACACTCCCCCACACACACACTTTTCTCAATGTAAATATAGATATAACTGTTATTATGTGATAATTAAGCTATCACAGAATGTAAAATTTGGGGGACGGGCACAGGCCTATCACATTGTAATTCATAAGAAGTATTATTTTATAAATTATTAATGGACTAAATCTGTCATAATAAAATAATTAAAATAATATGAAGCTGTAGTAAAAATATTGATTTTCAAAGTATATGTAACCAGACTGTATATAAATGAATCTTTGCTCAGTGAAATTTCCTTTCTAGGTCTAACATCCTTTTCACCAATTATGAAAAGTATTTAGAATGAGGAAGCATAAATAGAGCAGACTGTGAAACTCATAAAATATATGGGAATATTTTATGGGAAGGATATTTATGCTGACCACATAGAATTTAAAACATTGTCATTATAAGGATAGGTTTTTCACAATTCTATATCCAAATTCTGTTCACAGAATTTTCTCAACAGTGTCTTTTCATGTGCCTTTTATACTCACAGTTTTCTTTAAAAATGCTTATTCCTCCTGTGTCTCATTGTACTTTTGTCCTCTGTAAATTAATCCAGTGACCATTAGGGATGCTTCCTGTGGGAGTGTTCTGGAGTATCTGATGTACACCAAGAGGGACGAATCTCAGGTGTTATTACAGTGCAAAATCTCAAATTGCTGATAGTTGTAACCTACTGCAACATCTGGAACTGTTTTTTTTAAAATAGTCCAAAAGGTCACTATGTTTAGATTTTAACATTAGTATGGAGAAAAGTTAAGTCACAGATGGCATAATTCTTTTTATATATCACCAGAGAGCTTTAATATATCATATTACAATAGAATGGTTTAGACATAATGAGCCTTGTAAAATGTAAAATTTGATATGTAATCCCTTGGACATGTTCTCAGAGGCCATAACATGGAGGTCAGGTATTATTAACCTTGAAAAATAAAGACAATATAAAATGTTGAAGAGAATAAGAAATAAGAGACAATTATCTTCAAGATACATGGTAACCTTGTTTTTTACTTTTCCTAAAAAAAAAAAGTTTGCTTTCCAATTATGTTAAATTTAATGAATTTAAATATACTGTCTATATAACTAAACATTAATAATAGTTAATGTATAGACAAGTATATACATATCTTTGTTTTCAACAATATTACCGCCTTTCTGAGCCTTTTTATTTCATATGTTTATTAATTAAAGGTACAAGCTTAAATATATAGACAAGAAAATGAAAGAGGCTAGAAATCTGTGATCTGGGTTAATTAATAAACATTATATAAGAAAAATAAGAAATAATATAAAGGAAATGTATATAAAGGAAATGTAAAAAATAAACATAAATTAGTGAAACAGAAATATATTTTTCTATATATAAAATCAACAAAGCCATTAGTTACTTCTTTGAAGAGATTAATAATATCATAAATCTCTAGATATATTACTATAAAGTGAAACAAATAATAAAATAATGTTTATAATTAAGAACAGTAAAAGAAAGCCAACACAGTCTATAAATAATAAAAGGTTATTAAGATAATATTATGAACATGTCTTTGGCAATAAATTTAAAATGGAAAGGTTCTCCAAAATACAATGTACTGAAACTAAAAGAAAAGAAAATTGAATATCTGCATATTCCCTGTCTATTAAGGCAATTAAATACATTATTAAAAATGTATCCATAAACAAAATCCCTGATGAGATTAATTCACCACTGAACTATTCCAAACATTTAAGAAAGAAGTAAAACCAGTCTTACCTAAAACTTCCCAAGTGATAAAAATATTGCTGGAATAATTTCAAGCTAGTTTATGAATCCAGCATATCTTGAAACCAAAATCTAACAAAGACATTACAAGAAAGAAGAATTAAAGATCTATAGCTTTTGTGGACAAAGGCAGAAAAATCCTAACCAACTAAAATAGTATATAAAGGACAATCTATAAAATAAAACTGATATGTGATATAGGATAATCCATCATGCCAATGGGACATATTCCTCAAATTCATGGATGAGTTAACAATTAAAAACAAAGGAAAAAAAGCTATACAATCATCTCAATAGATTTAGAAATCACATTTGCTGAAATAAATTGATGTTGAATTTCAGCAAATGTGATTTCTGTTTAGGATCTTTTATCTTTGTCCATGAAAGGTATAGAAGGCGAGAATGTGGGAGAGTAAGCTAATTCTTTCAAAGGGTTAATAGACCTATAAAATTGATAAACCACTAGCCAGGCAGAACAAGAAAAAAAAAAAAAAGAAAAGACACAAATTACCAATATTAGAAATGAAAAAGTAGTCATCACTTTGATTCCATAGACATTAAGAATAATAAGGGAATACTACAACCAAATCTATGCCTATAAATTTAATAACTTAGATTAAATGAATAAATTCCTTGAAAGACACAAATTACAAAAATGTAGGATGATTATAGACCTATATTTATTAAGGAAATTGAATTCACCTTAATATCCTCCCCCTCGCCTCCTCCCCCCCGAATTCTCAGGTCCAGACTTTTCACTGGTGAATTTCACTAAGCACTTACGCAGATGTAGAACCAATTCAATACAAGCTTCACCAGAAAATAGAAAGGAGAAAAAACTTCTCATTTTATGAGGACAGCATTATCCTAATACCAAATTCAGGCAAAGAGACCAATATTCATCATGAGCACAGGCCCACAATTCTCAAAAAGATAATTGGTCCATCAAATCTAGCAATATATAATAAAACCTTACATTTAAGTAGGACTCATAAAAGAAATGCAAGGCTGGTTCAACGTTCAAACATAAATCAGTGGTGGCAAGCACACCTAATGGTCAGGTCTTGGTTTTTCATATCATTCTCCAACAAAAGGAACCAGGGCTCCTTGAATAAATGGCTTATTCTAGGGCTATGGTATAGAATATACAAGATGAGTCTGGAGCATCTTGCTCAATGCCAGAAAGTAAAGCAGTGTCCGAACCTCATCCAAAACATACACATATACAAACACACACAAGGCAGGCCAAAGCACGAGTGTTCATTCTCATTACCTATGTTCAACATTGTATTTGAAGTTTTAGCAGTTTACTAAGGCAAGAAAAAGAAAATGAATGCAAGCAAATTGGAAAGGAAGAAACAAAATTGCCCGTATTTACAGATGACAATATTATCTACCTGGAAAATCATAAACAACCTACAAATAAAAGTTTCTGAAATTAATAAATGAGTTTAGCAAGGTCATAGAATACAACTTAAAAATACATTGAAGAATTTTATTTCTATATCTTAGCACTGAAAACTAGAAACCACAATTTGAAAAACTATGATTTACAATAGGTCAAAAAATTGAGATGCTGAGCTATAAATCTTACAAAGCATGTGAGAAACTGCGGGCTGAAAATAAGGAATCAAAGATGCAAATAAATAGAGAAATATGCTATATATATATAGGTTGGAAGACTCAACATACTGAGGAAGTCATTTCTTTCCCAAATTGACCTTTAAATTTAATGCAACTGCAATCAAAATCACCTAAGGATTTCTTTTTTTAGGTTATTGGCAAGCCAATTCTAAAATGTATATGGAAAAGTATAGGAACTAAAATTACTAAAACATTTTTGAGAAAGAAAAACATCATTGAATTACTCACACTAACCAATATCAAATAAACTATAATGCTACTTGCTATAACAAACAGAAAGTTGTGTTACTGGTAAAAGTATAGTCAAAAAGATCAATGGGAGAGAGTAAATACTAGTAATAAACCCACACAAATATGGTCAGTTGTTTTTTTTACAAAAGTACAAAGGTGTAAGTAACAATAGAGAGGAGGTAGTATTTTCAACAAGTGGTGTTGATTCCATCTATATAAAATTCTAGAAAATGTAAACTATGGTGCCAGAAGACAAATCAATGGTTGTCTTGTAATTAGGAGATAAGGAAAGTTGCGTCTTTGAGGGGCTGTGGAAATGTTTGATATTTTGATTTTGGTAATGGCTTCCTGGGTCATGTATGCAGTTTAATGTATGCCAATTATAGTTCAATTAATCTATACGAATTCTAAAAACCACATTGGCAGAAAAACACATTTCATATTATTATTTTAGATTATAGCATCCAGTAATCATCAATTATTTTAAAAGATGTTTTACATACAGAAGAGATCATTTAAAAAAAGAAACTATTACTGAACTAATACTATCAGGCAGTGTGTGAGTGCTTATCCTGCTTAAGTTTTACTACTGCCCTTTGAGGTAGTACTTCATTTTAGAAATAAAATCAGAAGTTCAGAGAAGTTAGGTAAATACTGAAAATTACAAAACAATGTCAGAGGAGGTTTTATGAAAATTATGAAACTTACTGAACTGAACTTTTCTAATAAAATATGTATCTCCCTAAGAATGTAGTTTGTATGTTTGGGTATGAATCATCATATTTGCAATTTGAAAAAATCACTGGAGAACAGGTGGAAAAAGGGTGGTGAGAACAATTAGTTGCAGGAAGACCAAGATAGGAGAGCTAGTTCAGTGTGCTATGCAGCAGACAAATGCAGTACAAATGCAGTCTAGAATAATGGGAATGAAGTGAACTGGACATATAAGAAAATTTATATATATGTGTGTGTGTGTGTGTGTGTGTGTGTATCCTAGTGATTAAGTTAATAACAAAATTAATTACCTTTGCTTAACTTATTTGGGTATATTTGAATATGTTAAAGTTAGAGGCTCTAAATACTGCTTAATCTCAACTCTATCGTTAAAATTAATTTAACCTATATTTATTAAGATTCTACATTGTTTCCACTACTTGGCTAAATATGAAGAAAGCCAAGTTGTTGAATATATAATTCTAACATATACCAAATCCAAGTACATTAATCTTGTTTTGAATTTCAGTTATCAATTTAGTATTAACACCATCTGCTTTCAGGGACTGCAATTACCAAACTTCTTTGAGGTGTGATTCCTGGATAGTCTGTTAATGTGAAGCAATATGAATGGTATTTGTGAGGTGGAAGAAGAGGGGAGACCATTATTCCCCAGAGGCAGTTACTGGCCTAGGGGTTTTCAGAGCAGCTCCAGTCAAGCCCCTGTGAAGCACTAGCTTTGCTGTGGCTGCTGGGAGACTGGCAAGGGCTCTAGACTTTATCTGACTATGTAAAGACTACTTCAGGTGCATTCTTAGGCTTTTATTGTGCTCCTCCACACCTCTATATACTTACATAAAACTGCCCATAAGTGTTTACTGGACTTTGGAAAAACATTTATATCTCCTTTTATTAAACTCACAGTTTTTAAACATAGATAATTTACTTTTGGATCTACAGTCCCTGCACTGCAGAGCCTCTGCCTAGAACCACCAAGTGCTCAGTCTGTGTCTATTAAATGAGTAGTGAAATGTTTATAGTATCAAGTGAATTTATTTTTACCCAGGGATCAACTATTATGCTATATATTTTGAAAATAATAAAAAGAGTGTTATGACAGTATCCATATGGACTGGGGAAGTATAGAGATGTATTTTATGTAAAATTTTATATTATCCTGCCCTCTGCTAGTAAAAGAATCTCTGAAACCAATATTGGAAAATTAATGGTGTGGAGCCACAGTTTTATTGTTTTTAACAACCTAAAGTTTGAGTAACCCATAATAGTTTTTGATAACTTAAAAAAGCAGGAAACGTATCTCATTCACTTAAAAGAAAAATGTGAAATGAATTCCCTGAAGAAAAAATTACCCAGGGGATATTCTGAATTTTGCAGTATAAAAGACTTGCCTATTTTCCTTTTATTAGTTTCATAGACATAAGTGCAAAATTAACAAACCATGAAATTCAACACCACACCAAACAGTAACAGACAGATGCCTGACTTTGCAGTTGCTAGAGCAAAAACCAACGAATATATTTCAAGAATTGGAAGAGAGTTCATTTTGCTTCTTTTGAAAATTCAGACATTTGCATGCTTTATACATACCCGTTTAGAAAAGATTCATTTTAAATGTACACTCTAGATCACTGGTGAAATATAGGAAACATTTCAAAACTCATTAGAGCATTGCCATCCTTTGTCTACTTGCAAATATAACTTGTAGACAATAGTGATAATCACAAATAGTTCACATGGAGTAAAAATTAAATACCATGTCTTTGTGTGTGTTATTGCAGATCTACGCACAAGGGCTGTAACTCTTTCAGATAAGATATTAAAATTACAAGCAAAATTTTATCTCTAATTAAAGTAATATTTTAATGGTTAATGGATTTTTTTCCTTCATACATTCACAGGATTACCAATATTAATTTTGTGGAGAATTATATTGCTGTATGTTAAAATTCTTTTGGAATGCTTAGATTTTGTGTAAAATAACTTTGAAATTATTGATATGAAATTTAGTCTATTTATAGATAAACTAATAAAGTAAAAATAAAATCATACTCTTTGATAGAGGTATTCAGTTCTTAAGGTCTTATCCTAAGGACAGAATCAGAAATGTACAAGAACACTTATATACCAATATAGTCAGTTACATACTGGTGATATTTCTAATAGTGAAAAAGTGAAGATAAGCTAAATATCCAATGATAGCAGAATGATTAAATACAATGTATCCATGTAAGGAACCATGCAACCGTAAGTATCTGTGTTTTAGAAGGGACTATTAAATTGCATAATGAAATTACTTATAGTATAATGAGGAATAAAATGACAACAACAACAATTTTTTAAAAGGTTATAAAATATCAGCTCCCACTCAACTGCAAAATACAAATACATAAACACACACATGAAATTTGTGACTGGTATATAAGTAAAGCAAAATGTTAGTAATAGTTATTTCTGAGATGAGAACATAAGTAGGTCTTTTATCTCCCTTTTTGCATATTTCTAGTTCTTAAAATTGTCTATCATAAACATCAGCAAAAACACAATACTTTCTCCTGTTTTAATGGTAGAACATAGTTCAACCTCTCAATGACTTGTAAAGTATTTAATATTATGTGAATTCAGTTTATGTGAATTGTGTAATTGACATTATGAGAACAGTTGATCTATAAAGTCTTGACTTAGAAATTAACAGATCACACAATTTTTTGTATAATGATCAGGCATAAAGTTTCAGAATACTGAAATAGTGTCCATCAAATTCAATACAATCATGCAAATATCAATTGCTTGATAATATGCTAGAGGTAGGAATTCATCAGTTATTACAAATAAAGAAAAAAGAAAAATAGGTACATTCCTTACCATCATAGGTAATGAACTATGGTAAGGATTTTTTTAATTGGTTATTAAAAATATTTTCAAATACTCAAAGTATTATCAAATAGTTCAAGTACAAGAGAACTCATAACAAGTATACCTACCCATATAGGAAAAGAAGGATCTAATTTGTGAAGGCTTCTCAGAGAAAAAATGTTTGAGCTGAGACATGAAGGATAAACATAATAGATAATAAAAGAACATTTTGAACAGGCAATAGCTTTAGCTAAGAGGCAAAACTGGAATAATGAGCATTTAAAAAACTGTAAAATCCCAGTATTAGAATGGATATGACATTGACAGAGTAACCTGAGGTGCTCCTGGAAAGCTAGGTGGGCCTTGTTCAGGCAGGGTCTTCTGCCACCTGAGGCAAGTGGTCTTTTACTGTGGAGACAATGGGAAGCAAGTGTCTTAGTAAAGAAATGGCATTATCACATTTTTAAGTGGTTATTCTCTGCTCTGGAGAGACTAGACTGTAGGAGGAGGCTCAGCAAATGGATGTTAGAAGATTACCAATAAATTGAGAATGATGGTAACCCGGATAATAGTTGTGGCAATAAAGATGGACTGTAGTAGACACCTTTGTGAGATCTGGGGCTGAAGTAGTAGGAAAAATCATACATGACTCACAGGTTTCAAGCTTGAGCAACTGGGTAAATGATGATGGCATTTATTTAAACTGAACTTTGGATGCGGGGAAGATTTAGAAGAAGATACTAAAACCAGTTTGATGTTCAATTTCAAGTATCTTTGTGATATGTAAGTGGAGATTTTGAGTAGGTGGTTTGATATTTACAGATGGAGCTCAGAAAACAGTCTAGACTTGGAATTTTGTATTACTGGAGGTGGTCCTACAAATTTCTCACTATGGGTCTGGACATCTTTTATCACTTGCCATTCAAATAATGATTTTTCTTTTTGTCCTTGGGGAAAATATATGATTAATAAACTATGAGTATTAAGTAAAATACACAAATATCTGTGTTTCTTTCAAATATTATTACAAAGGGAATAATAATAATAATGTTAAAGTTCTGGAGTAAAGATTTTCATACATATACCTATATGTGTATATGTAATATACATATATATATACACACATATATATATATATAATTAGAAGTAGAGTATAATGTTCCACTTAATTTTCTATATGAGATAGGTAGATTGTGATAGGATGTCACCAATAAATCCATTCCAAATATTAATAGAAATATGCAATGTCTGGAGACTGCCATCTCTGTCTCAAGAATTAAGACAAAAGTGGATCAAAACACTATTCAATTTGAAACAGGTTCCCAGCCTTACCTTCAGACCTTGTCTGTTAGTTACAAGTAAATCCCTCTTTGTTCACTCATTTATTAAAATTAGCTCAGATAGTTGACTGCCAAGAATATTTGAAGATCTCTCCTTTGGTAGAGGGCTGATAGCAGTACTGATAGTATCTAAATGTTGCTTACCATTTCACTGAAGACAAGTGTTCGGTTTAAAACACAACAGACAGAGACCCATCTTTGGAATCCTGAAACATCCTTTACATTATGCCTAAAGCAAACAATGTAGGTTCTATGTATTTATTCAGACTTTTTACCAAGAAACCTTAAGGGTTCTAATTGCATTACCTGAGGCCATAAATGTATTAGAATATTCTTCTGTGAATTACAAGTTGGTTAAATATAAATTTCTTGGGACCTAACTTTATCCCTCAAAAACAGATAGACATGGCTCCACTATTTCCTAGCTTTACATATAGTTGTAGCAAAGTCTGAGGTCAACCCATGTCACTGGCATGCTTATTTTTGCCTTGGTAGCTTTTGTTCTGTCTCAATATTTCAAAGCTCTGTAATTTCACATGAATATGTCTTCATATCGCTGATTTTCTATGTATGTTTCTCCAGAAACATTGTACTTCCTTTCTATCAACAGATTTTTTTTCTCCTATCATGACATATAAATTAAAAAAAGAAAGAAAAGTAAAAAACTTTCCCCTATTTTGGCTCTGATTCTATCATCTATATCTATCCATCATCTATCTTTTTCTTCTTTACTTTTGTTACATGAGTTACTGTGATATTTTGTCTTTTTCATCACCATCCCCCACTATACTTTAATTCTTGTCAGCTACATGATTTTCCTCTCCATAGTCTATATGTTATTTCAAATTCTTTCTTCATGCCATTGATTCATTACCAGGCTTCTTTCTATTCTTCCTTTTCTCGTCTTTATTTTCCTTTATTTGTAAGTCCTGTGATAGGTTTACTTCAGTTTAACTATCCCTCAACTTGGATCTTAATCTTTTATATCACATTTCATTGTCCTTAAATAATCTAATATTTCTTCTCCTTTATGACCTTTAATGATTCTGAGAAAGTATGAAACATTTATTGTTGAAAATTATGTGTTTCTCTCTGTAAAATGTATTATTCATCTGTCTTTTCTATATTTTATATTACTTTTTACTTTTTAACTCTTGCAGTGTTTCTGTTTGGTCACTATTTTTTTCTGGTTATTTTTTTAAAGCAGAGAGAATTTGTATGTTTTTAATTTAATTCAATTTTGTTTCTCCCCAGATATATCATTGGTACAGTCTCTTTCTTGCTTTTACTGCCATAACATATAGTTATTTGTACAATTACAGTTGGTACTTGAACAATGTAGGATTTGGGGTGCCTATCTTCCATGTGGGGGAAGATTCACATATAATTTATAGTCTGCCCTCCATATCTGAGTTTCCTCTGTATCTGTGGTTCAGCATTTACAGAGTCAACCAACCATAGATCAAGTAGTACTGTTGTATTTACTATTGAAAAAAGTCTGCATGTAAGTGGACCTATGCAGTTCAAATCTGTGTTGTTCAAGGGGTAACTGTACTTCTAAACACGAGTTTGAAGACTGTGGGCTGATGGTCTTCATCCTGTGTTTCATTTCTGTAGAGCTGAAGGAGACCAGGTCAGGGAATAGGGTACCATATATCCTTATTCTAGTCTTCTCTCAACTGCCAGAGTCCCTTGAGAGGGCTTTTGTGTTTTGGAGTATTCATTAATAGTGGGTGCAGCAGTAAGCCTTTGCTTCTGCCAGGACTGATCGGTCCATTCCTCAAATTAACCCACCCCATTTCAGCTACCTTTTCCATTCTCTTTACAGCTAGAATTAGGCAAGTAGATGAAACTTCTGTACACTTTTATTTTGGCCTACTGTTATTTGTTTATTTGTGTTACCATAAAATAATGCAAAAACATCAGCTTGCCCAAAGCCACTCTATCTGTGGGGAGCATGTCTTATTTAAGGAAATAAATTTCAATGTAGATGGAGAGCAGAGGAAAGAGGAGCTTGAGTGAAATGGAACTGCTTAAAAATGCAAAATAATACTTTCCATTTACATGCAAAATTCTCAGCAGTGATACCAGATTTTTTTTTTTTTTTTTTTTTTTTTGTGTGTGGTTCGCAGGCCTCTCACTGTTGTGGCCTCTCCCGTTGCGGAGCACAGGCTCCAGACGCGCAGGCTCAGCAGCCACGGCTCACGGGCCCAGCCGCTCCGCGGCATGTGGGATCTTCCTGGACCGGGGCACGAACCCATGTCCCCTGCATCGACAGGTGGACTCTCAACCACTGCGCCACCAGGGAAGCCCATGATATTATTTTTAATACTATCTGCACAATACTCTGAAATGATCTTTATATTTTTGCTCATTTAATCATTGCAACATAACAAATATATGGGTATGATCATTCTGCCTGTTTAGAGTTAACTGAAATTTAGAGGCATTAAATAACCTGCCCAAGTCACAGTAATAAAATTAGAATTAGAAGACAGTCTGACCTAAGAGACAATATTCTTTATCACTATATATTAATTTGCTATACTGTTTTTTTTATTCTTCCCTCCCTCTCTTCTTTCTTCCCTCTCTCTCTCCCTCCCTCCCTTCCTTCTTTCCTCTCTCCCTTTCTCTTCTCCCTCATCTCGGTCTTTCTGTTTTGCTAATGACCAAATAAAACTTTGAAATATTTCTACTGCTCCTTATCCCTTTCTACCACACTGTGATAAACATCTCTGTCTGGATTTCACATTTTATCTGTGCTCAAATACTGATACATATGTATATGCATATGTGTATATGTATATATTATATGTACATCTATTATATCTTAATGTCCCCATGGACTTTTAGTATTGTTTTAAAAAGTGTATTATTTCATTTCTTTTTATGGCTGAGTAATATTCCATTGTATATGTGTGCCACATCTTCTTTTTTTTTTTTTTTTTTGCGGTATGTGGGCCTCTCACTGTTGCGGCCCCTCCCGTCGCGGAGCACAGGCTCTGGACGCACAGGCCCAGCGGCCATGGCTCACGGGCCCAGCCGCTCTGCGGCATGCGGGATCCCCCCAGACCGGGGCACAAACCCGCCTCCCCTGCATCGGCAGGCGGACTCCCAACCACTGCGCCACCAGGGAAGCCCCACATCTTCTTTATCCATTCATGTTAACACATACATATGGAATCTAAAAACAAAAACAAAAAAATGGTTCTGAAGAACCTAGAGGCAGGACAGGAATAAAGGTGCAGATGTAGAGAATGGACTTGAGGACACGGGGAGGGGGAAGGGTAAGCTGGGATGAAGTGAGAGAGTGGCATAGACATACATACACTACCAAATGTAAAATAGATAGCTAGTAGGAAGCAGCTATATAGCACAGGGAGATCACCTTAGTGCTTTGTGACCACCTAGAGGGGTGGGATAGGGAGGGTGGGAGAGAGATGCAAGAGGGAGGAGATATGGGGATATATGTATACGTATAGCTGATTCACTTTGTTATAAAGCAGAAACTAACACACCATTGTAAAGCAATTATACTCCAATAAAGATGTTTAAAAAATTAAAACATAAAAAAAGATTTAAGAAAAGTATATTATGCCAGAAAAAACAATTAGAAAATGATAGATAAATAACAATTCCATTAAAATGAAAAAAAACTTAGCTACTAGAATGAATTACATGGTATATACAGTTGCTCATTGAATAGATGATATACATCAATGTTATGGTTATTTGTTAATGCCATCACACTTCTTAGACCAAAATATCATGCATGCATTCACTCAATGGGATAGCAAATAAAACTTCCTGGCATTATCAAGAATGGCATATTGTCATTTGTTACAGAAGTCTTACAATCAAAGGTATAGGATTAGATCTTCATATATGTTTAGCGTTTTTACAGTTGTACATAATTTATTTAGTAATTTAAAAAATTACTAAAGATATTTTTGTAGGACAATTAGTAACATTTCCAATAATACATTTTCAGAGATATTTGATTAGTTGCAACATTAATGAGTGATTGCTTTACAGAGAAAAGCAATCAGGTAATCTGTCCTCACAGGTATAAAATTAATGTTTTTCATAAAAATTTGAAATTACTACTTTCACTGTGGTTAGGACATCTTTTACATGAGTGGTATTGATCATCTCAAATATACCAAAATTTATGAGTATTTCTCCTTTGGCAAATCATTTTCCCCTGAGTTGGAAAGAGGTTAGCATTTAAAATCTTAAGAAATACGTGATGAAATTGTAACATCTTGAAATGATATCGATTTATTACATCATTGAGGTTTCCCTGATTAAGAAGAACAATTAAATTGGATAAAAAATACTTGACCTCCTCTTTTCAAAAGAAGGAACACTCTCTCCAATATGAGTGTTCCCAAATAAAATATTTGTAGAAGGTCAAGCGAAGAATTAATTCTGTAACTTACGATCAGTTTTGAACTATGCTTCAGAGATGATCACTTAATTCTAGCACTTACAAAATAAATGTCATATAATCTTATCACACAGGAAAGTAGTGAACACTATAAGGTTCTTGAGAAGAATGCAACCAAAAGGAAAATAATTTAGATTTTAATCTAAGTTCTTAAACAGAATATCCAATCAGCTAAAATTGGATGAGTTGTCAATATATTAACAAATATAACATTTGAATTGTAACTTGAAAAAACAAACAGCTCTCCAATAATTGGACTGTAGCTTTCAAACAGTAATTTAGGTTCTAGAATAATAACATTTATTGCTAGCTATCATGAATAACTAGAATTATATGCAATCTATCTAGTATTGGCAGCAAAAATGAACCCATATTAAGCACAATTCCTGTAGGAGTGTCTGCATATTTATTATTAGTGTATTTATTTTAAGGAAGATGTTTTAAATGTGATGTATCTTTTTAAAATTTCAGATGATAATAGTTAAAATGGATAATGATAAGACTGACAATTTTTAGATAACTTTTCAAGGTAAAAATGTTATTATATTTTCTCATCACAAAATATGAACATCTACAAGTACATCTTGAAAGAGTGGTTAGAGTGTTGTCATGGAAACATTGTTCCTATGCTACCATTCCATGAGGCCATGGCAAAATTTCCCAGACTCTGCTCACAATAACCTCAGTATTATGCAATAATGCCGTTTATGGGATGCACCCCTCTTTGTACCATATATATTGAAATTGGTATGCAAACCTTTAATTTCCATCTAAAAGTGAAAAAAAATGCAGTCTATATAAATTGACAGTATCACAATTCATATAATAGAATACCTATTGATAAAGAACCTGGATTATAACAAAGGTTTATTTTTTAGTCATTAATTTATGTTTAGAGTTTTGTAGGAAGATACTTAAAGCTACTGCAAAATTTGCAATAATATTTTGAGATGGCCATGATTCATGGTAGAATTTAAATCTGAGTGATGTACATTAACAACCATTAAAATTAACTTCCATTATAATGGGCTCAACTCACTGATTATTTTCCAGATCGTTTAACACTGAACTTGTTCTCATCTCTTGGTCTTAGCATGCAATTTTGTATATTTTGAACAGTCATTGAGTGAATTAAACAAGCACTTATTAATTTTCTATTATGGATAATCTTTGGGTATGAAAATCAAGTAAATCATTACAATAGCATCAATAAGTTATGTGTAATTCATAATGGGTGGACAGGGAATAATAATAACAATAATAACAACAGCTAATATATATTGAGTATTCATTCTATTACAGGCACTTTGATTAGAACTTGCAAGTCTCTGTTGAATTCTATAAGACTTTATTCCTATTTTATAAACTAGGAAATCCAGGCTCAGAAAGATTATGTATTTTGCCTAATATTGAAAAATTATTAAGTGATGAATATGAAACTAGAACACCGATTTATCTGACATTAAAAACAATTTTCACAGCATTAATATATACTGCTTCTCAGAGCAATGGACTCTGGCTATTATAGTTGAGTCTAGCTTCAAACAAGATACAAACATTAATTTAGGTTTTAAAAGATTAGTAAGAATTCATCAGGCAAAAGAAAAAATTATGAGCAATAGAATCAGAAACATGATATAGATCTTGCTCCCACTGTTATCAGCATTGTAATGTTTGACCAATTATTAATAAGTAAATATATCAAAACAAGAAAAATAACATTATGTAGGTATAGGTCATTCTGATGAATAAGTAAAATTATGTATATAAAGAAGATAGCTCAATGTCCATCAACAGGATGCACTTAAAAACAAAATTAGAGGGGCTTCCCTGGTGGCGCAGTGGTTGAGAATCTGCCTCCTAATGTGGGGGACATGGGTTCGAGCCCTGGTCTGGGAGGATCCCACATGCCGCGGAGCAACTGGGCCCGTGAGCCACAACTACTGAGCCTGCACGTCTGGAGCCTGTGCTCCTCAATGAGAGGCCGTGACAGTGAGAGGCCCGTGCACCGCGATGAAGAGTGGCCCCCACTTGCCACAACTAGAGAAAGCCCACGCACAGAAATGAAGACCCAACACAGCAAAAATAAAAAACAAACAAACAAAATTAGAGGTCCAACATTATTAAACAACTGTAAAAATCTTGAATTTTTTTTTTAAAGTTCACCAAGATAAATAGTAGTGTAAATTAAAACTTTTGCTTCTGGGAAGTCAGGTTTTATTGCAGTAACTCATAGCAAGTATTTCCTTATTATTATTTTTTTTTTTCGGTACGCGGGCCTCTCACTGCTGTGGCCTCTCCCGTTGCGGAGCACAGGCTCTGGACGCGCAGGCTCAGCGGCCACGGCCCACGGGCCCAGCCGCTCTGCAGCACGTGGGACCCTCCCAGATCGGGGCACGAACCCACGTTCCCCGCATCGGCAGGCGGACTCCCAACCACTGCGCCACCAGGGAAGCCCTCTCCTTATGTTTTAAACAATGAACTATAAACATGATTCACTTGTTGTTACTACAGATGCCATGGTTCCTTCCACTGGAAGCCTTAATGTGTAACTCCTTTGGTGTTACGGGTTGAATTGTGTCACCCCTCTAAAAAGATATGTTGAAGTCCTAAACCACAATGCCTAAGAATGTGATCTTATTTGGAAATAGGGTTGTTGAAGACGAAATTAGTTAAATTAAAATGAGGTAATACTGGAGTAGAGTAGCCTCTTAATCCAATATATCTTGTGTCCTTATAAGAGGACAGCCATGTGGAGAGAGAGACACACAGAAAGAATGCTATATGGAGATGGAGGCCGACTGAAATTATGGAGCTGCTGCCAGAAATCCTAAAGATTGACAGTCATCCACCAGCACCTAGGGGGAGGCAATGAATAATTTCCCCATAGTTTTCAGAGAGCATAATCCTGAAGATAACTTGATTTTGGACTTCTAGTCTCCAGAACTGTGAAACAATAAATCTCTGTTCTTTTAAGCCACCCAGTGTGTAGTAGTTTGTTACAGCAGCCCTAGCAAATTCATACATATGGGAAGCCATGATGTGTGAAGAGAACTTCTGTCAGAAAGGGCAGTTCATTTTCAGAAAAGCAGATAATCTATGGGAAGAATCTGATCAGTGATATGTGATGATAACTGCTAGGTAACAATGAACTGGGCTAATCAGATTCTCAGAAAATGCCAAAAGAATGGGATATATATAATGGTAGCAGCAAAAGCTGAACTTGAAAAGGAGAGACTTGTGAGACCCTGAAGAATCACATTAGCTGAGATAACAATTAAGAAAAACATTTGAATATATTACAGCACAGAAAAAAATATACACATTAGAGAAGGGTAAAGTCACATGTTAGAAGGATAAGCAGAAAGACCAAGATAGAGATAGATATTATGAGAATAGCTGAATCACATTAAAAGCAGTAT
The DNA here is from genome assembly GCF_949752795.1 of Hyperoodon ampullatus. Taxonomy (NCBI): domain Eukaryota; kingdom Metazoa; phylum Chordata; class Mammalia; order Artiodactyla; family Ziphiidae; genus Hyperoodon; species Hyperoodon ampullatus. The sequence goes on along the minus strand of NC_136925.1, from coordinate 33,928,868 downwards.
TGCTTGAATGAAGATTGGCAGATTCTAATTACTGAGGTTCAGAATTACTTCAGATTCTAGAATGACCTTCGGTCTCATACTCTCTGGGACCAAAAGTTCTTGTTGATTATCCTGAGATTGTTTTGATTATTGTTCCACATAAATCCTTATGATAACCATTCTCTTCCTGACTTCTTAACTGAGTGATCTACATTTCTTGCAGAGTAAAAAGTTACCACTAGAAAAAGTGAAAATTTTCCTCATAAACATAGAAGTATTTAAAAAGCTGATCTACCTTTGCTTTCTTGTCTTTATATTTGTCTTTTCCTCACCCCCTTCCCTTTTGTTTCTTCCTTAAATCTTTTCCTCATCCATAAGACCAGAGAAGTAAAGGGCTGGAAAAAGAGTCATTAATGTGAGCTGAGGTGGATCCCATGCTTAAGAGACCATTCATTGAAGATAGGTACACTAGAGAGTCAGAAGGAAACAAACAAAACAAAACAAAACAAAAGTGAAGATCATGATGAATATGGAGAATGGAAGTAACAGAAGTGAGAGACTGGGAGAGTAAGAATGATAAGATGTTGTGATTTTTTTTTATAAAAGGGATAGTTGTATAGGGAGAAATAACAGCTATTATAAAGTTTAACAAAGACAGAAGTATATATTGTTAAAAATTTAAATTAATCTTTCCAGATTTCTTTATGGATCTATATCATACATATTATTATATGGGTATGCAATATATATGTGTGATATACTGGACTGTATGTGTGATATATATTGGATATATATATGTATATAATTGGATATATAGGGTATGTATTGATATATTGTACATATAATTATACATATAGGGTATATATATTATATAATTGTATATATATATTGTATATATAATCAAATCAATCTGCCAGTTGTAATAGAGCAGAGTGTTATGAAGCTCTGTAGAATCAAAATATATGAGTTTGAATATTAACTTAACAACTTTTTAGCTATTTGATTTGGGGTGTTATTTAAATTCTTATTGCTTCAGTTTTTATACCTCTAGAAGTGCTATGACAGCTTACATAAACAATATATTTGTATTAAAAAAATAAAGCATATAGTTTCTATTACAGTCCTTAGACATAGTTATCATTCAACAAATCTCACTTAAATTTTAACTAAGTATATATGGACGTACTGCCATCTTTACACATTAGGCTAATGAAATTTAACATACTGTAAAAGTTTAAACATCCATCTAAAATCTGATTCCCTGAGGTTTTCTCTGATTAAAATATTAGGTTGCCCTCTATTTGATATAATAATTCTTGATTGAAACTCTTGGACTTAACTGCTTAAAATATAGTGTGACTCATTAGGTTTTAGGAGTTCCTCAGTTCATGTATGTTAATTAACTTCCATAAGAAATCAGGTAGTTTTGCTTTTGCATAAGGTTAAAAATGCTGCAAGTGAAGATCATTCCTATCCTTAAAAAGTGGGAAACCCTTCAAAATCATAATTTTTTAAGCCCATAAGAGACTAAAGTCACAAGTTGACTAGGTGAACTGAATTCCAAACGATGACAAGCCCCTTGCAGAAAAGAGACGCGCAAACTGTTTCACTGGGAAAATCATGGGATGAAGAAGTAATTACCATAAAAGTTTGTAAGAAGAAAATAACTAAAATTTAGCAAGTTCTTAAGGGCTAAATGGACTGATACGATACTTTAGAATCTCTGGGAGTCCCAAACTGAAGAGGAATCGGACCCAATTGCCATCATTTGCCCTTACTGGGCCACAGAGAAGTGATCATGTGAAATATCAGGATATGATATTCGAAAGAGCTCTTCTGGGTGGTGCTAATATGCAGGGCCTGCTAAGATTTGATATGGATAGGAGTACCCAACAAAGTTCATCAGTGCTCTGAACCTTGCAAGACAACAAAGTGGTAGTTAGCAGTTGATTTCCTCCTGTCCCCAAAACCATTTTCTGACAAGAAAGTCTTCTGCTTGAAGAGAAGCAAGCCTTTATTCCACACTGAACAATTAGCAATTGTAATCATGTTTTAGTCACGTGGACTTGACCTTCATTGTTGAACAAAAAGAGAATGGAAAAACAAGACATAAAGCTGCTAAAATCACTTGCAACCTAAACTGATTCCCCAAATCCATCAATACAATTATCTCTACCATTCTCCACTTGAGGAACAGTTTCTATGCAGTAGTAACAACTAGGGAGAATAGATGAGGCAACTTGGATTCATGAGCAGCTGGTTTATTTACATTGCCAAGAATATTCAGCTCTGAAGATATCATAAGTCATTGGAACCCAAGAAGTTCCAGAGCTCCTATACTCAACACAATCTCATTTAGTTACAAGTCAAATTGAACTTGTTCACATCACATTCTTTGTGCAGGAACAATAACACACTCCTTCCAATCAAACTCCTCTTCTAATCTTTCATAGGAGAATCTATCTAGATCATGTGGCTTTCTACCTCTAATTACTGTTTAACTCATTTGCATGTGGAATTTTGCAATAAAATACTGTAAATAAGAAAAAAGAGTCACATAAATAGTTCAAAAGGGAGTTGTATGCATTGCACTTGATGTGCCATTTGGTTGATTCCATTTTTCTTCTTGGCTTAAATCTCTGTCATGGATATGTGATTTTCAAATTGCACAGTCTCTTTCTCCATAACTTGACAGGTTCTTTAAAACAAAACTCCAACAAATTCCCTTATTTGACGTATTCCATTTTTATTAAGTAAACCTAAAATATATTACCTTCTTCCAATATAATAGATTTCCCTTCTTATCATACTATTCTTCACTTATATGTAGGTGCTGGTCTCATTTGTTCAGCATAATGATTAAGAGAGATTTCTCTGGAATCAGATGTATAAGTTCAAACCTAGACTATGCCACATTTTGGCAAGTGTCCTTGGGCAGGTCATTGAACCTCTTTTTTGCCTCAAAGTGTTAATCTGTAAAATACAGGTTAATTAGTATCTATCATACAGGAGTGTTGTGATAACAAAATTAATTTATTGATGAGGAGCAGTTAAAATAATCCTCGCACTTAATAGCCACTCAAAGTTAGCTACTTAAAAGTAATTATTTAAAAATAGTTTTCAGGTGAACAGTGTGAGTTCCAAATAAAGTATGGTTACTTCTGTAGAATTATGAAAAATGAATTCACTGAAATATTCAAAATGAAAGAGAATAATAAAATACAATTCTTTTTTTAAATATATTTGACACCTAATGTAAATTTATAATTAATCATTTTGGTTATTTTATTTAGTTTTTTTCTGTTTTTTTAGAAACTTGGTGTTATTTGAATAAAAATTAAGATTTAATTAATCCAACTTTTCTATGATAACCTTTGGGTAATTTTCTTAACCTCTTTTTAGCTTAGTTTCTTCATTATATAATAAGCATAATAGTATTTTCTATATCAAGTAATCATTGGGGTTGATAATTTAATATGCATAGATAACTCAATAAATATTACTTTTTAAAAGAGGAGGAGTTAAAAGAGAAACATTGACAATTTCATATGATTCAACCCAATACTTACTGTCCTGTATACTCTTACTCCAAATTCACTCACTAAATTTGGACATTTTTATTGTGGTGGTAGTCATTATAAAACAAAACAAAACAAAAAACATTGTAAAACAAAACAAAACAAAAATCATTCAATAAATGATTATGAAATTGAACTTAATTTTAGGCTACTCTGTTGTGATCTCTTCAGTGCCTTTACCTGTTCAGGTTAATTAATTGGTATACGGTCTATAGCAGTAAGTTACACTGAAAGAATGAAGGTAATTACTGTCTGGCAAGTACCTCGTCTGTGCCTGACGACCTTCACATGTCAATAACATTATTATGAATAATAATGACTAATATTTATTGAGCATTGACTATATGCCAGGCACCATGTTAAGATGGTCACATGCATTTAATCCTCTAAACAATCCTATGAAGCAATTATTTTTTTAATCTTATTCAGCTATATCTAATCCTCAGTAAAACTCCAGAAGCTGTGATTTGTTTTTTGTTTTTGTTTTTTTAAATTATTTTATTATAGTATAGTTCATTTACAATGTTGTATTAATTTCTATGGTACAGCAAAGTGATTCAGTTATACATACATATATATTCTTTTTTTAATATACATTCTTTTTCATATTCTTTTGCATTATGGTTCATCAGAGGATATTGAATATAGTTCCCTGTGCTATACAGTAGGACCTTGCTGTTTATCAGTTCCATATGTAATAGTTTGCATCTGCTAATCCCAAACTCCCAACCCCCACCAACTTGGCAACCACAAGTCCATTCTCTATGTCTGTCAGTCTGTTTCTGTTTCATAGAAAAGTTCATTTGTATCATATTTTAGATTGCACATATAAGTTATATGGTATTTGTTTTTCTCTTTCTGACTTACTTCACTTAGTATGATAATCTCTAGGTTCACCCATGTTACTGCAAATGGCATTATTTCATTCTTTTTTATGGCTGAGTAGTATTCCATTTTATATATATGCCACATCTTCTTTATCCATTCATCTGTTGATGGGCATTTAGGATGTTTCCATGTCTTGGCTATTGTAAATAATGCTGCAATGAACATTGGGGTGCATGTATCTTTTTGAATTATAGTTTTCTCCAAATATATGCCCAAGAGTGGGATTGCAGGATCATATGGAGACTCTATTTTTAGTTTTTTGAGGAACCTCCATACTATTTTCCATAGTGGCTGCACCAATTTACATTCCCACCAACAGTGTAGATGGATTTGCTTTTTACCACACCCTCTTTGCATTTGTTATTTGTCAACTTTTAATGATGGCCATTCTGACCAGTGTGAGGTGATTCCTCATTGCAGTTTTGATTTGCATTTCTCTAATAATTAGTGATGTTGAGCATCTTTTCATGTGCCCGTTGGCCATCTCTATGTGTTCTTGGGAGAAATGTCTATTTAGGTCTTCTGCCCATTTTTCGATTGGGTTTTTTTTTTGTTGTTGTTATTGAGTTGTATGAGCTGTCTGTGTATTTTAGAAATTAAGCTTTTGTCAGTTGCATCATTTGCAAATTTTTTTCTCCCAGTTTGTAGGTTTTTTTTGCTTTGTTTATGGTTTCCTTTGCGTACAGGAGTTTGTAAGTTTGATTAGGTCCCATTTGTTTATTTTTGCTTTTATTTCTATTGCCTTGGGAGACTGACCTAAGAAAACATTGGTGCAGTTTATGTCAGAGAATGTTTTGCCTGTGTTCTCTTCTAAGAGTTTGATGGTGTCATGTCTTATATTTAAGTCTTTAAGCCATTTTCAGTTTATTGTTGTGTATGGTGTGAGGGTGTTTTCTAATTTCATTGATTTACATGCGGCTGTCCAACTTTCCCAACACCACTTGCTGAAGAGACTGTCTTTTCTCCATTGTATATTCTTATCTCCTTTGTAGAAGATTAATTGACCATAGGTATGTGGGTTTATTTCTGGGCTCTCTATTCTGTTCCATTGATCCATATGTCTGTTTTTAATGCCAGTACCATGCTCTTTTGAATACTGTAGCTTTGTAGTATTGTGAAGCAATTATTTTATTGTTTCCCAATATACAAAATAAATAAAATTTATTTTGTTTCCCCAAATATAAAGCTCATAGTGCTTTGTCCAAGATAACAGAGGTATAAGGTGGAAAAGCTGGAATTCAAATCCTAGATTATCTGACCAAGTAGCTATACTCTTAATCACATATATACTGCCTCCATAAAATGGAAGGTAGACATTATCCTTCCATTTCAATAGGGAACCTGAGGGTGAAGTGGTTGATTTCCTGTGGTACATTTTTTTAATCTGAAAATGCATGTAAAGTATATTTAGCTAGCACATCTAGCACATCGTAGGTGATCAACACATGCTGATAACATTTCATTATTTAAGGAATTTAACCAGTTTTGGAAAAGCTAGGGCTTCAGCCCAGGACTCCGTCCCAAATGCACTTATAATTGCTGGCACAAAAAGGACAAACATGTATTCAATGTTCCAATGCCTACAGTGCTGTAGATGAAAACTGATTCGGCCTTCCTGGTTATGTCAACAAGAAAAGACAATCTCACTTTTATTTTGGGTTAATTTTTTGTACATATAAGGAAAAAAATTAAAAAGTCACTTTTTAAAGACACTTTCCTCTTAGACTTTATTTACATCTGTGTTACCAAACAATCCTATTATTCCAGGTTGTAGCTTTTTGTTGTTGTTTTTGTTGTTGTACGCGGGCCTCTCACTGTTGTGGCCTCTCTCGTTGCGGAGCACAGGCTCCGGACGTGCAGGCTCAGTGGCCATGGCTCACGGGCCTAGCAGCTCCGTGTCATGTGGGATCTTCCCGGACCGGGGCACGAACCTGCGTCCCCTGCACCAGCAAGCGGACTCTCAACCACTGCGCCACCAGGGAAGCCCCAGGTTGTAGCTTTTAGCTTCCTTCCCAAGGTTCACATTGTTGATCACTGAATCAGAATATTTTCTTTTCTAATCATGCTCCAGTTACTCTTTACATCATCCTGGGTTGTGCTCCAAGGAGATTTTAAGACTTGAGTATTAAACCTTAAGCATTATTAGCTTACAGCTAATAAACTCAGATACTCATTTCTATCATTTAGCAGGTAGTGAAATAAGGACACTGGAATTTTGTGGTAGTAGTTTGTAGACTCATACATGTTATGATATTATTTTTAGGTCATAACCTCAAAATGACTCTCAGGAGAGAGTATGGCCTGATGGACAAAGGACAGATTTTGGCATTGGACAGACTTGGCACAAACACTTGCTTCCTCACATACTCATTGTGTGAGCTGTAAAATACTACTTTAATTCTGGCTCTTGGTATCTCATTTTCCCAATCTATTAAATGGGAATAATGAAATGTACCTTACATGTGTTGAGGACTAAGATAATATATGAAAAGTCATTCTATGAGTATTAGTCATTATAAATTCCAGTAATTTCTCAACACTACATCCATTGATATAATAACCTTTGGATTTTCAACTTATTGTTTATGTTAATGAGTTTGTGAGAGAGTTTGGAGAAGGTTATTTTGATAGAAATAAAATTATCTGTTAGTATTTTATCAGTCAGTTAATGCTACTAATATTAGCAGAATTTTCTGTCAGTCATCATCATTACCACCATCATCATCAAATCTGACCACACTAGCTTAATGGAAAATCCATAATGATCCATAAATCTACATGAAGGACTAACTGTGTAGAAGCTATTAATATTTTATTAGCAACATAGTTGCAGCTGTCTTTACAAAAAATTAATTTTAAGAGAAGATTTTGAAAGACTTTTCTCCGTTAAACAATTGAGGATATAGTTATTTTCATTCTTTAAAAATATGGCTTTTAACATCAGCTATGTCATTGAATTCAGAAAGGAACATTCAATCATGTTTAACGGAAATAACTTATTAAATATTGTAGAGAGATGACTTTGATGATACTTTCATTAATTGAAGGTTGCCATAACAACTGAAGCTCCGCATTCACCACCTTCTAGTTACAAAGGGAACTAGCTGTCCTATATCACCTTTATTATAATTCTTAACACTTGCACATGTGTGGCATGCCTAATTTATCTCAAAATGATATTGAGGTGAAAAGGACATGGTAAAAATGCAAATATGAAGACTTATGTCCATTTTGTTCACACAGAGTATCACAACTTAACTCATTTTCTCTCATTTTCTTTCCCTGAATATGTTAGAATGTATTTATTGTTTTCAAACACATAATTGTGCAAGGCAGTGCTCATCAAATTGGATCTTTATGAAATTTTCTAAATATGTTATTTATAAATTCCTTTTTATATAGTCGTAACTCTAAATATCAGACAGATCTTTTCATCTGATATAACATATGCACTAGGAGTAAGCCCCAAATACATGTTTGTTGAATGAATATCATATTAGAAAATAACTAAGAAATTTAAGTAACAAGCAAATACAAAGAATTAATGTTATCTGTAGAGCAGCATGAAGTAGGGTTTCCAGGGAAGTGGTGGGTATGTAGCTCAGTCATCACCTTGCTGAGACCAAACATACGGTAAACCATAGAATTCCACATAGTTTCCACTCTATAAAGTATATACTGAATCCAAATCCCCATTTGGATCAGCTGATTTAAAATTTAACTTCATGCCTTTCTGGGGTTCTTTCTCCTATCCTCAGGACTGGTAAATATGTTTGATTACACAAAAAATTAGCCAACATTTTCATGGAATGAGAAAATTTCTTTTGATTCTGTTTTAGTATGGTCAAAGGCCCTTCTTTTGCCACCTGCTGTTAGCAACCCAGAGTTTTCCCATTACTGTACTATTCATTTATGTAGTTGAATTTTATTAATACTAAAAAATTCCTGGGTAGAAAAAGGCAAAGGTTTAATTAGTCATTTACACCTTTGTTCAAACACTTTAATAGGACCTACACTTCTCTGACCCACCTGACCTGCCTACCACACCTGAATATTTGAGCTCATTTTGCTCTGCCACCATAGCTTCAGACATAGTGGCTCTTTCTCATTTGTGAAAACATACTCTACTTTTTTCTGCCTTGATTCTATCTTGCATGCTCCTTCTTTGATTTGAAGTGTCCCCATCTCAGTGTGATAGAGGCTTTACAAATGCAGATATAGCCAAGAATTTGGGGCTTCCTTCCCACAGCAACTTCCAGTCTAGGGGGATGGTTCTTGTGGGAGGGGCAGGTGACCAGCATGTCTCATCACTCTCACCCCCATGTTGCAGAAGCATTATTTTAGGAACGTACATCTGAGACATGTGGGCCTCCTACCCTCTACTCATCCTCCACTTGTAAGATGGAAGCTCTATCCTCAGCATGGCAGGCCAAGGACTTTGATGGGCTTTGATGGCCCTCAGCCTATCTGACTCTTAGGGTGGGAGTTCCAACCCAGGAGAGGCAAGCTGAGGAGATCAGGGACTGCCATCACCACTCAGTGCCTCACTAGTAAAGCAGAGTTGTCACCCTAAAAGAAGAAGCCCCCCCCAAAAAAAAGTCCTTAATCCTGGGGTCAGGTGTACCTGGCACTTTTATATAAGCAGTTCTTTTTTCTGTCTACTTGTTGCTTTCATAGTATCATTCAGCTCAGAAGCACACAATCTGAATTTCAGAAGGAATGCCTCTCAGTTTTTTTCTAAAACTCTTAACAATCTTCTTTATGTCTTGCTCCTTCATCCTGTTGCCGTTTTCATTGCTGAAGGGAAAGAAGCTTTCTCATTTTCCGTCCAGACCAGACTGTTAGATATAGTATAACATTTTCAATGAGAACAGAAAAAATTGTTTGAAGCACTTTACAAAGTATATGTTACATATTAAGCAATATTTAATTTTCTAGAATGGGTAGCGCAAAAATTCTGAGCACATTTATTGAAGTTAGAAGTCAAGTGTTGTTTTTTCTTATTACATACTAATATGTTTAATTGTTAAAATTCAGTTTTAGTGTAATTTATTCTTTTAGTCTGCTCAGGCTGCCATAACCAATTGCCATAGAATAGTGGCTTTAAATAACAAATTTATTTCTCACAGCTCTAGAGGCTGGGAAAACCAAGTTCAAAATGCTGCAGATAGGTTTCATCTGAGGTCTCTTCTCTTGGTTTGTACGTGGCTACCATCTTGCACTATATTCACATGACTTCCTTCTGCATGGGTAGAGAGATCTTCCTTCTTCCTGCTATGAGACTACCTATCAGATTAGAGCTTCACTCTTATGACTTCATTTAATCTTAATTACCACTTAAAAAACATCTTCAAATACAATCACATTGGAGGGTTATGGTTTCAACCTAATTTGGTTGGGGGGGAACAATTTATTTCCTAGCATTTAAATTGGGCTTTTACTGTGAATATGTAGTGGAAGATTCAGTCATTGCCCCAGTAGGAGTCTATTTTTTTTTTTTTTTTTCCGGTACGCGGGCCTCTCACTGTTGTGGCCTCTCCCATTGCGGAGCACAGGCTCCGGATGTGCAGGCTCAGCGGCCATGGCTCACGGGCCCAGCCGCTCCGCGGCATATGGGATCCTCCCAGACCGGGGCACGAACCCGTATCGCCTGCATCGGCAGGCGGACTCTCAACCACTGCGCCACCAGGGAGGCCCAGTAGGAGTCTATTTTAATACTTCATATCCTTGAAAATGCTTTGTGGTGAGATTTCCTAGCCTGCTGCAGTTTAATACTTGACCTTTCTTTCCTTTTAGGTTGGTTGCCAAATGGTCTATAACCTCTGCTATTGCTAATTTTATAGTCACTTTCGTGGCTAAAGTCATTATCATTTAGCAGTTTCTGAATGATTTTCCAAGGACATTTCACGTGTGAAGCCTGTAAACATTCCAATATAATATTTGCTTCCAATTGCATTGTAGCATTTTCAAATATGCCTGCGTAAAATAGATTGACAACAACAGAATTTAATATAGAACTTCAATTTTTGTTTTAGAGAATAGATCACAAATGGCAGAAATCCAAAATATTTTCCAAATATTAGGGAGGAGCCTAAGTATATTATTAAAGTGACCTGGGCTAAAATGTTTAACTTGATGCTAACATAATTTACATGTGCAAAATGTTAAATGTTTTAATGATGATAATAAATTTAAGTTGAATTGTTACTATTTTTCTCTAAACTACTTCAACTGATATTCACTGGAAATATCAACATGAAATTTTAGCAAACTCTTTCATTAAAAGAGTGTTATACCACTACTAGGAAATAGAAATAAAACTAAGCAATAAAAAGACAACATGGTAAAAAGATACAGGAGAACAAACAGCTTCAAGATAATTTGGGGGTAAATAAATTTATAAATAAAGATAAAGATAAACATTTACAAATAAAGATAATAAATCTATGTTTGTTTTGTTTTTGTTTTTGTTTTTTTTTGAGGTACGCGGGCCTCTCACTGTTGTGGCCTCTCCTGTTGCGGAGCACAGGCTCCGAACATGCAGGCTCAGCAGCCATGGCTCACGGGCCCAGCCGCTCCGCGGCATGTGGGATATTCCCGGACCAGAGCACGAACCCACATCCCCTGCATCGACAGGCTGACCTGGGCCACCAGGGAAGCCCTAAATCTATGTTTTGATCATTGTAATTAGCAAGCTTTTTTTCATTAAAGATTGACTACATTGCTCAGGTATTAAATAGCCACAACTGAATATTTAGTATCTATAAATTTGAGATTCTAATACTTAAGATTTTTTCCTTAACTAAATCCATTATCCTAATTAGGAAGTTACTATTTTTCAAGTGTGTTGTCTTAAATTACAAATATTTTTAAGGAAGTAATTAATGTTGCTTCTCTAAGATGAGTGACAGCTGTTTAGTTTTGCCATTTATTATATCAAAATGCATTCAGATTAACAAAAATAATCTATTTTAACTTTACTTTGCTATTACAACTTAAAACTATGTCCTCCATGACAACAGATCAAAATGCATATTTTAATGTTAGAAGTGGAAACATCTTCATGTGACTTGATATTTCAAAACTCTTTTTATAGAATCCTATTTTTAGTATTCTCAGCTTGCTCTTTTTTATATTATTTCTTCTTAGTTTGTCTCATGAACATAACAAGCATAAATGGAATTTGTTCTGTATTGGAATATTCAAAGAAATATAGATAGCCTGTTCTTATTAAAACAAATTGAAGGAAAAAAATTTCTGCTTACTCTAAATCATATGTCTCCAGAAGTTCCCTTTCATTTCAAAAGGTATAATTTCTTATTCTGACCTTCAAAGAAAGGGGGCATGAATTTGGACCTAACTGATAACTACTTAACTTTTTTGTGGCCCACATTCTAGGTAAGTGTAGGAGGCCCATAAAGTCTATTTTGAGACTTATATCCCTAATACCTGGACCTTAATAGAAACTGCTAACAGTTGATCCAGAATAAGAGAAAAACTTAAAGGAGAAATAAAGGACTCACCCTCATATTTCTTCATATATGAAGAAGTCAGCAAGATTCTAACAAAAGGAATGTAGTTTTTAAAGGGGAATTATCCCAAATCAAAATCCCAGCTGGCTATTTTGTAGATATTGATATATGGATTCAAAATTTATATGGAAATGCTGGTTGTAGGTTTTTTCCTTTCATCACTTTAAATATATAGTGCCACTCACTTCTGGCCTATAAAGTTTCTGCTGAAGAGTCATCTGGGAGTTTTCTTGTTGCTTTTTCTTAGTTGCTTTTAAGATTCTCTCTTTACCTTTAATGTTTGCCACTTAAATTATAATGTATCTTTGTATATTTGTATCTTGGGATTCTTTTTTTCGTTTTTTTTAGGCAACTGGTCAATATGGTTTTATTTCAGTTTTTACTAAAATTTTAAATATAATCACATAAAAAACATTTTCAAAAGTGCAAAATATTACAAAGCTAATCAGTGCTATTAATCTTTCCATGCAAAAAATCTTTTTTGCTGAGATAAGCAATACCAGTTCTGCAGCTGGGAATATGTATTTTGTTTGACTGTCTGTGCATCCTAGACCTGGATGGAGCTATTATTTCTTCCAATAAGGTATCTGCCCCTTTCTCTCTCTCTCTCTTCTTTTCCTAGAACTTCTATAATGCAAATGTTAGTACACTTGATTTTGTCCCAGAGGTTTCTTAAACTATCCTCACTTTTTAAAAATTCTTTTTTCTATTCAGTTTGGGTGATTTTTACTACTCTGTCTTCTAGGTCACTGATATGTTCCTCTATATCATGTAATTTACTGTTGATACCTCCTAGTGTATTTTTTATTTCAGTTATTGTATTCTTCAGCTCTGTTTTGTTCTTTATGTTTTCTAACTCTTTGTTAAAATTCTCACTGTGTTCATCTATTCTTATTCCAAGTTCATTGAGCAATTTATCATCATTACTTTTAACTAATGGGTAGATTGAGTATCTCTAATTTATTTAGTTCTCTTTCTGGGTTTGCACTTTGTTTCTTTGTTTGAAGCATATTCCTCTGTCTCCTCATTTTGCCTAATTCTCTGTGCTTATTTGTATGTATGAGGTAGTTGGGTTATGTCACCTGATCTTGAAGAAGTGACCTTGCATAGAAGACATACTATGGAACCCAGCAGCATACTCACCTCTGGTCACTAGAACTATGTGCTCTAGAGGTGCCCCCCATGTGCACTACATGCACCCTTCTGTTGTGGGCATTTTAGTAGGTGTGACTCATCCCTGGTTGGCTACAAAATCCTAACTCTTATGGTGGCTACGGGCCTGCTGAAGGGTGGGATAGTCTTCCTCCAAAGTTGGCTGTGTGGCTTGGTGGTGTTTGGCTGCTGTGAGCCTGCTGGTACATGGGACAGGCTCCACGCATGGCTGGCAGCATGGCTTGGAGGCATGCCCCTGCTGTGGTCCAGATGATGGGTGGGGCAACCCCTTGGCATCAGTAGGCTGGAAGGAGGATTCCAAAGTAGCACTTACCAGCACCCATGTCATCAACGTGGATTGAGCTCCTCAAAATAGCTGCTGCCAGTGAATCCATCTCCAGGGTGAGTCCTAGTTGCCTCCTGCCTTTCCATGAGGCTCTCCAAGGTCAGCAAGTGGGCTTCACCTACACTCCTTTCAAACTATTACCTCTACCCTGGGTCTCAGAACGTGTGGCACCCTTTAAGAGTGGAGTCTCTTTCCTATAACCCGCCAGCTCTCCTAAATGTAAGCCCCACTGGTTTTTAAAGATGGAAGTTCTGGGGGCTCATCTTCCCAATGCAGGACCCCCAGGCTGGGGAGCCCAATGTGGGGCTCAGAACCCTCTTTCCTTGGGGAGGACCTCTGCAGTTGTGATGTTTCTTCCTTCTGTGGGTTGACAATTCAGGGTGTGGGTTCGACTATACCATGTCTCTGCCCCTCTTACCTGTCTCACTGTGACTCATTTATATCTTTGGTTACAGAAAATCTGTTCTACTAATCTTAGGATTCTTCTCTTAAATAGTTGCTCTGTAAGTAATTGTAATTTTGGTGTGCCCCTGGGAGGAGGTGAGTTCAGGTTCTTGTACTCTACCATCTTGACCTGCAAAAACATGTTAATATGTTATTTAAGTTGCCTATACCTTTCATGATTTGTTTTTATCTCCCTGTATCTTGATAGAGGCATATTAAATGTTTTACTTACAATTGTGGATTTACTAACTCACCCATGTGATTTGGTTTAATTTTTCCAGTTTTATTGAGATATAATTGACATATAACTTCACTAATCATCAGGGAAATGCAAAATAAAAACCATAATGAGATTTCACCTCACACTTGTTAGAATCATTATTATCAAAAAGACAAGAGATTAACAGGTGTAAGCGAGGGTGGGGAGGAAGGGGAATCCTTGTGCACTCTTGATGGGAATGTAAATCGATACCATCATTATGGAAAACAGTAAGGAGGTTCCTGAAAAATTAAAAATAGAACTACCAGATGATCCAATAATCCCACTTCTGGGTATTTATCTGAAGGAAATGAAATTACTATCTCAAAAAGATATCTGCATCCCCCATGTTCATTGCAGCATTATTTACAATAGCCAAGACATGGAAGCAACCAAAATAAATGACCATCAAAGGATAAATCGATAAAGAAATTGTGATATATATTTCCCTGATGATTAGTGATGTTAACCACATTTTCATATATTGTTTCACTCTTTTAATTGTGTCTCTCTTTAATTGTTTCTCTCTTTCACATGCAAAAATATTTGTAGCAAATTTTTGGTAAGATTGGGAAGGAAGAAAGGAATATGGGACTTAGGGTGCAGTAACGTCTTTCCAATTGATGGAACTATGTACTATTGTGTTCTAAACAAAAAAAGGATGCTGTCACATGATAAAGATTTCAACTGTAGTAAGAGAAGATTTTATGTTGTGGTAATTTCTATATCGGATCTGGATGTGTTTTCTTTATACAGCAACCTATGAACAATCCTGCTACCTATTCCTTCATACTCACAATAAGATAGTAGACAGGTACAGAATAGCCACAACAATCACTCTGATTTATGGGAAATAGGGCAATTCTGAAATCCTCCTACTAGGAAAATACTATGAATGCTGCAATCCTGTGGAAGAAGAATGTTCCTTGATTCTACCCAACTTTTGTCTTCTGCACTGCTTTATTCATGTTACTCCATGATTTCTCTGGGAGACCTTCTTTTTCTATTAACTTTCTAAAACTCAGGATGAAGTGTACCTTGGGCACATATACTCCTTGAATGGCTTGCATATTTTTAAGATGCTTCTTCCTGAAGGAGATTGGATGTCCACAGTTCTAAGTCTCAAACAGTCACAACCGTAACTAGCTTGTCGTTTCTTGGAGGTACAACTCTCACACAAACATTGTACAGTTTGTATCTGTTTGATTCCTGGCATCTCCAGTTTTCCAGGAACCACTCTCACCATTGTTTTCGTATTTTAGTTTGTGAATATGTTATATTTTTTTCTATTTTTTTCCCTGTAGTTTTATTCTTTCTCAATTTAAACCAGACTACCTTAAAGCCATTGTGATTCCTTGGGAAAGGCTTGATCAGGCCTTTGCTCTGAAATATTTTATTCATCTAAAAGATTTAACAGATATCACACTTTTAGTCTGATATTAGCCCTGATTCAAATTTACTTGCTTAAAATTTTACTGGATGTTTATCTCTCGAAGATTTTCTCAATTTTTTTTTCCCTTGGTGGGGGTGGACTTAGGGGTCTCAAATCAATTGACTTTTATGACTTTGAAAAGCCCTAGATAGCTCCAAATTTTCTATTTCATTTCATTTCTTCTTTCAAACCTTACAATTCTTTCCTTGACTTATTTTTATCCCTCTAACACCTCTCCAAATATAGCCAACAATAAAAATATTACTTATATTTGGTTTTCTGAACTCTTTTGCTATAGCCACAGGTTCAGAAGGGGAAATTTCAGACTTCCAAATTTTCTCAAGTAACAGTTTTATTAAATATTTTGCCCTGATTGCCAGTTTTCCAGTTTCCAGAATGCTTCTTCATCATCTATTTTCCTAAAGTGTAATTTTCCTAATGATAACTCTTGTTTCTTAAACAAATACTTTATTCAAATTATTTGATTTTTCTTTACAAGAAAACAAGGTATAATATATATTTAAAGGATTTATTTAATAATTGCTGAATTTAAAATTGGTACCTTACACAGAAATGATTACTTATGAAAATTTCAGTAATGTAAAGTAACCTCTCCAGTACATCAGATACCACATCCTTATCTTTGTTTTCATTAGAATGGAATAAATTAAGAAAATCTGTATGATCATTGACCATTTATACCTATAAGAGTACAAAAGATAATTAGAGAAAATTCTAGTTAATGGTCAGAGAAGAAGCCCAGATTGAGGGAAGAATAGTGATAAAATTCCTTGGTCACTTTTAATCTTCGTAATATGTATAAGACACTGTGGTTGGGAGGTAAAAGTGAGGACTTGTATGTTTGACAACAAGGAGTTACAGAACCTGAGGTCAAGTAGAAAGCTCCAGGCTCTGAAAGGTTATACAGGGCAAGAGCCACAAGGATGTCAGGAAGAGAATCAGAGCAGGGATTCAGGTAGGAATTATATAAGGCCCTAATTAATGAAGATGAAAGGTCATTTGGTGTGTTTGTTATAAACCAGTAAGTTAGTTACTATAAACAATGTAAGAAGGAATATCAAGGATGATTAAAAGTTAAGCTATTAATAAAATATTTTTAAATATTAAAAAAAAATTAAATATTCTCAACTAATTTTTAAAAGTTATCACTGAACTCATAGATACAGAGAACAGATTGGTAGAGGATGCCAGAGGTGGAGGATGGGGGGGTGGGCAAAATGGGTAAAAGTGGTCAAAAAGTACAAACTTCCAGTCTTAAAATAAATAAATCTGGGTGATGTAACGCACAGCATGGTGACTATAGTTAATAATACTGTATTTTATACTTGAAAATTGCTAACAGAGTAGATCCTACTGTTCTCATTACAAGAAAAACAATTGTAACTATGTGTATGTAACTATGATAGTTGTTAACTAGACTGACCACTAATTGTGGTTATTGTTTCACAATATTTACACATATTGAATCACTGTGTTGTACACCTGAAACTAATACAATGTTATATGTCAATTATATCTCAGTTCTAAAAAATATTATCTAAGTCTGGAATCCAACTCAACTACAGATGGGTAATTTTTTTGTCATTTAAAAACAATTTATTGAAAGACAGTTCATTTACAATGTGTTAATTTCTGCTGTACAGCAGTGATTCAGTTATATATATATATATATTCTTTTTCACATTATTTTCCATTACGGTTTATCACAGGATACTGAATATAGTTCCCTGTGCTATCCAGTAGGACCTTGTTATTTATCCATCCTATATATAATAGTTTGTGCCTGCTAATCTCAAACTCCCAATCCTTCCCTCCTCCACCCCTCTAAATGGGTATTTAGTGGCCAAAACTAAAAAATGTAATATTTTTATAGAGGTAAAGAGCTAATGAAGTAAATATATCCTTATAGTAGTCACTAGGAAATACTAACTCATTTGTAGTATTTACCATTTTAAAATACTTTTTCCTATAATATATGTTTTAAGTGTTCTCATAAGTTGGGGCATTAACCAACTGATCCATTAATTTCTATGATTACTATAAGTAAAAATGAAATGCATAAAGGTTTGATCATTATAATACACGAAGAGCATGAGAAAGGTGGAGACTAAATGTATACCAAGCACCATTAGATGTTTTATTCATATTGTGGCATATAATCCCAAAGAATGAGTTATTGCTATTATTTCATAACATTTTCCATAAATATATCCAAATATAAATTAATTAAGAGCTAACACCTCTGGGGAAATTACTAAGAGTTATGAGGTGAAATCAAATTACATATATTATACTAAAAGTCTTTACTATGAGCTTATAAAATATCTCCAGCTGGTAGGTAATGGTAGTCTGATATCAAATCATGATATGTTAAACAAAGACACCTTTAGTACATGTTCCAGTGGCACAATAAGCTACTTTTATATTATAAACCCCTCCAGTCTCATTGTAAAGCCGGGAGCTGTTTCACAATCGTGAAACACACGAAGTAGAACATTTATCGCTATTATGCCAAATAAGTGAAACAACCAAGAGGTCTTTAAATGAACTGTATTTTATGGCTAAAGCACACAGAAGATTAAACGAAAAAATCAACCTGGAGTTCATTCAGCCATTTTACTTATTCATTTATGTGTGTGTAAGAGCACAGTCCATTCAGAACAGAAATCCTAGATTCTGGTGCTCCATTATTACAGTAGAGTTATGAAAGAGCCTAAACCAAGAGAAAGAAAATGGGCATGGCATATAATATCTGAATTATATAATTTAAAATACAGAGAAGAGAAAGGATAAAAACTGATCATTTTTCAACTCCATGTGGATACAATAAAGTCAAGGGGGTTTAAATCTCATAGGAGAAATTTACTCATATCTAAGTCTATATCAAAAAATAACATATTTTAAAATATTCATTTAAAACCAAATTTTTAAAACTTTAGTCTCCAAACTTTTAAAAATGTGGTTTTGGAGGGACAAAGTATGGATTTGCTTTTTTTATGTCTTGACAAATGGCTTCTGTCCTAGTTCCTTAATTCACGTCCTATGTAATTTTCATTAGTCTTATTAGCCTAAAAGACTCATGTTCCTATAAAATAAATTTGCTGTTATGGGAATATTAATTTGTGTGGAACTGTGACAATGTTGTCTTCAAAAAAAGTAGCATATACTGTCATAAGCTATTGCAGAAAATCAATAGTCATACATATTTAAAATCAGTATGATGTGGAAATGGGTTACAATGATATGTTGTTGATCTCCTCTTAAAATATTATAACCATAGGTCAGTTTTGGGACCATAGCCTTAGCTATATATGAGGCCAGCAGCAGTGCTCATTTACTGTCTCTGTTGATTTATTCCTTAATCCTTTTCTTTAGAAATAACAAAACGAGAAGAAATCAGCTAACCTTAAGATAGCAAAAACATGTGTCTTTCAGTGATGCTGGGGTTTTCTCTCTCTTTGAATCTGTTTAATCTCTCCTTTTCCTGAGCCACTAGCCTTCATAATGCACTAGAATTTGAAAGAAGGAGAAAGTGAGAGAGAGGCAGGGTGAAGAAGAAGAAGAGGATGGAGAGGAGGATGGGGAGGGGGTGGGAAGGGGGAAGAAGGAGGGGGAGGGAGGGGGGAGGAGGTGGAAAGAGGGAGAGAGGAGGGGAAGAGGAGGGAGGAAAGAAAGGAAGGACTGTAGCTAATCTCATTACTACTGGTATATTTTTCTTTTCTCACAGCTAGTAGTTTTGAAAAAAAAAACGGTTTATTTCAAATGTCTCCATTTTATCTCTTCTAATTCCTTTCTCTTTTTTTTTTTCCTTTATAATTGTTTAGGAAATCTGTCAACCTCTCCTCCATGGAATTTATCATTACTTTGGCTTTGAGTACACTATATTTTCCTAGTTCTTCACTGTCTTTATAGTAAAAGCCTCTATCTCATTCAGTGTCTCATATTATTTTCCCTAACCCCATTCCCAACAATACTCTGACATATTATCTAAAGTTGATCAGTCCAAGTAGTTGATCAGCTTCATTCTCATTAGAGTCTGTCTATTCTGTATGAGTAATAAGTAGGTTTTAGTCTTTCCCTTTCTCTGTCTTACATTTTCTCCCTTCCTTTTTGCTCCAGTGATACATGGTAAAAAGAGTAATATATTACTGATTTATTTCTGGAATTTTTGAGTGGAATTTTGGCTAAAATTGGGTGAGGATTATATAATTGTGTTGTAGAATCTGGAAGACAATCAAGGGTTGTAGAGCTGTACCTTATCTTCCAAGTGACTGCAGACATGCCAGTTGAAAAATTTTTTTTTAATAATTTGGCATTCTGCTCACCAAAGATATACCCTGAGTATGGATCCTATTTTCTCATTTCCTACATGAGAGCTCCATATCAACCCTAACACATCAAAAGGTCATAAGTCATTTTGGGATAAAGACACTGTCTGTTTTCTAGGGACTCCCAGTCCCTTAAGGACTTTATTGTTCCACAGCTGCTAAAAACACTGATGATCTGAAGTGAAGCAATGAAAAGAAGGCAGTTTTACTGACAACTTTTTCAAAGAAATATGCTCATGAGTAATGATCAAGCAACGCTGCATCATAAGATAATCCGGCCTTGGCTCACTGGCCTATCTTGATTTCTTTTGGACTATTCAAATTATCTGACTAAATAATACTTTAAGCTGAATTTTTCTTAAACAAGATTTACTAACAAAAGTTCCAGTCACACTAAACCATCATTAGATCCTGTCAATTCTATTTTATTAGCCAGGGTTTCTAATTCCTACATTTTTGTTTCCCACTTCAGATCAGTCAATCAATCAAAATAAGTAAGTGAAACAGAACCATAATATGAAGCTATCTGGGGTTTAAACTGCCTGTCTTCCCTCTAGCACCTTGATTTTGTAAGATCTTTCTTACATGAACTGAGAAGCATGAGCCTCAGTGTGTAGTCGAAGAGCTAGGGAATAAAAGGGAAAGGTGTAGGGAATTGATTTTTCCTTTATCTGGGTTGTTTAAAATAAGTTATTTTAGAGGCCTCTATCCTAGAATGGCTTGGGTAGGGTGTTGTCAGCTGTGCCTAATGTCTACAGCATACTATATAGTGGTTCAGAAAATAATACCACGTGAAAGTGTGCATGTGCACAAGTGCAGAGGGAGAGAGCAAAAGAGAAAGAGCCACAGAGAGAATGAAAACCAAATGGTGCAAAATGAAAGCAATGTGTGAATCAGGGAAAGGGTATATTGAAACTTCTTGTACTATCCTTGCAACTTTTTTGTAACTTTGGAAATAAAAACAAAAATTTACAAAAACAAATTTTAAAATGTAGAAGGAAAAAGATTGAGCAGGATGGAGAAGAACCCAAGATGAGTTTGGAGAAATAAATAGGAACTGGATGATCTATGGCTCTGTGGCCCATGGCCCAGGTTTGGATTTTACTCCAGCTGCGATTGAAATTCATTAATTGGTTTCCAGTAAAACCTGGTGTGATGGAGGAGTTTCAGATCATTGAGCTACAACTTGTATGAGATTTTTGGTTTGGGGTTATTTGTTTGCTATTGTTTTTGCATTTTCTCTAATAATTGCTATCAGCTGTGTTAAGTGAACTTCGTTTCCAAGTGAGAAGCAAGTTCACTTATTGACATCAGTCTAGTTCAGAGCACTTCAGTTGCTTTGATGTCCAGTTACAAAGCTTCTCCCTACCTGCAAGACAATATAGGGCGGTGGCTCCAAAAGAGTGTGGCAGAGTAGTGGAGAACTCTCACATTCCATCCTTGCCCCTTTGTTCGATTCTCTGCTCTAGGATCTGAGAGAGACGGTTGGAAAACAAAGGCAGCTCCTTGTCTGAAGCCTTTGGTGATATTATTTTTCTACTTGTTTTTTAGAATCAATGTTCCTAAATGACAGCAATAATGGGAGTGAACAAGCTGACCCCTTTCTGTTTCCTCTGATTATTTAGCTTAAGTTTTATTATGTGCCTAAGAATTTGACTTTAGTTCTTACTTCAGTTGACTTTGTTAAGATCAACCCAATGTTTTTTTTCAATGATTATATTTAAACATATTTATCATATTTTACTTGAAAAGCACTGTTTCACAAAGCAGCATAATTAAAATGGGCTTTTGTTCACATAGTAGGCTTAAAAAATAGAAGCTAAAATTTGTTATATATAAAAATAAGTGGTATGACTAAATAATTTATATCAATATATAATTATGAGCGTAATGAAAGAAAAGATTTTAAATAGCAGTAAAAAATAAAATTATGCTTAATTTTGATTGTGAACCAACATATGTAGATCACTGATTTTTTTCTAATTATTTTCTAGAATCCTTCATTCAAATAAATGTCATATGAAACCCAACATAAAATAGATGGGCTCTACTATGACCTGATGACAGCATCAGTGGGCTTCACCTCTTCAGCTCTCCCTAGTTCCCATCACTTGCAGAGACCCCTTAGATGACTTCTAAGCTCTGCATAACAAATTTTAACACTTGCCTAAATAATACTCAGTGTTTGCCATATATCTCATTTTTCCTCTTAATAAGTTTAAAAATTAGTATAATAGTTTATTAAATAATTGTAATATAAGATACTACAATTAACATAATGTTTTCTATAAAAACAAAAATACCACTGATATATATTTACAAAAAGCATGATATAAAATGTGTTTACAATGGGACCTCTCTTTTCTAAAAGAATGGATATAAATATAACATATATTGGAGTAGACAAAAATATTTACCATATTTTTCTGTGTTTTGTAATTTTTTTTTACATCTTTATTGGAGTATAATTGCTTTACAATGTTGTGTTAGTTTCTGCTGTACAACAGAGTGAATCAGCTATATGTATACATATATCCCCATATCCCCACCCTCTTGCGTCTGCCTCCCACCCTCCCTATCCCACTCCTCTAGGTCGTCACAAAGCACTGAGCTGATCTCCCTGTGCTATGCAGCAGATGCCCACAAGCTATCTATTTTACATTTGGTAGTGTATATATATCAATGCTACTCTCTCACTTCGTCCCAGCTTACCCTTCCCGCTCTGTGTCCTCAAGTCCATTCTTTACGTCTGCATCTTTATTCCTGCCCTGCCACTAGGTTCATCAGTACCATTTTTTTAGATTCCATATATATGCGCTAGCATAGGGTATTTGTTTTTCTCTTTCTGACTTACTTCACTCTGTATAACAGACTCTAGGTCCATCCACCTCACTACAAATAACTCAGTTTTGTTCCTTTTTATGGCTAATATTCCATTGTAGATATGTACCACATCTTTATCCATTCATCTGTTGATGGACACTTAGGTTGCTTCCATGTCCTAGCTATTGTAAATAGTGCGGCAGTGAACATTGTGGTACATGACTCTGTTTGAATTATGGTTTTCTCAGGGTATATGCCCAGTAGTGGAATTGCTGGTTCATATGGTAGTTCAACTTTTATTTTTTGAAGAAACCTCCATACTGTTCTCCATAGTGGCTGTATCAATTTACATTCCTATGAACAGCGCAGGAGGGTTCCCTTTTCTCCACACCCTCTCCAGCATTAATTAATTAATTAATTAATTAATTAATTAATTAAAACATCTTTATTGGAGTATAATTGCTTTGCAATGGTGTGTTAGTTTCTGCTTTATAACAAAGTGAATCAGCTATACATATACATATATCCCCATATCTCCTCCCTCTCTAGCATTTATTGTTTGTAGATTTTTTGATGATGGCCATTCTGACTAGTGTGAGGTGATACCTCATTGTGGTTTTGATTTGCATTTCTCTAATCAGTGATTTCTTTGTTTTTGGAGTAAAATTGCTTTACAATGGTGTGTTAGTTTCTGCGGTACAATGAAGTGAATCAGCTCTATGTATACCTATATCCCCTCCCTCCCCCCCATCCCACCCATCTAGGCTGTCACAGAGCACCGATCTGAGCTCCCTGTGCTATACAGCGGGTTCCCACTAGCCATCTATTTCACACATGGTAGTGTATTTATGTCAAACTTATCCACCAATTTGTCCCACCCTCCCCTTCCCACCCATGTCCACATGTCTGTTCTTTATGTCTATATCTCTATTCCTGACCTATAAATAGGTTCATCTGTACCATTTTTCTAGATTCCACATATATGCATTAATATATGATGTATTTTTTCTCTTTCTGGCTTACTTCACTCTGTATGACAGACTCTAGGTCCATCCACATCTCTACAAATGACCCAATTTTGTTCTTTTTTATGGCTGAGTAATATTCCATTGTATATATGTGCCACATCTTCTTTATCCATTCATCTATTGTTGGACATTTAGGTTTTTTCCATGTCCTGGCTATTGTAAATAGTGCTGCAGTGAACATTGGGGTGCATGTGTCCTTTTGAATTATGGTTTTCTCAGGGTATATGCCCAGTAGTGGGATTGCTGGGTTGTATGGTAGTTCTATTTTTATTTTTTGAAGAAAGCTCCATACTGTTCTCCATAGTGGCTGTATCAATTTACATTCCCACCAACAGTGCAGGAGGGTTCCCTTTTCTCCACACCTTCTCCAGCATTTATTGTTTCTAGATTTTTTGATGATGGCCCTTCTGACCGGTGTGAGGTGATACCTCATTGTAGTTTTGATTTGCATTTCTCTAATGATTAATGATGTTGAGCATTCTTTCATGTGTTTGTTGGCAATCTGTATATCTTCTTTGGAGAAATGTCTATGTAGGTCTTCTGCCCATTTTTGGATTGGGTTGTTTGTTTTTTTGATATTGAGTTTCATGAGGTGCTTGTATATTTTGGAGACTAATCCTCTGTCAGTTGCTTTGTATGCAAATATTTTCTCCCATTCTGAGGGTTGTTTTTTCATCTTGTTTATGG